>NC_088908.1:35808592-36108592 GCF_037157495.1 Lathamus discolor | reverse complement strand
CTTTTCTTGGCAGTTCTGTAAAGTCAATCTGCCATTGCTGTCCTGGTCCATTGCCCCTCCCATTTTGACCCATTTTGGGTTTAGGATTACTTTTGGGGTTTGTTTGGAGGCAGAGATCACATTGGTGGGTTACCTGTTGAATAGTAGCATACAAATTTCTGGCCATAATTTTGCTTGTCAAATATTTATATAAGGCATCTACCCCCCAGTGTGTTTTTTGATGCTCATTCTTTATTAGTGACCATAACAGAGAGGAGGGGACAATTATTCTTCCCTGTGCTGTGCTGGCCCACCCCTTCCCATTGAATATTCCTTCTTGGTCTGTGATTAATTTTTGGTCATCTTTGTTGTAATTTGGCTTACCTTCCAGGGAAATTTTCCCATCAGGAATTAAAGCTCCTTCAATTGTTGTCTCACCTTTTGCCGCTTCTTTTGCCTCTCTGTCCGCCAGTTCATTTCCTTCTTCTAATTCTGAGCTCACCTTTTAGTGTGCCTTGATGTGCATAATTGCTACCTTTTCAGGTAGCTGGACTGCTACCAACAGTCTCACTATTTCTTGTACATGTTTGATGTTTTCCCCTTGCAAGTTCAACAGTCCTCTTTCTTTCCAAATGGCTCCATGCACATGTATGACCCCAAATGCATACCTTGAGTCTGTATAGATGTTTATATGCTTCTCTTTTGCTATTTCTAAGGCTCTAGTCAGAGCAATCAGCTCTGCCTTTTGTGCAGAGGTGTTTATTGGCAAAGGTCCAGATTCTATTACCTCTCTGCAGGTGGTAACTGCATATCCACCATGTTGTTTTCCACTGACGACATAGCTGCTCCCATGAGTAAACCAGGTTTCTGCGTCATCTAAAGGGGTATCTTTCAGATCTGGACAACTGGAATATGTGGCCTCAATAGTCTCCAGGCAATCATGGTGTACGGGTTTTCCTTCGTTTCTGCTGAGGAAAGAAGGTCTGGGAGTCCTAAGGCTGATGCTGACATCAAGGCGTTTTTTTTAATTGGTGGAAGGCTCGAGTGACTTCCTTTGTCCACTGAAGTTTCTTGTTGTCTTTTACGATTAGTGCATATAGAGGCTTAACAATTAGTCCACAATTGTAGATCCACAATCTATGCCATCCTGTCATACCGTCCAGGCCACACAGGCCTCTTCTGTCTGGGTAGCTATTAGGATGTCGTCTACGTACTGCAATAACTTCCCTTCTTCCGGTGGGGCTTCCCAGGACTCTTAAGTCTTTTGCAAGTTGTTCTCCAAACAGGGTAGGGCTGTTTTGTATCCTTGGGACAACACCGTCCATGTGAGCTGGGTTTTGCACCCACTCTTAGGGCTTTCCCATTCGAATGCAAAGATTTTCTGGCTGGCTTTGTGGAGAGGGAGGCAAAAGAAGGCATCTTTCAGATCTAGAAGAGTGAACCAGGTTAGCTGTGATGTTAAGCATGTTAAAAAGTGTATGGATTTGCCACTACAGGGTAAAGATCCTCAGTTATTTTGTTAACAGCCCATAAGTCCTGTGCCACCTGGTATGACCCATCAGGTTTACGAACAGGTAAAATAGGGGTGTTAAAATCAGATTGGCACTCTTTTAGCAGTCCTAGCTGTAGGAAGTTTTCAACTATTGGACAAATTTCTTCCCTTTTCAGGGGGCATTGCTTGATCCTGACTGGCTGTTTTCCCTCCTTGAGTTTAATCTGTATTGGGGGTGCATTTTTGGCTTTTCGCGGTACATTTGTGGCCCATACTACATTGTTAAGCAAGCGGCTTAACCCTACACCCCCCTGTACATTGGTTAACTCTTTCGCATCACTGGGATAGCATGATAAAACAAGTACTCTTTTAAGACCTGGCTTAGAGGCAGCAGCTGGGAAAGCGGCATTCTTTGCTGATAACAAGCAGGGTCTGTGATGGAGTAATGAAAGCTTCACACAGTGGAAGATACCTTGGGGGAAGAGCTCTATCTGCTCCCCTCACAGCTTGCTGAGTGCTGGAGAGTCCTCTTGTGGTTCTTACCCAGTGGTCAGTGCTGCTTTGCCCTTGTTCTTCGCCTTTTTTTTTGCCTTTGCAAACCCAGCCCCAGGAAAGAAAAAATTTAATTGAAGTACTTTTAGAGTTTTATTTTACATTTCCCTATTAGTGTGTCTGCTTGCTAGCTTATTAAGAAATGTTTTTTAAGATATATGTTAATCCGTAGACCAAAAATAGGTATTAGATCAATGCAGGCAGTTGTAGTTCTGTTTTTAAATATATGCTTGGCTTATTTTTTTACAAACTCCTTTTCAACATGAGTTCTTTTGGAGCTCCATGGAAATAATTTATGCCTTAAGCCTGAAATTGATGGGTAGTATGGGATAGAATGTGCCGTGTTGCCACAAAATCTGTTTCTCAAGGCCTAGGATAGTGTTCCGGGCAGTGGCGTGGGGCACGGCGTATGTTTCAAGCCATCCGGTGGTTGCTTCCACCATAGTAAGCACATGGTGCTTGCCTTGGCGGGTTGGTGGGAGTGTGATATAGTCAATCTGCCAGGCCTCCCCATATTTGTACTTCAGCCATCGTCCTCCATACCAAAGAGGCTTTAACCGTTTGGCTTGTTTAATTGCAACACATGTTTCAGACTCATGAATAACCTGGGCAATAGTGTCCATTGTTAAGTCCACCCCTCGGTCACGGGCCCATCTATATGTTGCATCTCTGCCCTGATGGCCTGAAGTGTCATGGGCCCACCGGGCCAAAAATAATTCACCTTTATGTTGCCAGTCTAAGTCCATCTGAGCCACTTCAATCTTAGCAGCTTTATCCACTTGTTGGTTGTTCTGGTGTTCCTCAGTGGCCCGACTCTTGGGTACATGTGCATCTACATGGCGTACTTTCATCAACAGGTTCTGCACCCGGGCAGCGATATCTTGCCACAGTGCAGCAGCCCAGATGTGTTTACCTCTGCGTTGCCAGTTGCTCTGCTTCCATTGCTGCAACCACCCCCACAGGGCATTTGCCACCATCCATGAGTCAGTGTAGAGATAAAATACTGGCCACTTTTCTCGTTCAGCAATGTCCAGGGCCAGCTGGATGGCTTTCACCTCTGCAAACTGACTCGATTCGCCCTCTCCTTCAGCAGTTTCTGCAACTTGTCGTCGAGGACTCCATACGGCTGCCATCCATCTCCGATGCTTTCCCACAATGTGGCAGGACCCATCAGTAAACAAGGCATACTGTTTTTCACTTTCTGACAGTTTGTTATATGGTGGGGCCTCTTCAGCACGCATCACCTCCTCCTCTAGTGACATTCCAAAATCTTTGCCCTCTGGCCAGTCCATGATGACTTCTAGAATGCCTGGACGACTGGGATTTCCTATTCGAGCTCGTTGTGTAATTAGTGCAGCCCATTTACTCCATGTAGCATCAGTTGCATGATGTGTAGAGGAGACCCTGCCTTTGAACATCCAGCCCAGTACAGGCAACCGGGGTGCCAGGAGGAGCTGTGCTTCAGTGCCAATCACTTCCGAAGCAGCTCGAACCCCTTCATAGGCTGCCAGTATCTCTTTCTCAGTTGGGGTATAGGTAGCCTCAGATCCTTTGTACCCCCGACTCCAAAAGCTGAGGGGTCGACCTCGAGTCTCCCCTGGAGCTTTCTGCCAGAGGCTCCAGGTAGGACCATTTTCCCCAGCTGCGGTGTACAGTACATTTTTAACATCTGGCCTGGTCCGGACTGGTCCGAGGGCTACTGCATGAACTATCTCGCGTTTAATTTGCTCAAAGGCTTGTTGTTGCTCAGGGCCCCATTTAAAATCATTCTTCTTCCGGGTCACATGATAGAGAGGGCTTACAATCGAACTGTAATTTGGGATGTGCATTCTCCAGAACCCCACAGCACCCAAGAAAGCTTGTGTTTCTTTCTTATTAGTTGGTGGAGACATTGCTGGTATCTTGTTGATCACATCTGTGGGGATCTGTCTATGTCCATCTTGCCACTTTATTCCCAAAAATTGAATCTCCTGTGCAGGTCCCTTGACCTTACTCCGTTTTATGGCAAAACCGGCTTTCAGCAGGAGTTGGATTATTTTCCTCCCTTTCTCAAAGACTTCTTCCGCTGTATCGCCCCACACGATAATGTCATCAATGTATTGCAGGTGTTCTGGAGCTTGCCCCTGTTCCAGTGCAGTCTGGATCAATCCATGGCAAATGGTAGGGCTGTGTTTCCACCCCTGGGGCAGTCGGTTCCAAGTGAACTGGACACCCCTCCAAGTAAAAGCAAACTGTGGCCTGCACTCTGCTGCCAAAGGAATTGAGAAAAATGCATTGGCAATATCAATCGTGGCATACCACTTGGCTGCCTTTGACTCTAATTCATACTGAAGTTCTAGCATGTCCGGTACGGCAGCACTCAAGGGTGGTGTGACTTCATTCAGGCCACGATAGTCTACTGTTAGTCTCTACTCTCCGTTAGACTTTCGCACTGGCCATATGGGGCTATTAAAGGGTGAGCGGGTCCTGCTGATCACTCCCTGATTCTCCAGTCTACGAATCAGCTGATGGATAGGAATCAGGGAGTCTCGGTTGGTGCGATATTGCCGCCGGTGCACTGTTGTGGTCGCGATTGGCACTTGTTGTTCTTCGACTTTCAGCAACCCCACAACAGAAGGATCCTCTGAGAGACCAGGCAAGGTGGACAGCTGCTCAATTTCCTCTGTCTCCAAAGCAGCAATACCAAAAGCCCATCGGTACCCTTTTGGGTCTTTGAAGTACCCTCTCCTGAGGTAGTCTATGCCGAGGATGCATGGAACCTCTGGACCAGTCACAATGGGGTGTTTTTGCCATTTCCTCCCAGTCAGGCTGATTTCAGCCTCCAGTACAGTCAACTCTTGGGATCCTCCTGTCACTCCAGAAATATAGATGGGTTCCACCCCTTGACAGCTTGACGGCATCAGGGTACACTGTGCACCAGTATCTACTAAAGCCTTATACTTCTGTGGGACTGATGTGCCAGGCCATTTGACCCACACAGTCCAGTAAATCCGATTATCCCCTACCTCCACTTGGCTGGAGGCAGGGCCCCTCTAATAGTTATCACAGCTTTGAACACTTAAGTCATATTGAAAGGGATTATTCTTCGTTATCACAGGAGCTGGAGTAAAGTCAGCTCTTCCACTCCATCTGGGGGCCTGCTCACCAGAGACTGAAGCCGCAGCTCTCATGGGATGATGAGTCTTGGGCCTTGCTCCCCTCTTCAATTCGCCCACCAGTTCCTCCAAAGCTGAAGTAGGTTTTCCATCCCACTTCGTCATGTCTTCTCCGTGATCCCGCAGATAAACCATAGGGTGGCCCGTGGCGTATACCTCCTGTATCTTCTCTCTCGAAGAATAGGACGCCTTTTGTTAATAGCTGAGACATGTGTTGGTACACGTGAGGAGCTGGATAAATCAGATAGATCGTCCCTCAATTGTTTGAGATCCTGGGACAGTTTTTCCACAGCTGAGATGATGGAAGGGGTGAGGTTGTCTTCGAACTCTCGAAGTTTATGAATCATTTCATCCACTGTTAGTGGTACTATATCATTCCAGGTTACTGTTGCCAATGAATGGGCATATGATGACAGTGCATTCCGTGTTAGTTTTCGCCACATGGGTCGTGTACATTCGACTTCCTCTGGGTCTATGGGTACATCCCCATTATTTGGCTTGATGTGATAGATCATCTCTACGATGGCTGATTCCCTCAGAGACTGGATGCCTTTGTCTAAAGTAGTCCACTTGGCCGAACGACTCATAACATCGTCCTTGTATGGAAACCTTTCTTTCACAGCTGCCAAGAGCCGCCTCCAAAGACTGAGGGACTTTTTCTCTCTTGCAATTGCTTTGTCAATTCCCCCTTCTCTAGCAAGCGATCCCAGCTGCTTGGCTTCACTACCTTCTAGTTCGTCACCATCGGCCCCATTATCCCAGCATCGGAGCAACCAGGTGATGATGTGCTCCCCTGGTTGACGGGTAAAATCTTTTCGCATATTCCGTAGCTCGGTTGAGGTCCGAGGTCGAGAAGTCACCTCTTCTTCTTCTTCGTCATGTGATGATGACTCCTCCTCAGATACTGGACCAGGTGGTGAACACATTGTTTCTTCATCTTGCTTCACCCTTCTTGCCTCCTTTTTGCTTTTTCTCTTGTGTACAGGGGCAACCGATATTGGTACAAATTGGTCCTCTGGTTTAGCTGCAGTGATTATCACTGTGGTTTGAGTAGCAATTGTACTTGTTGCTGGGCGTGGTGTAGCTGCTGTGCTTGGAGCTGGGGTAGCCGTGCTGTCTGTTGCAGCCAAAGTTTGGGTAGCGACTGTACTTGTCGCTGGGGGTGATGTAGCTGCTGTGCTTGGAGCTGGAGTAGCTGCGCTGACTGTTGCTTTGCCCTCAGATGCAGGGGCATTTTTTTCCTTTTGAAAGTGCTGGATAGTGTTGAACAAGGCCCTGTAAGCATAGGCCAAGCCCCAGCACGTTGCCATGATTTGTCCGTCTCTGGTATGGCCAGACTGACCACACACCTCATTTAAGTGTTTTACTAATTCTTCCAGATTTTGCACTTGTTCGGTGGTGAAATTCCAAAGTACTGGAGGAGACACTGACCTAGATACTTGCCCATACTATCCCACACACCCTGCCACTCATGGCTGTCCAGCCTCAGGGAAAATCTCTTGGTCCTCCTATATCGTCGTTTAACCCCAGACAAGGCCCAAACCTGACTCTGCTTAACTCTTGAAATCAGACAAAATGGTTGTGGGCAAAACACACTCTGTATGCGTGCCAACATGGTAATCCCCATCACAATCAGCAAACAGGTCTCAACAATATTAAAAGGCCATTCAAGAACTTCTAAACTCTCAAATGATGCTGTAAATGGTCTGAGAGGGGGGCTAGGAGGGTAAAAGAATGTCTCCTTCCCAGGTTGACCACCCGAGAAGGAGAAAAAAGATGTGAAATTGCTAAGCACCTTTATTATAGACCTCCCAAAGTATAAAGGTGGTGACCACACTGGGAACATAAGACCGATCAGTTTCATGATCAATGATTCTATTGTATTACAAGTCATTATAATAAAGTACAATGAGACAAAAACCTTAGCCCAAGCCCCACACTTGAAAAACACCAACTCAGCAAAAAGACAACACAGCTCTTGGTAAACCCAGGACAGCGGGAGAAAAAGGAAACATCTGCCCATTTTAACTTTTGCAAATTATGTGGAAGCTTGAAAGTATCTGCTAAATTAATAATACAATCTGTACAGGAACACTTTGCCCAAGTACCAGAGGTCAGAGATATTCTCATCCCTGCAGCATTAAGTAACCTTTTGGTTAAATAACCTGACCGAACAGTAGGAGGAGAGGGAAGAGAGAATTCCACTCTGTGCCAAACATGGCACAGAGATTATGGGTACCCTGCCAAGAAAGGTGGGTTTTTCCAGCAAGGTAACAAAAGATATTAGCTAGCTATCTACATAATCCTGCTGGAGAGTGACAGTATAAGTCACACAGCTAGGTTGGGGCAGAAATGTACCCTCCACTTCCTCTCCACTCAGTCTTGGGCTTGCTGGCTTTGGTGGTAGCGAATGCTGCAGACATGCAAGACGTGTTACCTGCCTCAGTGTGATTTTTTTTGGCAGCAAAGGTGTGCATTCTGGATAGAAGGGTGCTTCCTTCAGTGCAGTAGCTGACACGAGGCAAAATGCTAGGGAAGATAATTAAGTTTTTCACTTGACATCATGGCAGGTTAAGGTAAACTGCAGAAGAGATGCTGGATGTTAGTGAGTGCACAGCAAAGCCCCTTTTTTTCTTGCAAAGATAGTTGGGCAGGTCTGCAGCTTCTATAGATTGTAATCAATTTGGTGATGCTGTCACAATTCATACCAGCTGCAAATTCGACTTAGCACAGTCGGCTGGGGTGGGAGAGGAGTGGTACTAGCATATCCATGAAACAGGAGCTGGCATGCTGCTGCTGTGCCGGAGAGGTAGCATGGAGCGCAGAGCAGTGCAGAGCCTGGATAGCAGCCCAGAAATGGAAATGATAATTGTGTTATACAAGAGCCTACTTTTATGAGAGCCCAAGTAAGAGCTGGGCAGAGGTAGTCGGGAGGAAAAACAGTTAACTGCCTTCTGCCTCTCCAGGACAGATCAACTTGAGATGGAAAGCGAGAATGAATACTGACTTTGTAGCCACAGTTAATTTGCTCCAAAAAGCTCTTTTTTAGTGTACAAATATGAATTAATATAGGAACTTAAACTATGGAGGAATTTTCAATTTTATTTTTAAAATAATTTATTTAAAATGATAATTTAAATAATATTTGTAAACCATTTTTGTGCTTTCCCTGCATCGATATTTAAAAAAAACCCTCCTAATTGTGGAGGATTGGCTTGTCGAAAAAGGTCAAAAGGTCACGTTCCCATCAACCAGCTGAAACAAGACATCTGTGTAGAACATGGTGCAAACCTCTCATGCCAGATAATGAGGAACTGAAGGACACCGGCAAACAGCAACATACTATGACCAATCACAGCCAAGACCACTAAGTGATAAGTGCAGGAGAAGGAGGATGGTGGGGGGGTGCACGGTGTAGCTGCAAAAATGTAGAAGCTATAAACCAATGATCTTGTAACATGTAGAAGCTACAAACCAATGATCTTGTAACATGTAAAAGCTATAAGCCAATGATCTCTCTGTAACCAAACTATAAACATGCAAGCAAGGTATATAAGTATCCATCTGCTTAGCAATAAACGAGACTTGTTGGTCATCATCTGATGAGCTCGTCTCCCGGCGATTCCCACACCTAATCTCTTAAAAGTGTTTGTTCGTATCTTGCTATGTATGCCTACCTGATGATAATATTTAATTAGAATTTGTTCACAGACTCTGAATACTTAATATACCTATTTAAAGGGAGAAAGCAATACACATCCTGTACTCCGCCTTTATGGGCCTCTAGCAGATGATGCCACCTTTTGTTTGCAAGAGTTTAAATTTCAACTAAAATCCCAGCATTCTTCTGGGAAAAAAAAAAACAACAACAAAAAAAAAACAACAACAAAAAAAAAAACAATGAAAAAGAAAGGAAAGGGCCTCTCCCCTGCTTAGATTGTCAAATCACAGACTGCCAAGTCGGTGACCTCAGGCCGAAAGAATGTTGGTTATTTATATCGGTCTTCTGCTATTTTAGCAGCAAACCTTTTCTTATGAAAGGACAATGTATACTGTTTCGTGTTTATGGCCAAGTAAAAAGCTTGTACATTTGAGATTTGCGTCGTAATAGCCCCGTAACTCAATATACAGCATCCTCAAAAATAGCAGGGCAAGGCTCTATTTTGTCTTAGGCAATGCAGGTCTTTCTTGAGGCTTTTACAAAAGTTATCTGAAAAACAGTCTTAAAGATTCAGCTGCATATATGTTTGCTTTGGTGGCTTTTTTTCCCCTGGAGTTTTTCTTTTTTTTTTTTCCAAACCTAAAATTATGTGTGGTTTCTTTATGGGCAATCAGGCTAGTGCTCAGAATATTTTGATGCATCTCAAGCTAATCTGTGCCTGCAGCTTGAAACCAGGAAAATGTGTGTGTGTAATTCACACACTGAGCGTTTTCCTGAAATAACGGAAGATCTTTACTGGCATTCTGGCCTGGTGGATGAGCCCAAATGGTTTTTAAAGTGTGCCTTTCTCAATAGATTGTAACCATGAGGTGCTATTGCTCACATTTAGGATCCAGTCCTGTGTTCCTTAAAGTCAATGGGAGTCTGAGCCTGAAAGGAATACAGGATTGGGTCCAGAAAATTGTGTGCCAGATTGCTTTGAAAAGAACCCATAGTAGCCACTTTTCAGTGTTTCAGATTTCAAATGGGTCGAGTCTGTGAAAAGTGGCTTCTGCCACTTCCTTGGGCAACATGTACCAGTGCCTCACCACCCTCATAGCAAAGAACTTCTTCCTTATATCTAACCTAAACTTCGCCTGTTTAAGTTTGGACCTGTTACCCCTTGTCCTATCACTACAGTCCCTAATGAAGAGTCCTTCTAGTAGAGTCAGACACTGAGACAGTGCAGGCTTGAACTTGCTTACATTACAATACTAATAAATCATGATTATTACTGTCCTGGGTTCAGCAGTAGCAGTAATTATTTTCTCCTTCTTAGTAGCTGGTGCAGCACTGTCTTTTTGACTTTCGGCCTTTCGACAGTGATCATGAGATGGTCAAATTCAAGATCCTCAGGAGAGTGAGAAGAGCGTGCAGCAAGCTCACAGCCCTGGACTTCAAGAGAGCAGATTTGGCCTCTTCAGGAACCTGCTTAGTAAGGTTCCATGGTGTCCTGGGTTCAGCATTAGCAGTTATTTTTCTCCTTCTTAGTAGCTGGTGCAGTGCTGTGTTTTTGATTTTTGGCCTGGGAACAGTGCTGATAACACCGATGTTTTTAGTTACTGCTCAAATGTTTAGTCTGACCAAGGACTTTCTGAGTCTCATGCTCTGCCAGGGAGGAGGGGAAGCTGGGAGGAAGCAGAGACAGGACACCTGACCCAAACTAGCCAAAGAGGTATTCCATACCGCAGCACATCATGCCCAGGATGTAAACTGAGAGTTACCCGGAAGGGCTAGTTCACTGCTGGGTTGGGCTGGATATCAGTCAGTGGGTGGTAAGCGGTTGTATTGGGTGGTAAGCGGTTGTATTCTCTTCCCTTGTTATTTCCATTATAATTATTATTATTGGTGGTAGCAGTAGTGGTTTGTGTTATACCTTAGTTACTAAACTGTTCTTATCTCAGCCTGTGGGAGTTACATTCTTTCGATTCTCCTCCCCATCCCCTCCAGGAGTAGAGGGAATAAAGGGGGGGGGGGGGGGGTGTGTGGACTGCGTGGCTGACTTGCTGACAGGGTTTAAACCACAATAACTACCTAACAGTCATGTGTTTTTAATCATCAAAGTGCTTAAAATATTATAATAATGTTTGGCATATTTCAACTTCAAAGCATGCTGCAAACAGTAATTAGGTCTAATAACCATGCTGTGACAGTGAGACATTGCTATCTCATTTTACAAAGGCAAGGGAGGTGTTAGCCCCAGACGGGGTTGCGTCATCCCATGTGAGAACAGAGATCTACAACTGAAGTCTGTGACTTGATAAACTTACCTCCCTATAGGCAAATGTCCCGCTACCAGCAGCTGCAGGGAAGACTTTGGAGATGCTTTTTGGGGAGAGGGCAGGACATTTCAGTGCTCTTTTGGACACCTCCTCAAGGCTGTAAAACCGAGTCTGATTCACATTTTGTTCCATGAGGGCCTGGAGCAGCTTTTGAAGCAGCATCGGAAAGTTTTACCCCATCTTGGCTGCTTGGCTGGTGTTTTAACCACCCAGCAAAGCACAGCAAAGTGTTGTGGACAGCCTGTGTCAGCTGTGTGTTATTTTTCCTTTTGCAAGCTGAATCTTTGAGTCCTTTGCTAAAGCAGCATCTCTCCTGTTCCTTCCTTTTAGTTTGCAACACATAAGAGATAAAATTGCACAGGAAGTAATTGCTAGACACGTTTAAATACCAGAGACTCATAAACTGGTTAAATGTGAAAATTTATATTAAAAATCTAGAACTGATTCCGATTTTATATATTTTTTTAAAGTTTAAAAGCTTGCATTCTCTTGGACAATAGTGTGTTGGTTGCAAATGCCAGTTGTGACCATTCCTTGGGACAGAGTAATTTCCAGCTTGCATTTTATTAACTACTAGATTATCTACAGGAATCTTTGCACTCTTTGCTGGAGCATTTGCAAGGTCTCTGCCTCCCACCTGAGATGGTGGAACCCCCTTATCCTAGTGCTCACAACCCCTCAAAGGCGTTAGTGTCAGTCAGGAAAAGTTACTTGTGGCAAGCATTTGTTGTCACAAAGCTAAAGAGCACTTGGGGGGGAAAAAGGGGCTTCCCTATCAAAGCTGGTGTTATGTGCCTGCAGGTGGGCAACAGGTGGGCTGCAGGCTGGGCAGTTGTGCCCCCATCCATGGTCCTGCATGCATTCCCAGTTGACCTGCTGCTCCCTGGTTGGTGTGAAATGGAGCCTCTTGCTGCTGTTGGAATCTGGTCTGACAGGGTGGACATGCCAAGGTCAGTATCCAGCGGGAGGAGGAGAGAAGTACAGTGTGTGTGTATGAAACCTCATACTTGTTGAACTCTGTGCTAGACTGTTCATTGTAACTGCTCATTATTATTATAATGAGCTATCGGTGGGTTGCATCAAGTTTTGTCAGAAATTATTGACTTTTTTGTTTCAGTATTACAAAAGCAAATAGTAACCCAGGCTTAGGTACACTCAACCATTCAAAGGAAGGCCAGGCAGCAGGTTCTGTGGACCAGTGGGCAGAATGGTATTACTTGTCTAGCTGGCCAGGTGCTTGACTCAGCTGGCTAAAGCAGCATTAGGGGTTTTTATTTTATAATCTCTGCCTGATTGAGAATAATATGTTATGGCTACAGAGAAGAGGCTGGTGTTGTGCAGGCCCCTGAGTTGCTCCAGGTGCGCCATGAAGATGCTCCAAGGGCTGGAGCACCTCTGCTATGAAGACAGTCTGAGAGAGCTGGGCTTGTTCAGCCTGGAGAAGAAAAGGCTCCAGGGAGACCTTATAACAGTCATCCAATACTAAAGGGGCCAACAAGAAATCTGCAGAGTCACTTTTTACAAGGGCATGTACAGGACAAGGGGGGAATAATTTTAAAGTGACAGAGGGTAAATTTAGATTAGATATTAAGCAGAAGTTCTTCCGTGTGAGAGTGGTGAGGCACTGGCACAGGTTGCCCGGAGAAGCCGTGGCTACCCCATCCCTGGCAGTGTTCAAGGCCGGGTTGGATGGGGCTTGGAGCCACCTGGTCTAGTGGAAGGTGTCCCTGCCCGTGGCAGGGGGTTGGAACTAGATGAGCTTTAAGGTCCCTTCCAACCCAAACCATTCTATTATTCTATGGTATGAATTGGGAGGTGAAACTGTCTTGTCTAGTACATTGAGCTTGGGGCAGGTACCCTAATGTTGAGGTGTTCCATCCACCCAGATGCAGGGCTGCCCTGGGGCTGGGAGATACCAGTGCTGCTCCATCTCCTCAGGCTTTGTATCTCCCTGGATGTAACTGCCAGCACTACCCTCTTGATTTCAGTTTTCACATGATGCCTGGGCACTTGCAAAGTTTGGTGTTTGACTGTGTTCAGTGCTGTCATTTAGCAAACTCTTCTGGAGGGCAAGTGGAATGTATATTTTGGCCTTTATTTCTAGAATGCAGTACGTAGAAGACAGTATAGTGCAGCTGTCGTGAAAGGAAGACTTGGACGACTCAATATGAGTTACCAGCAGGCTTCGTTTATTGGGCTTCTACCTTTGGTTAATATAACAGTAAATATGCAAATACTAGGCACTTGATAGGTTCTGGCACAAATAAGGCATTGTGTAAGCTCTACACTTTTGCAGCTACACCGTGCACCCCCCCCCATCCTCTTTCTCATGCACTTATCGCTTAGTGTCCTTGGCTGTGATTGGTCATAGTATGTTGCTGTTTGCCGGTGTCCTTCAGTTCCTCATTATCTGGCGTGAGAAGTTTGCACCATGTTCTACACATATGTCTTGTTTCAGCTCGTTGATGGGAACGTGACCTTTTTCGACAAGCCAATCCCCCACATGCAGCCACAGTTATTTGTGTGAAAACTTGCTTGTTTCTTGTTTATGAGATATTGTAATGTCCCTGAATCAAATTCTTCTAAAATAAAAGGTCTGTCAACCTTATTAATTATTGCTAATAATAGTAGTTATCATGTGAGCACACTGCTTGCCAGTTTTATGAGTTTAGGCAAGTCTGTTCCCTAATGGGTGGCTGTAAAATGGGGAAAATGGTCTTTTTCCTGTGTTGAAAGGTGTTGCTCTGTGAGTACTGCCATGTGAGACAGAGGTGTTTTACCACAGCAGACATATGGCAGGGAGGGCAGCAGTCTGTGTTTGTCAGAGCGGGGTGTGAGCATGTCCTGGGTTCAGCTGTAGCAGTCATTTTTCTCCTTCTTAGTAGCTGGTGCAGTGCTGTGTTCAACTTTAGCCTGAGAACAACGCTGATAACACACCGATGTTTTTAGTTGTTGCTAAGTAATGTTTACTCTGATCAAGGACTTTTCAGTCTGATGCTGTGCCAATGAGGAGGGGCATGGGAAACCAGGAGGAAGCAGATTGTCATGGTTTTAAGCCCAGCCGGTAACTCAGAACCAGAGGACACCTGACCCAAACTAGCCAAAAGGTTATTCCATACCACATCATGTCATGCTCAGTATAGAAACTGGGGGGAGTTACCCGGAAGGCCCAGATCGCTGCTCAGGTCAGGCTGGATATCAGTCAGTGGATGGTGAGCAATTGTATTCTCTCCCCTTGTTGTTTCCCTTATTATTATTGGTGGTGGTAGTAGTAGTAGTTTTGTATTATACCTTAGTTACTGGACTGTTCTTATCTCAACCCATGGGATTTACATTCTTTCGATTCTCCTCTCCATCCCTCGGGGGGGGGGGGGGGGGCGAGAAGGGAGGGAATGAGCAATCGGCTGTGTGATTCTGAGTTATTGCCTGGGTTTAAACCACAACAGAGCAGAGGCTCACGAGTTAGGCACTGGTTGAGGAGGAGGCTTGCAGTGAGGTGAGCTTGCTTTGTGTCACAGGGCCATTAGCTGCCAAATGCATCTGATAACATAAGTGTCTTTGAGAGCCAGTCCAAAACATCTCTTTTGCCTTGTTTGCTTTGGGTTGGAGGCTTCCCACTCCTTCCCAGTCCGAGAAAGCTCTGACCCCATGGGTTTCTGCCGGTGATGCTGTGCTATGGAAACAAGAGCAAAATTTGGGTAATTTCTATCAACCTTGGCACTGCCAGGCTCTTCACACTGGGATACAAAGTGGGATGTATAGGTCCTCATGAACTTTCTGCAGTGCCTTGGGAGATGCTGACACCTCCCCAAATTAGGGTGTTCCTTTCCTGCAGAGATCCCTCCAGCAACGGAGTTCAGGATTTGTCCCTAATTATCTCTACTGCCTCCAACCATAGTGGTGTTTGGTGAGGGTAATGGCCAGTGCTTCTCCACCTGAAGCAAAAGCCCTGGCTCTGCACTGGTGGTGTGTGTGAGCAAGGGGTAAGTGCTGCATCAGTCCAAGGCAAGTCCCTGTTCTGGGTGTAGCCACTTGACTTCCATCATTTAAAGACAAGCTGTGTAAATTCTGTGTCAGAGCCAACTTTAAAAAGCCATTCTGGCCTCTTTCGTTTTCTTCATTCCTTTCCATTTACCTTTCCTTTACCTTTCACTGGAGAGGTTTATAACAGCTTGGATACGTAGGGAGGAAGATCCAGAGGTGATTGTTCCCACATCAGTTGAGAGAGGCCCTGTGACCAACTAATTGCTGTCCCAGCCCCATGCCTTGTTTGTGTGTGTCGTGGTTTAAACCCAGCCACACAGCTCGTTCACTCACTCCCCCCCTTCTTGCCCTCCCCCTGCTCCTGGAGGGATGGGAACGAGAATTGAAAGAATGCAACTCCCACGGGTTGAGATAAGAACAGTTTAATAACTAAGGTATAACACAAATCACTACTGCTACCACCAATAATAATAATGATAAAGGGAAGAGAATACAACACCTCAGCACCAACTGACCGATAACTCGCCCAACCCCACCTGACCAAGCACTGACCGATACCTCCTCCAACCCTGCAGTCAACTAGCCCTTCTGGGTAACTTTCCGTTACATCCTGGGCATGATGTGCTGTGGTATGGAATACCTCTTTGGCTAGTTTGGGTCAGGTGTCCTGTCTCTGCTTCCTCCCAGCTTCCTCTTGTCCCTGGCAGAGCATGAGACTCAGAAAGTCCTTGGTCAGACTAAAACATTTGTGTTATCAGCTCTGTTCCTAGGCCAAAATTCAAAACACAGCGCTGCACCAGCTACTAAGAAGGAGAAAAATGACTGCTACTGTTGAACCCAGAACAGTGTGTCATGTAGGATGGACCAGTTTGACCTAAGAGTCCCGGAGGAGATAGGACAGTCTCAGTGCATTGCCCATCCCACCTGGCTCCTGGTCCCCACCAGGTCTACCAGGCAGCTAGAAAGACAAACAAGAGCTGACTCCACCTACCAGAAGTATGGAGACGGCAGCCTGTGAGATCAACAGCCCAAGAATGTGCACACAAAAGAAGCATTTCTCTTGGCCACGACAGGAAATTCACCAGACAACCACATGCAGCATGTGTTTTCCCAAAAGCATCAACCCAGATCCCAACTTCTTCGTGCCACACAGTGTTTCCCAGGATCAGATCACAGTGTCAACAAGTAAAAGGCACTTTTGAGCACTGAAAATTAGTCATATTTTTCTCAACATTGCTTATGGAAATCCTGGAGAGCACTCCTGTCCTTTGCTCGGCCAGCTGGCTCAGCTCGATGGCCCTTGGAGTAAAACCCTCTGCAAAGACCAGCAGTGTTTATGGTGGATCTACTCACTCTGCCTCAGTAGGAGACATCCAGGCTTACTCTGTGGAGTAAAAGCTTCAGCAGTGACTGGGGGGCTCATTTGTTGACCTGTAAATAAAGAGCGTCTTGCCCTCTTCCTCGCTCTGTGTCACTGCTAACAGCAGCAGGTACACAGCCCATGGTAGGCACTGTGCCCTATTTGCCAAGGCTGCAAACTGCTTGTGAGAGCACCCAAACGTTTGGGAGCTTTGGCCAGTGGGACTCTGGCACAGAGTGGAAATAAGGTGAGTCAGGGTGAGTGTGGTTTCCCTTCTCCCTCACTGGTTTTCATTGACAAAATGGTGATGCTTTCAGTGGAACAGCTCTGGTGTAAAACAGATCTGATATATTCTATTGGAGAACTGCTTAGGCTGGGTGGTTTTTGAATTCCTGATTTTAATCCTTTTTGTTGTGACTCTCTGGAGTCTGTTGTGCATTCTTAGCTGTAAAGAGAGCCATAAGTTAATGATGATCATAGGCTTTGTCAATAGAGTTCCAAAAGTGCTAATGAAATGGCAAATGTTTAAGCTTGAAAATGAAATCTCTTGTTTTCAGTGGGATTTTTCTGCCCTTCCCTCCATCATGTGTGCCTTGTACTGCTTTAGTAATGTAGGCAGCTGTGGGTGTAGCTGCTGAATGTATTAATATTTGTAAAGGGGACAGGAAGATCCATTTGCAGTGTCCCTTGTTTGTTCCTTCAGAGACAAACACCTTGCTGATGCTGATTGCAGTGGATGTATGCCTGTTGTGATTTCACCTGCTAAGGAAATGGTCTCAATTTACAAATTAGCCTCCCCCCCCCCCCCCCCCCCCCCCCCCGTAGTAATTTTTGGGTTTAGATTTCAGTTTTTTCCAGGAACTGCTATCAGCTGGGTTCTGTGACCTGCACTTAGAAGCAACATTTAGTTGATAAGGAATTTGTTAAATCAGGATGGAGATGGAACTAAGAGCCAAATGATCACCCATGTCTCTGGATGGAGCCTGGGAGAGGAGAGGGGCCAGGAGCTGGTCATGCAGACAGGCACAGCAGGGCATGCTTTCCACTTTGCGTTCTGAGTAATGACTGGGTTTGGGCATGGAGCACAAAATCCTGACAATACTGTATTTTAACAGGGAGAAGACTGCGAGGAAAAGCGTTCTACAATGTCAATGGCAAGGTGTACTGTGAAGAAGACTTCCTAGTAAGTAAGATTCAGGCTTGGGGGGGGGGGGGGGTCTGTTTTGTTTTTAAACCAAATTCTTCTTTTCTATTGATTTGTTTGCTTTGAGACACAGTTTACTCATCTGAGGCCTCCTGCCAGTGCTGGAATTGGGAAGCATTTACCACTAACTCAATAATGGCAGGATCAGGCCCTTGGTTTGAAGTGGTGGCTATGAAACCACATACATAACTGTCCATAAGTCATCACAAAGTGTAAATTATGAAAATAAACACTGGAGCTGCTCAAGCCTGGGACTTGAATTGCAGCCACAAAGGCTTGCCTGCCAAGCTAGAGCTCAAAGTCAAACACCTGGGGAATACCAATCATAACAAGAGGGGAGACATTTTTGACCGGAGCAAATCATCACCATGTACAATGCTGCTTTGTTGCAGGCACAGTTTTAATCACTGCCCTGCTCAGAGTGATGTGGAGATGCCTTGTGATTAGGTAAAAACTATTTAGCCACGGAGGAGAAACTAATTTTTTCTCCATGCACACAGGGCTTTCACAAATGCTTTACTGTAATAGGGACTAAGTCATGAAAAGAAAAATTAAAACTTGTTGCTGAGCTGTGTTGTTCCAAAAATAAAATATTTGTGCAATTAAGGGTGAGGATTGTGCAGGATACAGAGAATAATTTGATAAGTGGCAGACCATTTATAATTAAGAGGACAGCATGGTTGGGAATTGAAATGAGAGAGGAATGATATATTTTAGCTTGGAGGATGATGAATTGGGGAATCAGTATGTTGAACTTGTACCACCTTTATTTATTAAAATACCAGCTTGGGTCTTCCAGAACGACTTTCCATTTCTAATGAAAATATGGCTGTGCTTTTTGCAAAGGAATTATTCAAAATATATCCCACAACAAAAATGTTACTGGCAGTTTAGAGTGTGCAAATGCATTTCTCATCAATGCAATCCATAAAAATCATATAAATTCCCTAAATACAAGCCATATTTGCCTTCATGTGTTACACCTTTACTCTCAGCCTGAAGCCTGTTGAAAAGAGCAAATTGTATTTTGTGCAGAAAATGTTTCTTGTTATAATTTAAATGTGTTCCTGTTTTGATGGCTCAGATCTTTGAGGTTTTTATTTTGAACTGTGTTGGAATGTGCTTTCCCCATGGTCAAAAGCTTTCATCCAAACTTAATGACATGACTGTTGTTATTAGCTTGTAATTCCAGCCTAAACATGAGAATTTCAAATCTAAAAATCTTAATCTTTTGGAGAACATTCTGTTTTCAAGGGGTAAGGAAACCTCTTTAGTTCTTAGACATGTTTTATAATCAGCTTCTGAAGGGAGATATTTGCAGTGATTTTCCCAAGAAAACTGAGGTTAAGGGTCTGATAGGAATAAACTCTACATGTTAGGGAACTGTTGGGACATTTAAGGCACATATTTAAGGCCCAAACCTCCCACAGGTGTGTCTTGGCAGATTCCCAGTAGCACAGAGGGATGGGAGAGAAGCAGACCAAGGGACTCATGGCTGTGTAAATCAGCAAAAGAAATCTAATTCTGACATTGTCCCTGCACATGTTAAGCCAGCTGCTTCTCAGAAAGTGATTTCATCTCCTCTCAGCTTCCCCTGAGCAAATGTTATAGCAAGAATACTAGGAATTGTCTTATTTCCCTAATAAAATAAACCAACTTATTTTAGAGTTCTGTGGACCAAAAGCTCAAAGCTTTTCTCAAAGTTGGAGGAAAAGGCTGCAAAGTAGCAATTAAAAAGGAAATTATTTAACTCCTTCATATTCCCAGGTCTTGCTCTTAACCACTTGGAAACCTCAATCCTTTCTAAAAAGAGGTGTTTTCAGTCCAAATCAGATAGCCAAATGCTTTTTCTGTATAACAGAAATTCAGTCTCTATTGTAACTCCAAATCTTAGTGCAGCTTTACACATGGATTCCCTACTGACCGTATGGTAGTGTGATGTCAGGGATGTAATTCTTAAGAGCATATGAAAAAGATTATTTTAATTTGTGGAGGTAACAGAGGTAGTTTACCTATGTTATAATTGTATTCCAGCTAAGAAAATACTGTCTCCGGGTCATGTCCTTGCTCTTCCTTAGCTTTTGTTTGCCTGGGAGCAGATCAGGAGAATTAGATGCTCCTATAGGTATGGGAGCCAGGTCACAGCTCTAGAATTGTGACCCTGCAGCTTGTGACCTGGTTATTTCAAGTATGACACAAAGATAACAGGAATTAGAAAGCAGAGCAGCTTCAGAAAATTGGGCAGGAGGTACTGTGCTGTCAGGCTGGGGTCAGTAGTGAAATCCATGTAGTAACAACTGAATTGGAGGGGCATGTGTTAGGTTAGGTTTGCAACAGCAGGATGATCTTTCCATGGATTGCCAAGGACAGTTGTGAGGAGTCGATTTTTCATTTGTTATTCTCCGAGGTGAGTAGCTCCAGAGAGGATGACTTCAGCACTGAAGCATGGGGAAAACTCAGTGTCCAGGAGTCTCGATCCTGAATGGCAAGAGCCACGGAGAGAGCCTCAAGTCCTCTATAGGACTTGCCCAGGAGCCAGCAGCTCTGCTGATGCAAGCAGCTGACTCAGAGGGGGCGGTGCCAGAAGGGATGGAAGGATGGCACAACCCTGAGTGGATAAAACACCCCCTGGGGAGCATGATGAACAGAGTGGGTAAACAGGCTGTGGTGTGGCAGGGTGGGCAGGCAGGTGAGCGAGATGGTGAGAACTCACTTTAGGGCCAGGGCCCAGTCTCAATCTGGGAGCTCTGTACTGGCTACCCTGGCTGCAGTGTAGACCTCAGCGTAGAAAGTGCCTCAACTTGTCTCTTGAGGCAAGAGTGAATAACAGACAGGGCTGCACTCGGTGTACCCTGGTGGAGGACCTCCTGTACCAGGTGGCTAAGCTGCAGGAGACTGTCAATAGACTAAGATAGCAGGGAAGCTGAGAGGAAGCTGGACTGCTTGCTCTAGGCCCAAACTGTGCAGGGGCCACAAGCATCCACCATAGCACATACAGAAAAGGAGGACATTAATCCAGGAGGTTGGGAACTTGTAAACAAAACAAAAAAAGAGGAAGAAGACAAAAGCAAGGGGCTTCCTCCAAAACCTGACATCCCCACCCAGAACCACATAACATCTCTGCAAGGGGCTAATGAGGCAACACCCACCACACCAAATGAACAACCAGCTGCCACACCAGTAAAGAGGATTACTACTAGTGCATCTGGAAAAAAGTGGTGGATCGTAGTAGTAGGTGATTCCACCTTGAAAGGTAGAAGTACCCATCCATCGGTCTAACCCAATTTCAAGGGAGGTGTATTGCCTACTGGGGGCTCTGATCAGGGATATTGCTGAGAGGCTGCCTGGTCTGGTAAGTCCTACTGACTACTGCCTACTTCTAGTGGTCCATGTGGGTGCTAGTGATATTGACACCAGTAGCCTGGAAAGCATTAAGAAGGACTTCAGAGCCCTGGGAAAGGTGGTTGGGGCTCAGTTTTTTCATTGATCCTCCAGGTCAAAGGGGAGGACCTTGAAAAGGCCAGGCAGATTTGGCAGGTTAATAAATGGTTAGAATGATGGTGCCATAGTCAGGGGTTTGGTTATTTAGAACATTGGACTTAATTTGGGAGGCCAGGTCTACTGGAGGCTGGTGGAGCTGGTCTGAGAAAAAGGGGAAGAGCTGCTTTGGTAGGAGATTTGCCAGGCTGGTTAAGGCAGCTTTATATTAGATGTGTTGGGGGAGGGGGGCATCAATCCATCCCAATGCTCCCAGTCAGATGCCAGCACCTGTAATGAATGCTTGGAGCAATGCAGAGTTACTTCAGACTTGCAGGCCCTTGCCCTCATGGGGGGGTCTTCAACCACCCCAGTATCTATTGGAGGGACGGTATGGCCCGGCAAAAGCAATCCAGGAGGTTCCTTGATTGTGTGAAAGACAACTTCCTTCTGCAAGTAATAGAGGAGCGGACAAGGAGAGGTGCTAGGCTTGACCTCGTGCTCAACAACATGGAGGGGCTGGTGGGGAATGTGATGCTCCAAGGCAGCCTTGGCTGTAGCGATCATGAGATGGTTGAGTTTGAGTTCCTCAGGAGAGTGAGAAGAGCGTGCAGCAAGCTCACTGCCCTGGACTTCAAGAGAGCAGACTTTGGCCTCCTCAGGAACCTGCTTAGTAAGGTTCCATGTGATAAAGCCCTAGAGGGCAGTGGGGCACAAGAATACTGGTTGATATTTAAGGATCACTTGCTCCAGGCTCAGGAGTGTTGTGTCCTGTCATAAAGGAAATGGGGTAAGAAGGGCAGGAGGCCTCCATGGATGGATAAAGAACTGCTGAGAAAACTTAGAATCATAGAATAGTTAGTGTTGGAAAGGGCCTTAAGATCCCCTAGTTCCAAACCCCCTGCCATGGCCAGGGACACCTCACACTAGAAGGAAAAAAGAGACTTATAAAAGGTGGAAACAAGGTCAAGCAGCCTGGGAAAAATATGGGGATATTGTCCGGGAAACTAGGGACCAGGTCAGAAAAGCTAAGGCCCAGTTAGAACTGAGTCTGGCCAGGGATGTCAAATATAACAGTAAGGGCTTCAATAGGTATTTTGCAAACAGAAGACAGACTAGGGATAACATGGGCCCTGTCTGGAAGGAAATGTGAGAAACGGCTACCCTGGATTTGGAGAAGGCTGAGGTTCTCAATGACTTCTTTGCCTCAGTATTCACCAGCAAATACTCTGACCACACCACCCAAGTCTTGGAAGGCAGACGCAGGGACTGTGAGAATGAAGACCTTGGGCCCACTGTAGGAGAGGATCTGGTTTGAGACCATCTTAGGAACCTGAATGTGTACAAGTCCATGAGACCTGTTGAAATCCATCCACGGGTCCTGAATGAGCTGGGGGATGAGGTTGCTAAGCCACTGGCCATCATATTTGAAAAATCATGGCAGTCAGGTGAAGTTCCTGATGACTGGAAAAAAGGAAATATAACCCCCATTTTCAAGAAGGGGAAAATGGATGACCTAGGGAACTACAGACCAGTCAGTCTCACCTCTGTGCCTGGCAGATTCTCCTGGAAAGCATGCTAAGGCACATGAAAAATGATGAGGTGCTTGGTGACAGTCAGCATAGCTTCACTAAGGGGAAATCCAGCCTGACTAATTTGGTGGCCTTCTATGATGGGGCTACAAACCTGATGGACAGGGGCAGAGTAGCTGATGTCATCTACCTGGACTTGTGCAAAGTGTTTGACACTGTCTCCTTGTCTCTAAACTGGAGGGATATAAATACAATGTATGGACCATTCAGTGGATAAAGAATTGGCTGGATGGCTGCATGCAGAGAATTGTGGACAACGGCTCAATGTCCAACAGGAGACCAGTGACAAATCGTGTCCCTCAGGGGTCAGTGTTGGGACTGATCCTGTTCAACATCATTATCAGCAATATGGACAGTGGGATTGAGTGCACCCTTAGCAAGTTTGCCAACAACACGAAGTTGTGTGATTTGGTTGATATGCTGGAGGGAAGGAATGGCATCCAGAGGGACCTTGACACTCTTGAGAGGTGGGCCAATGCCAACCTCATGAAGTTCAACCAAGTGCAAAGTCCTGCACCAGGGTTGGGGTAATCCCAGGCACAGCTACATATTGGGCAAAGAAGAGATTCAGATCAGCCCTGCGGAGAAGGACTTGGGGGTGTTGGTTGATGAGAAACTGAACATGAGCTGGCTTCAGTGTGTGCTCGCAGCTGAGAAAGCCAACCATATCCTTGGCTGCATCAGAAGCAGCGTGACCAGCAGGTCGAAGGAGGTTATCCTGCCCTTCCTCTCTGCTCTCATGAGACCCCACTTGGAGTGCTGCGTGCAGTTCTGGTGTCCTCAGCATAAGAAGGACATGGAACTTATGGAGTAAGTCTGGAGGAGGGCCACAAGGATGATAAAGGGGCTGGAGAACCTCCCCTATGAGGACAAGCTGAGGAAGTTGGGGCTGTTCAGCCTGGAGAAGAGAAGGATGTGTGGAGACCTCATAGCAGCCTTCCAATATCTGAAGGGGGCCTACAAGGATGCTGGAGAAGGACTCTTCATTAGGGACTGTAGTGATAGGACAAGGGGTAACAGGTCCAAACTTAAACAGGCGAAGTTTAGGTTAGGTATAAGGAAGAAGTTCTTTGCTGTGAGGGTGGTGAGGCACTGGAATAGGTTGCCCAAGGAAGTTGTGAATGCTCTGTCCCTGTCAGTGTTCAAAGCCAGGTTGGATGGAGTTACAGGTGGCATGGTTTAGTGTGTAGTGCCCCTGCCTGTGGCAGAGGGGTTGGAACTAGATGATCTTGAGGTCTTTTCCAACCCTAACCATTCTATGATTCTGTGATTCTTCTTACTGAAACTGTTAGAAATGTTTAACATTCTATAGGTGTCGTTGTTTTAACTCTCCTCTAACATTGCTGTTTTCTGTGTCAGAATGGCTCCTGCCAGAGCAGAGTCCCCAGAGCTGTGGTTGATGTCTCGTATGTGATACCTGGTTCTTTAACTTCCACTCAAGACAGGTCATCTCTATCAAAGGCGATGCATGGAATTTGCTGCAATATTGCATATGGTCCATGAAGGCAAGATCTTGAGAAAAACCATTACCTGATCCTTAGAAGTGTTTGTTGCCTCTTCGAAGAGCAGGGCTCTCCCTCTTTTGCTGAGCTGTCCCTGTTGAGGTTCACAACAGTGCAGCTGCTCCAGCATGGGTCTCTTCCACCCCAGAGGCAGTTGCACTTCAGCAGTGAAATGATGTGTGGGTCGTATTTTTTGAGAGAGCTCAGTTGTTGCTTAAAGCATAGCCAGTACCAGAGAGCTTTGGCCACCAAGTTGTTTCCAAACAAACTGGTCCATAAATGTATGACATGAGGAGCTGCTAGTGTTAAGTGTTCAAAATTGGGGCCTGTCTTTGAAAAGTGCTTTTGATTTCTGGACAAAAGGTATTAAAGAAATGTAGATGTTATTCATTATGAGCAATTTCCACTGCACAGCCATAAAGCTGTCCAAAGTGCAGATACATCCATCAAAACCTTTGGCAGTAGCTGCAAGGTGCATTCTTCTAGCAAATAGTTTTCCCTAGTTTGCTCTTACTGAGGGCACAGATTATCTTTCTCTGAATCAGGCAGCTTATTTTGCTTATTCTTTCCAGGGAAGAAGTGCTAGAAGTTTTTTAGACCTACTTGTGGAGTTGTGGATGGGGAAGGGATGCTGCATGCCATAGTCATCCTCACATCCTTTGCTTTAGCTCTGGGGAAGATCCAGTCACTCTTTTTCATGCCACCTTAAAGTAGCAAGTCCAGCAATATCCGAGTCTTGCCTTAGCCCTGTTAGGATGATTATTTCATGTAAGGAAATAAAACAAATGACAGTTTAATCCTTCCCTGAAAACTGTTAGGATACAGATGGGTAACTAGCCATAACAGGGACACTGTTCCTGTTGCAGTGAACGAAAAATAAATGCCTTGCTGTGTAATAAATAATCCCAGTCAGATGTTCTTGTTCCATTTTGTTGATGAATTACCGCATAATCATGGATAATGGAAAAACAGCTCAAGAATTCTGTCTTTCCTTTTCAATGCTGTCCTGGGTTCATCTGTAGCAGTTATTTTTCTCCTTCCTAATAGTTGGTGCAGTGCTGTGTTTTCAACTTTAGTCTGAGAACAACACTGATAATACACTGATGTTTTTAGTTGTTGCTAAGTAATGTTTACTCCTATCAAGGACTTTTCAGTCTCATACTGTGCCAGGGAGGATGGGCACAAGAAGCCAGGAGGAAGCAGAGACAGGACACCTGGCCCAAACTAGCCAAAGGGGTATTCCATACCACAGCACTGTCACACCCAGTGTATAAACTGGGGGGAGTTACCCAGAAGGCCCAGATTGCTGCTCGGGTAGGGCTGGGTATCTTGGCAAGTGGTAAGCAATTGTATTGTGCATCACTTGTGTTTAGTGTTTTCTCCCTTCCCTTTTTAGTTTTGTATTCTCTCTCCCCTTATTTCCCTTATCATTATTAGTGGTAGTTGCTTTGTGTTATACCTTAGTGTCCTGGGTTCAGCAGTAGCAGTTATTTTTCTCCTTCTTAGTAGCTAGTGCAGTGCTGTGTTTTGATTTTTTGGCCTGGGAACAGTGTTGATAACGCCAATGTTTTTTAGTTGCTGCTCAAATGTTTGGTCTGGCCAAGGACTTTCTGAGCCTCGTGCTCTGCCAGGGAGGAGGGGAAGCCGGGAGGAAGCAGAGACAGTACACCTGACCCAAACTAGCCAAAGAGGTATTCCATACCACAGCACGTCATGCCCAGGATGTAATGGAGAGTTACCCAGAAGGGCTAGACACTGCAGGGTTGGAGGAGGTATCGGTCGGTGCTTGGCTGTGGGGAGTGGGGCGAGTTATTGGTCAGCTGGTGTTGAGGTGTTGTATACTTTCCCCTTGTTATTTCCTTTATCATTATTATTGGTGGTAGCAGTAGTGATTTGTGTGACACCTTAGTTACTAAACTGTTCTTATCTCAACCCGTGGGAGTTGCATTCTTTTCGATTCTCCTCTCTGTCCCTCCAGGAGTAGAGGGAGGGCAAGAAGGGGGGGGAGTGAGTGAACGAGCTTTGTGGTTTGGGTTTAAACCATGACACTTAGTTACTGAACTGTTCTTATCTCAGTTCCTGGGATCTTTTGATTGGGGGGGTACAGGACAGACAGAATGGGAGGAGTGAGCAAGCAGCTGGGGCTGCATGGTTCTGATTTGTATGAGAAGCTGAGATGGAATTCCACCAATGCATTTTCTCAGAGATGGGTGGGAGGAGTTAAGACTCCAATGTTCATTGCCTGAGAGAAGGGCGTGAGGAGCTGAAATGGGACTCCACAGTCCATTATGAGTAGGAAAGAGATGAGATAAGACTGTCCATTATCCCGAGGATTGGTGTGGAGAATTGCTCACCATTATCCCAGGAATTGCTGCAGACAGATGTGCAGTTGAAGAGCTGGCTGCTAAGACCAAGGAAACTGGTCCACCAGGAACCTGTAATATGTGACATGAAGAACAGAGGTACTCCCTCTAACTCATTATAAAGGGGGGAAAATGTAATCACAAAAAGGAGCCACTGCCATGAGGATGACTCCAGGAGGACACCTATGTGAGGGCACTCTCCACCGATGACTACTATGAACCCTGAGGGACACCCTCCATGAGACATCGCTGTGAGGGCAGCTCCATCTGGACACCTCCAAGGGTACCTCCAGAAGGACACCTCCACAAGTACACCCACCTCCGACGACTACTATGGACTCTTGGGGGACAGTGCTCCGATACTGACTATGAACCCTGAAGGACTCCCACCACCTCCAATGATGATGGATCCCTGGGACACCACTGGATCCACAGTGGTGACTCTCTCTCTCTCTCTGCAACCCAAATCCTTGCTTAATGAAGCATCCTTTTTCCAATCTGTTCTATCACTATTACAATAATTTCCCTATTTTATAATAATTGTCTTTTCATAATAAACCAACAAATCGATTACGGTATTAGAACTCATTTGCCTCTTAATTTCACTCTTGGGATTATGAATGAAGCAGGGTCCGACACTGGGGTTTTCTCCAATTGGACCCTGACAGGCTTAAACCATGCTAACATAATAGATGGTAGCAGTGATAATAAATAACCCCCAGCAAGAGTATAAACATATGATGTGAATTGAGTTAATAGATTTTGGGCTGTATGACATGAGGCAGATTTAAAGTTGTTGCTTCAAGCTTTTTACTTTATCACTGTTACTGCAAAGCTTCCACAGGAGTTTAAGGAAGTTCTAGGTAAGAAAATCATTATTGTCTCTTAATTGGACAGAAAATAGCCTTGGTGAGTGTACACATGGTTCCCTGTAGGCTCTCTAGGAATTAAATGGCTATTCCCTTCTCAGAGGCTATGAAATGCCTGACTGCTAAGGCAAGGTTAGCTGCCAGCTGAAGTCTTCATTTTTGGCAGAGTTTTGTGCATAGCTGGACCAATTGTTACCTCTGTGCAGAACATGAAATCCCTCCTTGTCCTACCCATGTCCTTCAGACATAACAAAGTGGAAAGCAAGAAGATAAGCTGTTGGTAGTGTTTCCTCAGTGGCAGCAAGACAGGATTAAGCTATAGGGTATACGAAAGGGAGGGTTTCAATGAGATGAAGAGTAAATTCTGGACTATTTTCCTTTAATCTCTGCCACCTGACATGAGGCTCCCATATCTTTGAGCCTGAGAAGACCCCTTTTTGTTCAGTTCAGTTTAATTGCTGCATTTAAATATGTGTGTAAAAAAAACAAACAAAAAACCAAAAAAAACCAAACAACAGCAAAACCCCATCTGCATGAAACCAAATTTGATATTTTTTCCCTCTCTTAACATGATTCCATTAATTTCTTGTATTGTTGTGTCCCATGTACTAAGGCAGGAAGCAAACAGTAAAGCAGCGAGAAGACACATGCTCCGCTAATGGGAAACCAAGGAGAAAAGAGTCTGTGAGGGTTTACAAGCAGCCTGGGGTTGGAATACATTATTCAGAAATTAATTTTCAGAATTAAATGCCTGAGGTGTTTTGGCAAAAAACTCCTGATCATCCCTTTCAGAAGCCCTTAAAGCATAAAAGTATAGGAATCTCAAGTCTAGGCTGAGCAATCACATTGGGTGAGTTTGCAGTGCTATAACAGTGAATTGTAGTTTTTACAGCTTTGTACCATTACTGGGACAGCAACTGCCACACCTACTGAAATGTAACCCTCTCTATCTGCTTGCACAGACCTTTAACAGGTTTTGAACATCCTCATTAAAGAAGAAAATGGGTCTGAATGAGATTCCAGGGTCTGTTTCCAGAGGAAGGTTTTGTTTTGTTGAGTGCATAACATCAGGGAAGTGCATCAGCCTCTCCTTGGGCACAGGCATGCGAAGGAGAAGCAGTGACATGTCTTTTCAGAGATCTGATGTTGCCTAAGGTAGAAATTTGGGGTCCTGTAACCTTTTTCAGGCATGCTATTTTCTGAATGTTTTTGCTTTAGAAAATCATGATGATAAGATCAAACTTTAAAAGGCCCTGGGTAGACAACCAGGCTTAGTTACAGGACTGAGGGCAGACAGGAGAAATTGTTTCTCATAGTACTTGGTGGGATTACCCTCCATGCATAATTGTTCATTATATGCTCAAAAGTTATTGTTAATTTCTTTTGGATATATTGTACGTTAGACAGAATAATTATAAACCCCAAGATTATCACGGGAGGACAGTAAGAGGCCTAAATATTCAGGACAGAAGGGACTTGTTTTCCTCTTGCATTGAAACAAAGACTTTTGGACAGAATCATTTGAGAGTTTTTTGCCTGTTTGATAATCAAAGTATATTTGACAGCAAACAAAAGAAAAGATCAGCCAGCCAAGTCTTATACTTTATTTTTACTCTTCTATTCTAACATAATTAACATATTTCTCAAGGTTTATTTAATTTCCCAGAGTCTTATTTTATAGAAGTATCATTGGGGAGCTTGATTACAATTTCTTGATTCATGCACATAAAGTGAGATTTTGTTATCCTGGGAGATAAGTCAAGGACAAGGTAAATATAGGAGGAAACAGTTGGAACCAAACTAAGAAATCAGGAAAAATACTATGCCAGCTTTTCAACATGCACTTGTTTTCTTTGCATTCTGGTAACTACTATCTTATTTCTAAGTCACAGAAGTGAGAGTAAAGGGTAATAGTTCATTTTCAGCTTTGAATCTCAGAGGCGTTCTTTTTAAAACAACTTCTTTTAATGATTTTATATATGCTTAATTGGGTATCTGTAATGAATATTTGGGAAAGTTGAAAATTATGCTTCTTATTTGTCCTGGGTACAGACTGTAGATTTCTGAACATTTCTGTCTAGTTTGAGACTGGTCTGTGTTTGCATAATCTTACTGGTCTGCCAACAAAATAATAATAAAAATAATAAAAAAAAAAATCCAACCAAAAAACCCCCAAATAAAAACCTGGCATATACAAAACCTTATAGAGTAAGTCTAGAACTGAGCCCAGGACTGAGTTGCTGAGGTGAGTAGCTTGAGAGAGGACGCCTGCAACACCGGAGCGGAGAGGGGAGAGATCAGCGTCCAGGAGCCTCAACTCAGAGCGACAAGAGCCACTGAGGAGGGAGCCTAAAGTTCTCAACAGGACTTGCCCAGGACTCGGAAGCTCAGCTCCCCCGAGGGGCTGACTCACAGGGGGCGGAGCCAGGAGGAGTGGCACCAGCTGGGAGTGGCTAAAAAACCTTCCCAGGGAGCGCGGCGACCAGAGCCGGCAAACAGAGCGTCGAGGCAGTTTGCAGAGAGCGTCGAGGCAGTGGGTTGAGGCAGTTTGTGCGGCAGTTCGAGCAGGCAGGGAAGCGTTCTAACCGCCTCATCGAGAGGACTTGCCTGGAGTACAGGAGGGGGAAGGAGTGCTGAGAGACGTAGACTGATTGATTGACCAGATAGATCATGGTTACAACACGATCGAAAGCTGTAGTGAGTACTAATGTGGGTACCCAGACTGAGCCTTCCTGCAGACATGCAGCTGTGCAGGTCTCTGGCTGCAGCGAATGCCTGAGCCTGGCACTTGTATTGGAGGGAGCCAGTGATACTGCTTGTGTTCGCTGTGAGCAAATAAATGACCTGCTCAGGCAGGTGGCTGAACTGAGGGAGGATGTTGAAAGGTTGAGAGCCATTAGAGAGTGTGAAAGTGAAATAGATTGGTGGAGCCACACCCTAAGGCAAGGGCAGAGGGAAGTGGTTCAACAAGTTATGGATCCCCTTCCCTCCTACCATCAGACAGAAGGAGAGAGCTTAATGGACAAGGATGTATGGAGGGAGGTCCCTCCTCAGAGAGGTAAGCGAAAACCCTCACAATCCCTTCCTCCCTCCCAATTGCCCTTGAATAACAGGTACGAGGTCTTGGAAATTCAGGGCCAGGTGAATGGAGATGGAGAGGCAAATCTATCTAGTGAGTCACCCAGGGCTTGTCACTCACCCCCATGCCTCAGAACTTCCCCAACCAAGAAGAAAAGAAGAGTAATTGTGGTGGGTGACTCCCTTCTGAGGGGAACAGAAGGGCCCATTTGTCGACCGGATCCACCCCACAGGGAGGTCTGCTGCCTGCCTGGGGCTCGGATTAGAGATGTTAAAAAGAAACTCTCTGAACTGGTGCAGCCGTCTGACTACTATCCGCTGATGGTTTTTCAGGTTGGCAGTGACGAAATTATTACGAGGAACGTAAGGGCAATGAAGAGAGACTACAGGGCCCTGGGACGGCTGGTTAAAGGGTCTGGAGCGCAAGTGGTGTTTGCCTCCATACCTGTTGCAAGCGAGGGTGAAGGGATATATAAGAAGACTCTGCAGGTTAATGTATGGCTACGTGACTGGTGCCAAAGGCAGGGGTTTGGGTTTTTCAGTCACGGGCTGCTGTATGTGACACCTGGTTTGCTGGTGACAGGCGGGATACACCAGTCCCAGAGAGGAAAAAGGGTTTTGGGGCAGGAGTTAGCAGGGCTTATTGACAGGGCTTTAAACTAGTTATGAAGGGGGGAGGGGATTTAACTGGGCCTGTTGGGGACAAGCCCAAGAGGAACATGCTAGGGATTGAAGGATGGCGGGCTAAGGAGGACTATCAATCTCTTGTTTCACTTGTGGGAAAGGATAGCTTTTTAGACCCTGTCCCGCAGGGGAAAAAGGGTACTAGGACTCGCTCCCTGAAATGCCTGTACACCAATGCACGCAGCATGGGGAATAAACAGGAGGAGTTAGAAGTCTGTGTGCGGGCTAAAGGTTATGATCTAGTGGCAATTACAGAGACATGGTGGGACAGTTCACATGACTGGAATGTGGTCATGGATGGCTATGTCCTTTTTAGGAAAGATAGGTCAGCGAAGCGAGGTGGTGGAGTTGCTCTTTACGTGAGAGAGCAACCAGAATGTATTGAGTTCTGTCCGGGGTCGGATGAGGAGCAAGTGGAATGTCTGTGGGTACAAATTAAGGGACAGACTGGCACAGGTGATACAGTTGTGGGGGTCTATTACAGACCTCCTGATCAGGACGAAGGAGTTGATGAGGCTTTCTACAGGCAACTGGAAGTAGCCTCGCGACTACATGCCTTAGTCGTCGTGGGGGATTTTAACTACCCCGATATTTGCTGGAAGACTCACACAGCCAGTCATTCACAGTCTAGGAGGTTCCTCGATTTCATTGATGATAATTTCTTAATGCAAATGGTGGACGTACCAACTAGGAGAGCAGCGCTGCTAGATTTAGTACTCGCCAACAAGGAGGGTTTGGTCGAAGTGGTGACGGTCAATGGCAGCCTTGGCTGCAGTGACCATGAGATGGTGGAGTTTAGGATCCTGTGTGGGAGGAATAGAATACCTAGGAAAGCCACAGTTCTGGATTTCCGAAGGGCCAACTTTGGCCTCTTCAGTCAACTGCTAAGGGAAGTCTCATGGGAAAGGGTACTAGGCGGTAAAGGGGCTCAAGATAGTTGGTTAGCATTCAAGGACCGCTTCTTCCAAGCTCAGGATCGGAGCGTCCCAATGAGTAGGAAATCAAGTAAGGGATCTAGGAGACCGGCGTGGTTAAACAAGGAGCTGCTGGGCAAACTCAAGTGGAAAAGGAGAATCTATGGATTATGTAAGGAGGGGCTGGCCACTTGGGAGGAATATAGGACAGTTGTTAGAGGATGTAGGGAGGCAATTAGGACAGCTAAGGCCTCCTTGGAACTCAATCTTGCTAGTCGGGTTAAAGACAATAGAAAGGGCTTCTTCAAATACATAGCAAATAAAACTAACACAAGAGGCAATATAGGCCCACTGCTGAACGAAGTGGGTGCCCTGGAGACAGAGGATATAAAGAAGGCAGAGGTGCTGAATGCCTTCTTTGCCTCTGTCTTTACTCCTGCACACTCTCCGAGGGCTCCGGATTTCTATAGCCCCAGAAGGAGTCAGGACAAAGGAGTTTGCTTTGGTAGATGAGGACTGGGTTAGGGATCAGCTATGCAATCTGGACATCTGTAAATCGATGGGTCCGGATGGAATGCACCCACGGGTGCTGAGGGAGCTGGCGGAGGTCATTGCTAGGCCACTCTCCATCATCTTTGGTAAGTCGTGGGAAACGGGAGAGGTGCCTGAGGATTGGCGGATGGCAAAGGTCACACCAATCTATAAGAAGGGCAAGAAGGAGGACCCGGGTAATTATAGACCGGTCAGCCTTACCTCCATCCCTGGAAAGATGATGGAACAACTTATTCTTGACTCCATCACTAGGCATATCAAGGATGAGGGGGTCATTAAGAACAGCCAACATGGTTTTATGAGGGGGAAGTCATGTATGACCAACCTTATAGCCTTCTATGAGGAAGTGACTAGGTGGAGGGATGATGGTAGAGCGGTAGATGTAGTTTTTCTTGATTTCAGTAAGGCATTTGATACTGTCTCCCACAGCATCCTCATAGATAAGCTAAGGAAGTGTGGGCTTGACGATCAAGTAGTGAGGTGGATCGAGAACTGGTTGAAAGGAAGAAGGCAGAGAGTTGTGGTCAATGGCGCAGAATCTAGCTGGAGGTCTGTGACTAGTGGAGTTCCCCAGGGGTCGGTGCTGGGACCGGTGCTGTTTAATATTTTCATCAATGACCTGGATGAGGGAACTGAGTGCACCCTCAGCAAGTTTGCTGATGACACAAAACTGGGAGGAGTGGCTGACACACCAGAAGGCTGTGCTGCCATTCAGCGAGACCTGGACAGGCTGGAGAGTTGGGCGGGGAGAAACTTGATGAAATTTAACAAGGGCCAGTGTAGAGTCTTGCATCTGGGGAAGAACAACCCCATGTACCAGTACAGGTTGGGGGTTGACCTGCTGGAAAGTAGTGAAGGGGAAAGGGACCTGGGGGTCCTGGTGGATAGGAGGATGACCATGAGCCAGCAATGTGCTCTTGTGGCCAAGAAGGCAAATGGCATCTTAGGGTGCATTAGAAAGGGAGTGGTTAGTAGGTCAAGAGAGGTTCTCCTCCCCCTCTACTCAGCCTTGGTGAGGCCGCATCTGGAATATTGCGTCCAGTTCTGGGCCCCTCTGTTCGAGAAGGACAGGGAATTGCTTGAAGGAGTCCAGCGCAGAGCCACAAAGATGATTAAGGGAGTGGAACATCTCCCTTATGAGGAGAGGCTGAGGGAGCTGGGTCTCTTTAGCTTGCAAAAGAGGAGACTGAGGGGTGACCTCATCAATGTTTACAAATATGTAAAGGGTGGGTGTCAGGATGATGGAGCTAGGCTTTTTTCAGTGATATCCAGTGATAGGACAAGGGGCAATAGGTGTAAACTGGAGCATAGGAAGTTCCACGTTAACATCAGGAAGAACTTCTTTACTGTAAGAGTGACAGAGCACTGGAACAGGTTGCCCAGGGGGGTTGTGGAGTCTCCTACACTGGAGATATTCAAGGCCCGCCTGGACAAGTTCCTGTGTGATGTACTGTAGGTTACCCTGCTCTTGCAGGGGGGTTGGACTAGATGATCTTTTGAGGTCCCTTCCAACCCTTGGGATTCTGTGATTCTGTGATTCTTTAGCTTGGAGAAGAGGAGACTGAGGGGTGACCTCATCAATGTTTACAAATATGTAAAGGGTGGGTGTCAGGATGATGGAGCTAGGCTTTTTTCAGTGATATCCAGTGATAGGACAAGGGGCAATAGGTGTTAACTGGAGCATAGGAAGTTCCACGTTAACATCAGGAAGAACTTCTTTACTGTAAGAGTGATAGAGCACTGGAATAGGTTGCCCAGGGGGGTTGTGGAGTCTCCTACACTGGAGATATTCAAGGCCCGCCTGGACAAGTTCCTGTGTGATGTACTGTAGGTTACCCTGCTCTTGCAGGGGGGTTGGACTAGATGATCTTTTGAGGTCCCTTCCAACCCTTGGGATTCTGTGATTCTGTGATTCTGTGATCCTGAATGAAACTGCATGTATAACATACCCTGTGCACAGGAAGCATAGCTGTGTGTTGTCTTCTCCACAAGGCTCTTGCCTATCAGCCTGCATTATTTCACTGTTTCACCTCAATTTTTTTTCTATGTCTTCAGGTTGTGAGGGAGGCTGGTGTGTGCAAAAGCTCATTTTCCCCCTCCAACTATGTCACTAATAAAAGAGGTTACAAGTTTGTAGAACATAACTTCCTCTTCTCTTGCAGTTACCTAGTTCACAAGCTCTGGGGGACCAGTGCTTCTTCCACCCAGCCACACTGGGCATCCACCACTGGGGAGACTCTTGGGTGTGCTGAGAGATAATAAAGAGGCCATTCTGCCTTGTCTGCAGTCTGGAGCAAGTCACAAGTTCTCTCTCATTGCGCACACAAGTTTTGTGAAGGTTAATAATAATGAAATGCTTCAAAGACAGAGGTTGCCAATTTTAATTAGTATTTTAAGACTTTGTAAGCTCTGCTTCTAAAATTGAAAACTTAGCACAAGAACCCTGTTTGAAGTCTCCAAGTTAAGAACAAACACTACAAAGCAGAAGTTGACAAGTGAGCTACAAAAATGTAGAGAAAATAATTTATTGTTTACCTTTAAACACTAGTGTTCACAGTAGTACCATCATGTAGAAAACTGCTGCTGGGATCTGAGGCTGTTATTCTGTTCCAGTCCAGGTAGATTTAAAGCACAAGCAGAGATTAATCCAAAACCCCGATCTCACTTTTTATCTGGGATCGAGACTGTGATCAGAAGAGAGTGTAATGGTAAAGGACAGCTCCCTGAACCCATGAAATACATTATCACTGCTAATTAGACTAACTGCAATTTTGCAAAGTCATAACTGGATAATCCAGTTCTGGATGTGTTTAACAAATAACAATTCTTTTGTTAAAAAAAAAAAAATCATGGTTTTAGTTTAATAGGGTTAGTCATATAAATAGTGATTTTGTGTCAACAAAACCTTTCTTTCTGACAAACTGTAATTTATGACAATCTAGTTAGCAATAAATGACATTATTCTGACCACTATACCATTCTGTTCTTGGAGAGTAATGTTCCCTCTTAATAGCTGGGTAAATACTCCTTTGCATTCCTTATCCAGTGACAGCCAGATGGTGCTGGTAAATTCATTCCAGCAGGATTTTAGAATTAGTTGGGTTTTTACTATTGTTAATCCTTTGCTGTCTGTGCCACTTGGACCTACCCATCTGTTTCCAGTAACCCTCAAGTTTGCAACCTTAGGAAATAGTCTAGCTAGATGGCTACTCAGATACAGTGCAGCCAAGAAGCATCCCAAGCAGTGAGGCCTTCTGTTCTGCATCTATAAGAAAAAGAAAAAAGGCAAAAACTGGTATCTTGTAGAAATAGCCAGCTAGGACTATTGGACTCTGTATTTGTTCCTCAGCACCCTGGTCTCTTTTAATGAAGTTTAAGTTTCTTAGGATTGCATGAGCTGTGTTCCTCAGTGTGTAGTAAATCTGGACCTGTGACAGCTGCCATACTGTCACTTACTGACTTTCTGGGCCCGTCAGAGTCTGCAAGACCTTTTCCTTCATAATCACTCTGTTGCATAGCAGCAGTAATTTTGTCTCCAATGTATTGATGGGAAATAATATGTAATCCTTTCACACCAATAAAAAGGAAAACATATGGCAGCTCTAGGCTGGGAAACACTGGCTTGTGAAGTGAGAGGACAGTTAATCCTCACTAAATCAAGGGGGGAAAGGAGCAAGCTGTAAACTGTCTTGGGCTGAGGCTCTGAGGATACATTAGATGCCTGAACCAATTAACCTGTGCTCTGGGAGAAGAGTCCAGTTTACACTCATCCTCCCCATTCCCTCTCTTTTATCTTGTGCAACTGAAGTACGTTTCAGGTGAGCTTTGCTACAACCTTAATTGCTGAAATAAGTATTACTCTGTAATACCATACAAATAACTGGGCACCCCTTCCCTCTGGCAGGAAAGAGTGCATGCACAGCACTTTGCTTATATGGGACTGCAGCAGGTGAGGGTAAAGTTCAACCACTGCAAATATCAGTTTCAGAATTACATGGCTGGAGTTCCTCAGGCAAATGCCTCTTGCCTGTAGGGAGGTTGTTTGGTACGTCGGTTGTCTGGCCTGATAACCTTGGTATTTTTTGTATACTTCTAAACACAGGGCTAAAGACAGACTTTGACATCTGAAACAGGATCTGCTTTGGTGATGCAAGTACAAAGTTAAGGTCAAAACAACTCAGGCAGGGAACACAAAGCTTTGGTCCCAAGTGGGCGAAGTGCCTCCCTGCTGCCATGCCCCTGGCATTTGAACCCAAGAGGGCTCTGCTGCCAGGCCTGATCAGCCTTCCCATTTCCCACTGCAGGATGGAGCATAGGCTGGTTGGGGTTTGTATCATCTTTCTAAGATACCTTACTGTTGTCCACATTTTGCAGGAAGCCCAAGCTCCTATGACTAGACTTTTAGTTTCTTCTCTGGATAAAATGCTTCATATCCATGAGGCAGCTAAATCCTCCTTGGGCCTGTCTTCATTTTTCTAGCCTGCATATAGAGTGAAATGTAGGTCAAAATCTGAGGTCAGTAAGCATCTGGTCACTAATTTGAATAGGAGTTGGGAGGTGTGGTTTAAACCGATCCACACAGCTCATCCACTCACCCCCCTCTGACCCTCCCCGCTCCCGGAGGGATGGGGAGGAGAATCAAAAGAATGTAACTCCCATAGGTTGAGATAAGAACAGCCCAGTAACTAAGGTATAACACAAATCACTACTGCTACCACCAATGATAATAATGATAAGAGAAAATAACAAGAGAATATGATACCACCACCGAACGAGTTCGACCCCCCCAAAGAGAGACCGTGCCCTTCCGGGTAACTGCCAGTTACCTCCCTGGGCATGACGTGCTGTGGTATGGAATAACTCTTTGGCTAGTTTGGGTCAGGTGTTCTGTCTCTGCTTCCTCCCGGCCTCCCCTCGTCCCCAGCAGAGCATGAGACTCACAAAGTCCTTGGCCAGAATAAACATTACTTAACAACAATTCAAAACAATCGGTGTTATCAGCTCTCTGCCCAGGCTGGAAGTCAAAACACAGAGCTTGCACCAGTTACTAAGAAGGAGCAAAACGGCTCCTGGTAAACCCAGGACAGTATCCACCTCTTATTCCATACCATTCACGTCATGCTTAGATCCCACATTTTCAATATACCATCTCTCTTACATATATATATATATACATCCACACACACACAGAGACAAAGAAATCATTTCTTAGTGCATGGACCAATCCCTATAATGCTGTTGAGTCCATTCGGTCCATGATGTCAGGTTCCATCCCTTGTAACAGTCTTTCAGGGCAGGAAAGGCTGTGTGCAGTGTTGGATCATTGCCTGCTGATGCTGATTGTTCCTTCACTGCACAACTCGTCTGGTTCTATCAGAATTCATTCTCTGTTGGGATGATGGTTGGAGGGAAGTCAGGGCCAGTCGCTGCTGACCTGAAGACATCTATAAAAGTATTACACAGCAGGCAACAGCATACAATTAAGTTCATTGACTGTTTTCCCCTAAAATCAAATCCCCTTGAGGTATACATCGGACTTCCCCGATATTTGCTGGAAGACTCACACAGCCAGTCATTCACAGTCTAGGAGGTTCCTCGAGTGCATTGATGATAATTTCTTAATGCAAATGGTGGACGTACCAACTAGGGGAGCAGCGCTGCTAGATTTAGTGCTCGCCAACAAGGAGGGTTTGGTCGAAGTGGTGACGGTCAATGGCAGCCTTGGCTGCAGTGACCATGAGATGGTGGAGTTTAGGATCCTGTGTGGGAGGAATAGAATACCTAGCAAAGCCACAGTTCTGGATTTCCGAAGGGCCAACTTTGGCCTCTTCAGTCAACTGCTAAGGGAAGTCTCATGGGAAAGTGTACTAGGCGGTAAAGGGGCTCAAGATAGTTGGTTAGCATTCAAGGACCTCTTCTTCCAAGCTCAGGATCGGAGCGTCCCAATGAGTAGGAAGTCAAGTAAGGGATCTAGGAGACCGGCGTGGTTAAACAAGGAGCTGCTGGGCAAACTCAAGTGGAAAAGGAGAATCTATGGATTATGGAAGGAGGGGCTGGCCGCTTGGGAGGAATATAGGACAGTTGTTAGAGGATGTAGGGAGGCAATTAGGACAGCTAAGGCCTCCTTGGAACTCAATCTTGCTAGTCGGGTTAAAGACAATAGAAAGGGCTTCTTCAAATACATAGCAAATAAAACTAAAACAAGAGGCAATATAGGCCCACTGCTGAACGAAGTGGGTACCCTGGAGACAGAGGATATAAAGAAGGCAGAGGTGCTGAATGCCTTCTTTGCCTCTGTCTTTACTCCTGCAGACTCTCCCCGAGGGCCCCGGATTTCTATAGCCCCAGAAGGAGTCAGGACAAAGGAGGAGTTTGCTTTGGTAGATGAGGATTGGGTTAGGGATCAGCTATGCAAACTGGACATCTGTAAATCGATGGGTCCGGATGGAATGCACCCACGGGTGCTGAGGGAGCTGGCGGAGGTCATTGCTAGGCCACTTTCCATCATCTTTGGTAAGTCGTGGGAAACGGGCGAGGTGCCTGAGGATTGGCGCATGGCAAAGGTCACACCAATCTATAAGAAGGGCAAGAAGGAGGACCCGGGTAATTATAGACCGGTCAGCCTTACCTCCATCCCTGGAAAGATGATGGAACAACTTATTCTTGACTCCATCACTAGGCATATCAAGGATGAGGGGGTCATTAAGAACAGCCAACATGGTTTTATGAGGGGGAAGTCATGTATGACCAACCTTATAGCCTTCTATGAGGAAGTGACTAGGTGGAGGGATGATGGTAGAGCGGTAGATGTAGTTTTTCTTGATTTCAGTAAGGCATTTGATACTGTCTCCCACAGCATCCTCATAGATAAGCTAAGGAAGTGTGGGCTTGACGGTCAAGTAGTGAGGTGGATCGAGAACTGGTTGAAAGGAAGAAGGCAGAGAGTTGTGGTCAATGGCGCAGAATCTAGCTGGAGGTCTGTGACTAGTGGAGTTCCCCAGGGGTCGGTGCTGGGACCGGTGCTGTTTAATATTTTCATCAATGACCTGGATGAGGGAACTGAGTGCACCCTCAGCAAGTTTGCTGATGACACAAAACTGGGAGGAGTGGCTGACACACCAGAGGACTGTGCTGCCATTCAGCGAGACCTGGACAGGCTGGAGAGTTGGGCGGGGAGAAACTTGATGAAATTTAACAAGGGCAAGTGTAGAGTCTTGCATCTGGGGAAGAACAACCCCATGTACCAGTACAGGTTGGGGGTTGACCTGCTGGAAAGTAGTGAAGGGGAAAGGGACCTGGGGGTCCTGGTGGATAGGAGGATGACCATGAGCCAGCAATGTGCTCTTGTGGCCAAGAAGGCAAATGGCATCTTAGGATGCATTAGAAAGGGAGTGGTTAGTAGGTCAAGAGAGGTTCTCCTCCCGCTCTACTCAGCCTTGGTGAGGCCGCATCTGGAATATTGCGTCCAGTTCTGGGCCCCTCTGTTCAAGAAGGACAGGGAATTGCTTGAAGGAGTCCAGCGCAGAGCCACAAAGATGATTAAGGGAGTGGAACATCTCCCTTATGAGGAGAGGCTGAGGGAGCTGGGTCTCTTTAGCTTGGAGAAGAGGAGACTGAGGGGTGACCTCATCAATGTTTACAAATATGTGAAGGGTAGGTGTCAGGATGATGGAGCTAGGCTTTTTTCAGTGATATCCAGTGATAGGACAAGGGGCAATGGGTGTAAACTGGAACATAGGAAGTTCCACGTTAACATCAGGAAGAACTTCTTTACTGTAAGAGTGACAGAGCACTGGAACAGGTTGCCCAGGGGGGTTGTGGAGTCTCCTACACTGGAGATATTCAAGGCCCGCCTGGACAAGTTCCTGTGTGATGTACTGTAGGTTACCCTGCTCTTGCAGGGGGGTTGGACTAGATGATCTTTTTAGGTCCCTTCCAACCCTTGGGATTCTGTGATTCTGTGATTCCCCATCTTCCCGCATCACCCACCAAGTATATCTGGGTCCCTGAGCAAAAGCAATCCCACGAGTGGGTTTGCCTTTACCTGAAGCAGGAATAACCCAAACTGTCTTCCCCAGCAAATTCTTCATGTGCACCACAGGAACTTTGTCCCCCTCTACAATATGTAAAAGTTCTGACTGGGCTGGGCCAGATCTATTGGCCGATCCTCTTGTGTTAACCAACCAGGTGGCCTTTGGTAAGTGTGTATCCCAATGCTTGAAAGTTCCCCCACCCATTGCTCTCAGTGTGGTTTTTAACAGCCCATTGTACTGTTCGATTTTCCCAGAGGCTGGTGCATGGTATGGGATGTGATATACCCACTCAATGCCATGCTCTTTGGCCCAAGTGTCTATAAGGTTATTCTGGAAATGAGTCCCATTGTCTGACTCAATTCTCTCTGGGGTGCCGTGTCGCCACAAAATCTGTTTCTCAAGGCCTAGGATAGTGTTCCGGGCAGTGGCGTGGGGCACGGCGTATGTTTCAAGCCATCCGGTGGTTGCTTCCACCATAGTAAGCACATGGCGCTTGCCTTGGTGGGTTGGTGGGAGTGTGATATAGTCAATCTGCCAGGCCTCCCCATATTTGTACTTCAGCCATCGTCCTCCATACCAAAGAGGCTTTAACCGTTTGGCTTGTTTAATTGCAACACATGTTTCAGACTCATGAATAACCTGGGCAATAGTGTCCATTGTGAAGTCCATACCTCGGTCACGGGCCCATCTATATGTTGCATCTCTGCCCTGATGGCCTGAAGTGTCATGGGCCCACCGGGCCAAAAATAATTCACCTTTATGTTGCCAGTCTAAGTCCATCTGAGCCACTTCAATCTTAGCAGCTTTATCCACTTGTTGGTTGTTCTGGTGTTCCTCAGTGGCCCGACTCTTGGGTACATGTGCATCTACATGGCGTACTTTCATCAACAGGTTCTGCACCCGGGCAGCGATATCTTGCCACAGTGCAGCAGCCCAGATGTGTTTACCTCTGCGTTGCCAGTTGCTCTGCTTCCATTGCTGCAACTACCCCCACAGGGCATTTGCCACCATCCATGAGTCAGTGTAGAGATAAAATACTGGCCACTTTTCTCGTTCAGCAATGTCCAGGGCCAGCTGGATGGCTTTCACCTCTGCAAACTGACTCGATTCGCCCTCTCCTTCAGCAGTTTCTGCAACTTGTCGTCGAGGACTCCATACGGCTGCCATCCATCTCCGATGCTTTCCCACAATGTGGCAGGACCCATCAGTAAACAAGGCATACTGTTTTTCACTTTCTGACAGTTTGTTATATGGTGGGGCCTCTTCAGCACGCATCACCTCCTCCTCTAGTGACATTCCAAAATCTTTGCCCTCTGGCCAGTCCATGATGACTTCTAGAATGCCTGGACGACTGGGATTTCCTATTCGAGCTCGTTGTGTAATTAGTGCAGCCCATTTACTCCATGTAGCATCAGTTGCATGATGTGTAGAGGAGACCCTGCCTTTGAACATCCAGCCCAGTACAGGCAACCGGGGTGCCAGGAGGAGCTGTGCTTCAGTGCCAATCACTTCCGAAGCAGCTCGAACCCCTTCATAGGCTGCCAGTATCTCTTTCTCAGTTGGGGTATAGGTAGCCTCAGATCCTTTGTACCCCCGACTCCAAAAGCTGAGGGGTCGACCTCGAGTCTCCCCTGGAGCTTTCTGCCAGAGGCTCCAGGTAGGACCATTTTCCCCAGCTGCGGTGTACAGTACATTTTTAACATCTGGCCTGGTCCGGACTGGTCCGAGGGCTACTGCATGAACTATCTCGCGTTTAATTTGCTCAAAGGCTTGTTGTTGCTCAGGGCCCCATTTAAAATCATTCTTCTTCCGGGTCACATGATAGAGAGGGCTTACAATCGAACTGTAATTTGGGATGTGCATTCTCCAGAACCCCACAGCACCCAAGAAAGCTTGTGTTTCTTTCTTATTAGTTGGTGGAGACATTGCTGGTATCTTGTTGATCACATCTGTGGGGATCTGTCTATGTCCATCTTGCCACTTTATTCCCAAAAATTGAATCTCCTGTGCAGGTCCCTTGACCTTACTCCGTTTTATGGCAAAACCGGCTTTCAGCAGGAGTTGGATTATTTTCCTCCCTTTCTCAAAGACTTCTTCCGCTGTATCGCCCCACACGATAATGTCATCAATGTATTGCAGGTGTTCTGGAGCTTGCCCCTGTTCCAGTGCAGTCTGGATCAATCCATGGCAAATGGTAGGGCTGTGTTTCCACCCCTGGGGCAGTCGGTTCCAAGTGAACTGGACACCCCTCCAAGTAAAAGCAAACTGTGGCCTGCACTCTGCTGCCAAAGGAATTGAGAAAAATGCATTGGCAATATCAATCGTGGCATACCACTTGGCTGCCTTTGACTCTAATTCATACTGAAGTTCTAGCATGTCCGGTACGGCAGCACTCAAGGGTGGTGTGACTTCATTCAGGCCACGATAGTCTACTGTTAGTCTCTACTCTCCGTTAGACTTTCGCACTGGCCATATGGGGCTATTAAAGGGTGAGCGGGTCCTGCTGATCACTCCCTGATTCTCCAGTCTACGAATCAGCTGATGGATAGGAATCAGGGAGTCTCGGTTGGTGCGATATTGCCGCCGGTGCACTGTTGTGGTCGCGATTGGCACTTGTTGTTCTTCGACTTTCAGCAACCCCACAACAGAAGGATCCTCTGAGAGACCAGGCAAGGTGGACAGCTGCTCAATTTCCTCTGTCTCCAAAGCAGCAATACCAAAAGCCCATCGGTACCCTTTTGGGTCTTTGAAGTACCCTCTCCTGAGGTAGTCTATGCCGAGGATGCATGGAACCTCTGGACCAGTCACAATGGGGTGTTTTTGCCATTTCCTCCCAGTCAGGCTGATTTCAGCCTCCAGTACAGTCAACTCTTGGGATCCTCCTGTCACTCCAGAAATATAGATGGGTTCCACCCCTTGACAGCTTGACGGCATCAGGGTACACTGTGCACCAGTATCTACTAAAGCCTTATACTTCTGTGGGACTGATGTGCCAGGCCATTTGACCCACACAGTCCAGTAAATCCGATTATCCCCTACCTCCACTTGGCTGGAGGCAGGGCCCCTCTAATAGTTATCACAGCTTTGAACACTTAAGTCATATTGAAAGGGATTATTCTTCGTTATCACAGGAGCTGGAGTAAAGTCAGCTCTTCCACTCCATCTGGGGGCCTGCTCACCAGAGACTGAAGCCGCAGCTCTCATGGGATGATGAGTCTTGGGCCTTGCTCCCCTCTTCAATTCGCCCACCAGTTCCTCCAAAGCTGAAGTAGGTTTTCCATCCCACTTCGTCATGTCTTCTCCGTGATCCCGCAGATAAACCATAGGGTGGCCCGTGGCGTATACCTCCTGTATCTTCTCTCTCGAAGAATAGGACGCCTTTTGTTAATAGCTGAGACATGTGTTGGTACACGTGAGGAGCTGGATAAATCAGATAGATCGTCCCTCAATTGTTTGAGATCCTGGGACAGTTTTTCCACAGCTGAGATGATGGAAGGGGTGAGGTTGTCTTCGAACTCTCGAAGTTTATGAATCATTTCATCCACTGTTAGTGGTACTATATCATTCCAGGTTACTGTTGCCAATGAATGGGCATATGATGACAGTGCATTCCGTGTTAGTTTTCGCCACATGGGTCGTGTACATTCGACTTCCTCTGGGTCTATGGGTACATCCCCATTATTTGGCTTGATGTGATAGATCATCTCTACGATGGCTGATTCCCTCAGAGACTGGATGCCTTTGTCTAAAGTAGTCCACTTGGCCGAACGACTCATAACATCGTCCTTGTATGGAAACCTTTCTTTCACAGCTGCCAAGAGCCGCCTCCAAAGACTGAGGGACTTTTTCTCTCTTGCAATTGCTTTGTCAATTCCCCCTTCTCTAGCAAGCGATCCCAGCTGCTTGGCTTCACTACCTTCTAGTTCGTCACCATCGGCCCCATTATCCCAGCATCGGAGCAACCAGGTGATGATGTGCTCCCCTGGTTGACGGGTAAAATCTTTTCGCATATTCCGTAGCTCGGTTGAGGTCCGAGGTCGAGAAGTCACCTCTTCTTCTTCTTCGTCATGTGATGATGACTCCTCCTCAGATACTGGACCAGGTGGTGAACACATTGTTTCTTCATCTTGCTTCACCCTTCTTGCCTCCTTTTTGCTTTTTCTCTTGTGTACAGGGGCAACCGATATTGGTACAAATTGGTCCTCTGGTTTAGCTGCAGTGATTATCACTGTGGTTTGAGTAGCAATTGTACTTGTTGCTGGGCGTGGTGTAGCTGCTGTGCTTGGAGCTGGGGTAGCCGTGCTGTCTGTTGCAGCCAAAGTTTGGGTAGCGACTGTACTTGTCGCTGGGGGTGATGTAGCTGCTGTGCTTGGAGCTGGAGTAGCTGCGCTGACTGTTGCTTTGCCCTCAGATGCAGGGGCATTTTTTTCCTTTTGAAAGTGCTGGATAGTGTTGAACAAGGCCCTGTAAGCATAGGCCAAGCCCCAGCACGTTGCCATGATTTGTCCGTCTCTGGTATGGCCAGACTGACCACACACCTCATTTAAGTGTTTTACTAATTCTTCCAGATTTTGCACTTGTTCGGTGGTGAAATTCCAAAGTACTGGAGGAGACACTGACCTAGATACTTGCCCATACTATCCCACACACCCTGCCACTCATGGCTGTCCAGCCTCAGGGAAAATCTCTTGGTCCTCCTATATCGTCGTTTAACCCCAGACAAGGCCCAAACCTGACTCTGCTTAACTCTTGAAATCAGACAAAATGGTTGTGGGCAAAACACACTCTGTATGCGTGCCAACATGGTAATCCCCATCACAATCAGCAAACAGGTCTCAACAATATTAAAAGGCCATTCAAGAACTTCTAAACTCTCAAATGATGCTGTAAATGGTCTGAGAGGGGGGCTAGGAGGGTAAAAGAATGTCTCCTTCCCAGGTTGACCACCCGAGAAGGAGAAAAAAGATGTGAAATTGCTAAGCACCTTTATTATAGACCTCCCAAAGTATAAAGGTGGTGACCACACTGGGAACATAAGACCGATCAGTTTCATGATCAATGATTCTATTGTATTACAAGTCATTATAATAAAGTACAATGAGACAAAAACCTTAGCCCAAGCCCCACACTTGAAAAACACCAACACAGCAAATACCGGCTGTATGTAATGTACAGAGTTCTGAACCTGTGAGACCAAGAGGAACAGCTTTGAGAGCCAATAAATCAGCATTGTGACGAGTGACTATTAATCCGGTCAGATCTGTCGTTATCGCAACCCTTCGTGCCCCTGTTCAGGCTCCAAAAAGAACTGTCGTGGTTTAAACCTATCTACACAGCTCATCCACTCACCCCCCTCCGACCCTCCCCGCTCCCAGAGGGATGGGGAGGAGAATCAAGAGAATGTAACTCCCACGGGTTGCGATAAGATCAGCCCAGTAACTAAGGTATAACACAAATCACTACTGCTACCACCAATGATAATAATGATAAGAGAGAATAACAAGAGAATACGATACCACCACCGAACGAGTTCGACCCCCCCCAAAGAGAGACCGTGCCCTTCTGGGTAACTCCCATTTACCTCCCTGGGCATGACGTGCTGTGGTATGGAATACTTCTTTGGCTGGTTTGGGTCATATGTTCTGTCTCTGCTTCCTCCCGGCCTCCCCTCGTCCCCAGCAGAGCATGAGACTCACAAAGTCCTTGGCCAGAATAAACATTACTTAACAACAATTCAAAACAATCGGTGTTATCAGCTCTCTGCCCAGGCTGGAAGTCAAAACACAGAGCTTGCACCAGTTACTAAGAAGAAGCAAAATGGCTCCTGGTAAACCCAGGACGGGAGGTAAGTCCTATGTTATTTACTTACACGACATCATCAACCAAAAGAGTTAATTCAAGCTATTTCTAACACACTAAATGCAAACTTGCCAAATAGGCTTCAGAAATAAAAATCATCTGAATGGAAACTTTGCACTGGATCAGAAGGCCAAGCTGGTATCTGAGCATGCTGCAAGAGCAAAGCAAAGGCTTCTATTTCCCAAACCTATTGCATAGTTTGTTATCATATATATATCAGAGGCTGGAAAATAGCACAGCGTTGACTTAAAAGGTATTTCTGCAGCTAGAGGAGTGGCTACTAATAATCCTCTCTTTTTCTGTCATTTTAATAGTATTCAGGTTTTCAGCAAACAGCAGACAAGTGCTTTGTTTGTGGACACCTCATAATGGAAATGGTAAGAGACCTAAATACCTAACTGTGGGCAGCTTGCTGTTTGTGTACTTTGGGCACTGCACTGTGAGACATTGTGCTTTTCCCTAGTCAGACTATCATTGTGTCCTTACTGCTTTCAATCTAACGTTTGAAACAGTAAATAAAATTTAAAAAAGCAGTAAGTAAAAACACCTTCATGCTCTATTACTCTTAAAGTACAGTAAGTTAGGCTTCTTTTCTAGCTGAGATCATGGGAGGCTGTTTTTTCTGCCACATGCCAGTTTAAAAACAGAAAGATAAATAGAATTTTAATACTAAGGGGGGAAAAATACAGCATAGCTTTGTATGAGAACATGGTAAAGGAAAATAGGGTGTGCTCTGTGAGACAGTAGAATAGCAAGAGCTCTGTCAAATGGATGGAATCTGGGCTAGAGAGGGACAGTAGCAATAGTTCTGAGGTTTGTTGCCTGCTATGTGACTTACTTTATTTACCTTCTGCCACTTGCTCCATGTCAGTTAAAATGCATTTTGCCACTGGGATTTGTAGGGAGATAGCAGTCAGAATCAAAGAGCTGTGGGTTGGGCCAAATACTGCTGGCATCATTTATTTTGGTGGGTAAAAGTAGGAAGAATTTAGTCTGTTCATCTTAATCAGAAATTCCCAAACAAAATTAAGTGGCTTGCGCACTGAAGTAGTGCAGATCATGTAGTATATCTATTTTCCTCTTTCTTTAAAAGGTATGTGAACCTCAGTATGCCTAATGGAAGTAGCTATTGTGATGCAAACACAGAGGTTTGGTATGAGCTGGAACAGAGACTTCACTAACAAGGATTCTGGCTCATATCCTGGCACCACTGGTTGGACAAGGATATTGTTTGTTTTAGCCCAAGAGCAAATTTCTAGATTTCTGTCATGCTGGGAGGGGTATCCTGACTTGCATGCTTTGCACTGGCCCTTAATGGCAGAATCCCAGACTAGAGTCCATAATATCTCATTGGTGGAGCTCTGTAGCTGGAAGCCCATCAGGAAGTGTGCTCTCACAAAAGGAAACAGCTCTGGGAGCTCCAGGAATTAAGCAGTCTTGGTTGGTTAATTCCTTCATGTTCCTCCCTGGGGACACACATACAATAAACATGCCTGCACAGCAGTGGTGCCCATGTGCATTTAAGGAGCAGGGAGCTGCAGCCCCACAGCCCTGAGCACATGGGAAGCTGTTCAAGGCTGAAAGTGCAGTTGAATAAGAGCTGCTTTGTGCAAAAGGGTGGCTGCACAACCATGCCAGGCTAACAGTGTGTGTTGCATAGCTGCCTTGATTGCAACACACACAGGCAAGTTGTTTCTGGCTAGGCTTGCAAACCAAAACTAAACTATAAGGCTTCATTAGAGGGGGGAAAAAGGTTAAATTCAATTAACTTTGTGCATTTTTCTGAGTGGCACTTCTTATTTCCTGTTGATGTGATCTTTATTCATAGAATCATCTACAGGGCCATGGAGATTGGCCTGTGGAGATTTTTCATCTCCATCTTATTAGCAGCTCCAAGCTGAGCGCTGATGCTAGCAGATACTTTTTGAAATTACCTTCCAAAGGTATTTCTTATACCTAAAATGTATGCAGTTGGTGCTGCCTGAAGATGATACCATGTCTCACTTTTCCCAGAGGCTTGTTCATGGGCTTGGTGCATCCTCCTTGATGTCCCAGTGCCACAGTGAGGGTTATAGACAAGAATGCCAGGAGGGTGGGGATTTGTTCTGTAGTGGTATATCTGAGACTGCATCAGGCCCTTCCTTGAAACCTTTAAAATGCAATAGAGAAGGTCATCATGGGAAAAGCCTGGGCAGATGGATGGATCTGCATCCAAACACATGAATACAGATGGAATTTTAACAGAAACTGATGGGCCCCTATGACTGAGCAATAACCAGTCAGTAACTGTGGTGGATTAGTATCCTTAAATAATGAAGGGACACCTATTTATTTAGTTGGTTTGGTATTTACTTTTCAAGTTTGAGTAATGACTGTTTTGGATTCTGTCTGTCACAGCCTGTTAAGTTTTGTGAATTAACTCTGTATCCCAGTAGCTTCTGTTTGTCTGCAACATATTTTCCAATAAGTGGTCTCTGAAGCTGTTTTTAATTTCTGTTGGCAGTACTGGCCCTGCAGAGCTACAACTGATGGGTGTTGGACTGATTTTCACAGTTCGCTCTCTTTATTGGGAGCCAACTGAAGCCCACTGAAATAAGCAAGTTGATTGTTTTAAAAGGCCTCTTGCTGACAGATCTGCAGAGTGGTAATTTCATCTTGAAGAGCTTTTCTCACCATCATTATTAGGAATCAGACACAGCAGTATATGGGGGTTGGATCTCATGTAACCATGCATCTGCTTGTTTTGCTGTTTGCCTCCTCTTAAGATCTTGCAGGCCCTTGGAAAATCATACCATCCTGGCTGCTTCCGCTGTGTGGTGTGTAACGAGTGTTTGGATGGAGTCCCTTTCACTGTAGATGTGGAGAACAATATTTACTGCGTCAAAGACTACCATACGTAAGTATGCAAATTCATTGATGCTTAGAAAAATTATAGTAGTTAAATTATTGGCATAGTTATAAGCCTGTATAAGCCTTATAGTTATAAGCCTTATAATTGTAAGCCTATGTAAGTTGTACATAAAAAGGGTCATTCCTGTTTGCTCAGACATCCCTCAAGTGCTGCTCTCATGTGTTGGCTTTTGTAAAGTATTTTAAAGTTATATTAAAGGTCACTTCATGGGCCCAGTGCAGCATACAGTGGCCAAGTGAGACTGAAAATAAAGTTATGTCAGAGGATGTACTTTTCTGGTGGCTGTTTCTCTACTTCTTTCAGGACTTTCGATACTAATTAGATCAGGTTAATTCTGCAAGTGATGATAGGTTTCTGCTGGCTGTTTCTAAGAATTGACATTCTGGTAGTGCATGACACTGGTGAGTGTAAATTAGGTTAACCTAGACTAGACAGTAGACATGTAATTCTCAGCTAGTGTTAGAATGATTATAGCTTCACCTGACAAAAAAGTTTTGTGGTTTAAGCATTTGGACTCCTTTCTGTTTCCACTCAAAGGCAATGTGCTCTTAGCTCCATTCAACCAGTAACTTGGCTTATGCTGTAAGAGTACTCATCCCTATTGGTATCAAGGTGGCTGTGTTGCAAGGACAGAGTGAGTGTTGGCCCAGTGACTGTCATAAAATGCAGCTGTAGATAATAAGACCGGTTGATGTATTTGGTTTAAGTAGATCGTAGCCATGATCAGCCCCTCTCCTATTTAGCATAGTTATGTCTTCCTGACGTCAGTGACAGTCCCCTAGTCAGGAGCTGCTTTGCAGTCAAAGGAGTGAACCTCTGGAAGAATTTGAATGGCTTTATGAGTAAAGGAAGGTAAGAGAAATGGCATATGTGGGAAGAGGGCTGGGTTCACTATGCCTAGCGGTCAGGAAGAGCTAAGCAATAAAGCTGGACTAGATCGGTCTCCTCTTGCTTTGGTAGATGAGGATTGGGTTAGGGATCAGCTATGCAAACTGGACATCTGTAAATCGATGGGTCCGGATGGAATGCACCCACGGGTGCTGAGGGAGCTGGCGGAGGTCATTGCTAGGCCACTTTCCATCATCTTTGGTAAGTCGTGGGAAACGGGCGAGGTGCCTGAGGATTGGCGCATGGCAAAGGTCACACCAATCTATAAGAAGGGCAAGAAGGAGGACCCGGGTAATTATAGACCGGTCAGCCTTACCTCCATCCCTGGAAAGATGATGGAACAACTTATTCTTGACTCCATCACTAGGCATATCAAGGATGAGGGGGTCATTAAGAACAGCCAACATGGTTTTATGAGGGGGAAGTCATGTATGACCAACCTTATAGCCTTCTATGAGGAAGTGACTAGGTGGAGGGATGATGGTAGAGCGGTAGATGTAGTTTTTCTTGATTTCAGTAAGGCATTTGATACTGTCTCCCACAGCATCCTCATAGATAAGCTAAGGAAGTGTGGGCTTGACGATCAAGTAGTGAGGTGGATCGAGAACTGGTTGAAAGGAAGAAGGCAGAGAGTTGTGGTCAGTGGCGCAGAATCTAGCTGGAGGTCTGTGACTAGTGGAGTTCCTCAGGGGTCGGTGCTGGGACCGGTGCTGTTTAATATTTTCATCAATGACCTGGATGAGGGAACTGAGTGCACCCTCAGCAAGTTTGCTGATGACACAAAACTGGGAGGAGTGGCTGACACACCTGAGGACTGTGCTGCCATTCAGCGAGACCTGGACAGGCTGGAGAGTTGGGCGGGGAGAAACTTGATGAAATTTAACAAGGGCAAGTGTAGAGTCTTGCATCTGGGGAAGAACAACCCCATGTACCAGTACAGGTTGGGGGTTGACCTGCTGGAAAGTAGCGAAGGGGAAAGGGACCTGGGGGTCCTGGTGGATAGGAGGATGACCATGAGCCAGCAATGTGCTCTTGTGGCCAAGAAGGCAAATGGCATCTTAGGGTGCATTAGAAAGGGAGTGGTTAGTAGGTCAAGAGAGGTTCTCCTCCCCCTCTACTCAGCCTTGGTGAGGCCGCATCTGGAATATTGCGTCCAGTTCTGGGCCCCTCTGTTCAAGAAGGACAGGGAATTGCTTGAAGGAGTCCAGCGCAGAGCCACAAAGATGATTAAGGGAGTGGAACATCTCCCTTATGAGGAGAGGCTGAGGGAGCTGGGTCTCTTTAGCTTGGAGAAGAGGAGACTGAGGGGTGACCTCATCAATGTTTACAAATATGTAAAGGGTTGGTGTCAGGATGATGGAGCTAGGCTTTTTTCAGTGATATCCAGTGATAGGACAAGGGGCAATGGGTGTAAACTGGAGCATAGGAAGTTCCACGTTAACATCAGGAAGAACTTCTTTACTGTAAGAGTGACAGAGCACTGGAACAGGTTGCCCAGGGGGGTTGTGGAGTCTCCTACACTGGAGATATTCAAGGCCCGCCTGGACAAGTTCCTGTGTGATGTACTGTAGGTTACCCTGCTCTTGCAGGGGGGTTGGACTAGATGATCTTTTTAGGTCCCTTCCAACCCTTGGGATTCTGTGATTCTGTGATTCTGTGATCCTCCAAATCTCCTTTTCTCTGAATATCATCAAACATTTAGAGGAGTTTCAAATCCTGTGCATCTACATTTTGCTAAAAACAAGGCATGATTAGAATATGTCTTTTGGTTGTACTTTCTGAAGAAGCTTTAAATGTGATTTGAACATTTCTTCTTACACCCTAGGGTTTTTGCACCAAAATGCGCTTCCTGTAACCAGCCGATCCTACCAGCACAGGTACATGTTAACATGCATTGACTCTTTAGAGAAATCAGCTGTTGGCATATGAACACTTTCTAAAACCACATTTGATGCTTTTCCTCCCTCTTCCAGAATCTATACTATGTCAGATACTAAATTAAATACAGTTCAGAGTAATGTCACTCCCAAACATTTCCAGTGGTTGTAATAGTCATACTACTTATGCAGCTTAGTACTTTGTATCTTTAGGGTGCTTTTCAGCTCTTAATTATGCTGTTATAAATGTCATTTAATTGAAAACTCTGACTGGGGCTCCAAGAGCAACCTAAGAAGCCCTGTTTATTTTTAGAATCTCCTATTAGCTCAAATAGCAATTTACCTTGTCTGCTACATCTGCATTTCTGATGTGTATCTGTCAAGATGTTCAAATTTGAAAAGACAGCTGAGGGTTACCCTGATCCTGTGAGAAGGCCACATAGTCTCTTGTCCTGGGGTGGCAATGTAATGAAAGTGCTTACAAGGGTGGAGAAGGCAGCAGAAAAGTTGGCTAAGAGGGAAGCCAGGTGAAGACATACTTGCAACCTCAGCTTATCCTGACAGTACAGTTAGCATGATAAGACTTATGCATTAAGACATCCTTTTTCTGCCTGCCTGCAGTGGTGCTCCCTCAGACCCTCAGGGTGCAGGACTCTCTGAATTCCCATTGCTAAGGTCACTGACCAGATCATTTGTAAGCAGAGGCCTCAGCACCTCCCTCCTTTTCCTCTTGTCAAGTTTATAGAGCTTGCATCCTATAAGCTGCTGTGCCTGGGGCTAGAGCCTCTCAGCATGCCTACCTCCATCATTCTGCATGTTACTCTCATTTGTCATTATTATTTCTGTTACATGGCCAGGTCTCACATAATTCAAAACTGATTAGGAGAAAACTCCAGGAACAAACTTGCCAACAAAGTTTTCAAGCTGACAAGCAGGTATTCTTTATTGCAGCACCGGGAGACACGGGGGATAGCTCCTCCTAACGTGTGTCTCTCTGTTGCTACACAAGCTATCCTTATATAGTCCCTGGGCATACATATATTACGTCATTTTCCAGAAAGTTCCCCGCATGCGTACAGAATTGTGGTGGTGGTCTCTGAGGGTCGTTTACTTCTTCCAACAATCTTCATCACTTCTGGCAGCCTTTGGAGCACGCGCAGTAGATGCTCATACCAGTTTAATTGGTTCGTTAGCACAGGAGACATAATAATCCTCCTATCCTCCTACTTATCAGTTAGTTTAACTGTAGCCCATCCTGGACACCTGCCATTCCCAGATACTCCTTATCCGTGTGTCCTGTTCCTCTAGACTGTTTTTCTTAAAACTCTGTCAACTATAACAATTTATCTTGTACAAGAATGCTCAGTATATTCTCTAGCTGCACTCTATTTTTTTTTCTATGTATCATGCACTTTAGTAATTTTCCATTGCTACTATTACAAAGCCATCAAACATAACATTACTTAAAACTGATTCTAAAGGTTTATATATTCCATTTTGTGATTTTCTGTCCCCCTTGTTTCAAATCCCCCCTTTTTCTGTCCTTTTGCAAATTCTTTTGCAACATTTTATATATTACCATTACCATCAAAAGTCTTTTGAAATAATTTCCCGTTTCTACTTGGTGCTTAATTTCACTCCTTTTCCAGTCTTCATAATTTATCATAGCATTTACAACACCAGAGAGAACACTGTATCATACCACAAGTAATCAATATTAAAATAATTAACACCAGTATACCTGCAACCAGTTGCCTCAACCAGGAGAGATCAAGTAACCATGAAGTTAACCTTTTCCATATTTTTTTTTTTTCAAAACCCCAGGAGGTGTCATCCATGGCCATTTCATGAAATATCTTAGTTTGTTTCCAAATTTCCTCCAGATCTGTTTCAATTCTGCCACTTTGGTCTATATAGGAGCAACAGCTTTCACTGATTATGGAACAAACCCCTCCTTGTGATGTCAATAACATGTCTAGTGCCATTCGGTTTTGTAATACCACCTTAGATAGGCTAGTTATCTCTCGTTCTGCCTGGATTATATCAATGTTTTTATTTTCCATTTCCTCTATGGTTGCTGAGATATTTATAATTTATAATTCACTTATTCCCAAAGATGGAATTAGCCCTCTTACAAAACTATGAAATGCAGTGTGCTGTTCAATAATAGGGTTAAACCCTTGCTTAATCTGTTTAGCAAAATTGGGTATTACAGCACCTAAGGTGCATGCCCCCTTCTAGTTGGGGGCTTGAGTCTTATAAGCATTTTCTCCACATAACCAATACCATCCTTTCCCTTTAGGAATGGGCCACCACTGAACTACGATACCATCTATATTAATAGTGTGATTGCAATTTGAATGGTGACCTACATCTGTGGCATTTAAACAAGCATGATCTCCTACCCTGGTTCCTGGTGTAATACATCTTTGTGCACAGGTGTAATATTTATTACCTGGATTAGGATTAACTATTCCAAATTTTAACCTTTCCTTCGAATACAGATTGCTAGTGTTCACCCACAAATTTGTCCATGAGACAGTGTTAGGAATTGGAACTCCAATTAATGGGAGATCCAGGCTTTCTCCTGATTTAGGCAACTGTGCACACACCCAACAGTCACTACGATTGAAAACCTTAGTGACATTCTGCACTAATTTCAGGTATAAGTTCTGGTCCCAAGCTTGTGCTCCAGTTATCATATGAGTCCAAATTATGAGATTTCATACACAAGGGTCCTGAAGGTTTGACCTGCCATGCCTTCTCTGGCTCTGGTGCTTTCTTTATTCTTGAGTAATGTATTCAAGCCAGTTGTTCCTTTATCTTCACTGCTGTAAAGGTGGTCAGTAATCTCTGGTACGGTCCGCTCCACTTCTCCTGTAGAGGATCTCCTGAAAAATTCTTAACATAAATGCAGTCTCCAGATCTGAAAGGGTGAATCGGATAATCCAGACCTCTTGCTCTTGTCCCTACTGTTCTCTTATTTATCTCCTCCAACTGTTTTCCCAGATGGATCAGAAACTGTCGGAGATAGCCTTCCCCCACTTCCTGAAGACTTTCTCCTTTAAACTGGGACTGATATGGTCTTCCATACAAAATCTCAAATGGGCTAACCTCTTCTTTTGACCAAGGTTTAGTTCTAATTCTTAATAGAGCCAGTGGTAAAGCTTGGTACCAATATAAATTTGTTTCCTGACATATTTTACTAATCTGTTTAATCAGATGGCTCATCTTTTCTACTTGCTCACCGGCCTGAGGCCTGTATGGAACATGTAGTTGCCAATCAATTTCAAATTTTTTGCTAATTTCTTGTAACAATTTTGCACTAAAGTGTTAACCTCGGTCTGAAGAAATTGCCTCTGGTACTCCAAAACGAGGTATGATCTCATTAAATAATATTTTAATCACTTGTCTTGCATTATTTATCCTACAAGGGAATGCTTCTGGCCAGCCTGAAAAAGTATCCTTTAATACCAACAAATATCGATAACCTCCTTTTCTTGATAATTCAGAAAAATCTGTTTGCCACTGCTGTCCCAGATAACTTCCTCTCACAATTGTCCCAATTTGATTTCTATTTTCAGTTTTAGGATTATTCTTAAGACATAGCTGACATTGTTTTGTCACTAATTGAACTATAGTATACAGATTTCTTCCTACAATTTGTTTGTTTAAATGTTTATACAAAGAGTTACTATCACAATGAGTTTTATTATGTTCCTCCTGAACTAACTTCCAGAGTTGGTTATAGGGGGTTACAATTCTCCCATCAGGTATCTGAACCCCACCCTCTTTATTTTCCTGTCCTTTTAGATCTTGAATCAATTTTCTATCCTCTTTTGAATACCTAGGTTTAGATTTCTCAATTGTTAGTTTGCCATCAGGGATTAAGGACATGATTTTAGATTGTTCAGCTGCTCGTTTGGCTTCAAAATCGGCCAAATTATTTCCAATTTCCTGATCAGATTTACCTTGCTGATGTCCTTTACAGTACATAATAGCTACTTCTTCAGGTAGCTGAACAGCTTCTTGTAATTGTAGAATTTCTGTAGCATGTTTAATCTGTTTCCCTTGTGTGTTCAAAAGTCCTTGCTCTTTCCAGATAGCACCATGTGCATGGACCACACCAAATGTATATTTAGAATCAGTCCAAATATTTATCCTTTTATCTTCAGCCAATTCCAGGGATCTCGTTAATGTTATTATTTCTGCCTTCTGGGCAGAGATGTTTGCTGGTAAAGGTTTAGGTTCTATTACCTGTGAAGTGGTGGTAAAAGCATATCCTGCCTTTCGTTCACCTGCTTTCGTTCATGAAGCTACTACCTCAGTAAACCAAGAATCAGCACCTTCCAGAGGTTTTTCTTTCAAGTCTGGTCGGCTCAAATACACAGTCTCTATGGTGGCCAAGCAGTTGTGTGTTAGTAGTTCTGTCAGTTGTTCCTGCAAAAAGGATGCTGGATTCACAACATTAGTGACCACAATTTCTATATCCTCCTGTTCCACAAGGGTGGATTGGTATTTTAAAAAACGTGAAGGAGATAACCAGTGGGCTCCTTTCTTTTCCAGGACTGCTGATACCACATGGGACACTAGCACAGTAATCTTATGTTCCAAGGTGAATTTGCGAGCATCTTCAATATTCATGACAACCGCTGCCACAGCCCTTAGGCATCCGTGCCATCCTTTGCTCGTTTCAGCCAGCTTTTTGAAAAATATGCCACTGCCCTTCTGTATGGTCCTAGTTTCTGAGCAAGGACCCCCAAAGCTATTCTCTGTTCTTCATAGGAATATAGCCTAAATGATTTAGTCACATCTGGAAGTCACAGAGTTGCAGCTCTCATTAGCTCTGTTTTTAAATTTTTTAAAGCCCCCTCTGCTTTATCAGTCCGTTTTAAAGAGGGAGGGTTTCCTTTCAACAGTTCATGTAGTGGTCTTACCAGAACACCATAATCATGGATCCAAAGTCTGCACCCATCCGGTCATTCCCAGGAATGCCCGGAGCTCCTTGGTGGTCAACGGTCATGGAGTCTGACAAATGGCTTCTTTTCTAGCAGCTCCAAGTTCTGTCTGTCTTCCTGCTATTTCATATCCTAGGTAGGAAACTCAGGTTTGGATTAGTTGGGCCTTTCATTTGGATACCCAGTAACCATTCAGTCCCAGAAAATTTAATAATTCCACTGTCCACTGGATACATTCTGCCTTTGTTTCTGTAGCAATTAATAGGTCATCCACATATTGTAACAGAGTCCCGTCTGAGTAGGTGGCTTCCATGGTTCTAGTTCTCATGCTAGCTGATTTCCAAAAATTGCTGGACTGTTTTAAACTCTTTAGGTAATACTGTCCAAGTTAATTGAGTTTCCCTTCCTGTGTCAGGATTTTCCCATTCAAAAGCAAATAACTTTGGCTTTCTTTGGCCAATGGTAAGCAAAAGAAAGCGTCCTTTAAATCCAGGACGGCAAACCATTTCTGATTATTCTTCAATTTAGTCATTAAGTCATACAAATTAGCTACTACTGGACGAATATCCTCTGCTGTTTTGCTGATTGCCCTGAGATCTTGAACCAATCTGCAACTTTTCCCATCATATTCCTTTACTGTCCAGATAGGAGTGTTATATTCCAATTCACATTCAATTAATAATCTATATTTTAAAATTTATCAGTGATTGTTGATTCCCTTTGATCTTCTAATTTTAAGGGATATTGTTTTATTCTAATTGAGCAAGTCCCCCACCCCCTTTTTTATTTACACTTTTAGAGGCAAAGCATTTTTCGCCTTACCTGGAACTTCAGATGCCCATACTCCTAGATATACCTGATTAAGGTTTTCTTCTATTTCAGGGAGGTCCTCCTGTTTGCTTTTCTGCTGAATTACAGATAAACTCAAAACTGCAATTAATTGATTATTTTTAACTCTAAATTCCATTTTGCCTTCTTTAAATGTTGCTTCTTGCCCTAATAAAGATTTTAGAGAATTTGGCATGCATAAAAATTTATGCATTCCTATTTGTTTTCCCAATTTGTATTTTAAAGGTTTCAGAAAGAATGCCTCTCTTCTTTTTTTTTTTTTTCTTTTTTTCCCTGGTGGCCAGTAGCTCCCACATCTGTAGCGAATTCTTTTCTCTCTGATTTTATACCAAATAACTTGCTCCTGTAATCACTAAAATTCCACTTTATTTCCTCTAGTCCCTAGTTTTAATTTAACCAGTGGATCTGGTAGGGTAGATTCCCCAGGTCCCCATCAGTCTAGTTCCAATTCAGTCACCGGAGCCACCCCATGGCACTGCCCCCCCACCCAGGGCAGTCTCACTTCCAATGTCCAAACTCCCCATAGCACACACACCGATCCCCTTCCACAGAAGAAGAGCCCACTCCCCCACCTCTGCCCGACTTCCCTCCTCCCAGGCTCAAACACAGGAGCTGCTCGATCTCCCCTCCTTTCCCCCTTGGTTTTCCCTTTTGTTTTTTTATCTTACAGTTGCTCACCCTGCTCTGCAGGGGCTGCAGATGACTGCCTCTGCAACAGTACTTCTGCTTTAACCCTTTCTTAACTCTGAATGTGAATCTGCCGCTTTTTGCCAGTGACAGCAATCTCTTCCTCCTTATCAATATCAGATAGGACAGGTGCAGAGGGTGCTCCTCTCAGAGGTACCTGTGACACATAATTTTCCCAGGAGACCCTCCAAGTTACTTCCAGTGTGCCAAAATGCACCCTAAAAGACTCTTTTTCAAGATCTCTTCACTCTGCTGACTTTCCATTATCAGTCTCACATTCACACACACACACGGGATCCCACAGACACACTCCACACAGTTACAACACTGGAGACAGAGACTAAAATTCTATCAAACAAACAACAGTTAATAACATAGTTATAGCATCCTGTCACCAGTACCAAAGCACACGACCAAAATCCTTAATGTAACAAGCCACAAAATAAATCAAATACCAACAAGATCCAAAACCATTTCCACAAGACACCCCCTGGGTCTTGTAGGACCCAAACCACAAGATGCCCCCTGCTTCTTGTGGGTGTATACCAAACGGACGCTAGCAGCCGGGTATACGCCTTTACCTACGAGATTTCCTATCTCGATTTACGGAAGGCTTCCAAACCTTGCGTACGCTTACCAAACCAACCCAATTACCAATTTAGTCTTTATGCAAGATTCCCCCTGCACCTTACAGACTATACAAAAGAAAAGAATACCTTTTATGAAGATGGTCCTTGTCTGCTCCTGCAGTGATCCGAATGAGTCGAGGGGTCCCTCCAGGAAAAATTCCCGAGGGCCCTAGGGAGCCCTGTCCTCAGCGGGTCCTGCAGCCGAGCAGAGAGAGTCCCATCTGGGTCGCCAGATTGATTCGGAGAAAACTCCAGGAACAAACTTGCCAACAAAGTTTTCAAGCTGACAAGCAGGTATTCTTTATTGCGGCGCCAGGAGACACGGGGGATAGCTCCTCCTAACGTGCATCTCTCTGTTGCTCCACAAGCTGTCCTTATATAGTCCCTGGGCATACATACATTACGTCATTTTCCAGAAAGTTCCCCGCATGCGTACAGAATTGTGGTGGTGGTCTCTGAGGGTCGTTTACTTCTTCCAACAATCTTCATCACTTCTGGCAGCCTTTGGAGCACGAGCAGTAGATGCTCATACCAGTTTAATTGGTTTGTTAGCACAGGAGACATAATAATCCTCCTATCCTCCTACTTATCAGTTAGTTTAACTGTAGCCCATCCTGGACACCTGCCATTCCCAGATACTCCTTATCCGTGTGTCCTGTTCCTCTAGACTGTTTTTCTTAAAACTCTGTCAACTGTAACAATTTATCTTGTACAAGAATGCTCAGTGTATTCTCTAGCTGCACTCTATTTTTTTTTCTATGTATCATGCACTTTAGTAATTTTCCATTGCTACTGTTACAAAGCCATCAAACTTAACATTACTTAAAACTGATTCTAAAGGTTTATATATTCCATTTTGTGATTTTCTGTCCCCCTTGTTTCAAAACCTCATAAAGGTTGAGCCAGAACTGCTTGTTGTAGTGATGGGATATGAGGAGAAAACCCCTATGTAAATTTCACTGGATTTGTGTCTTACAAACTTACTTATAAAGAAAAACAAAAGGTGGGAAAGAAAAAGCAGTCCTACTGCTGACTCATCTGATGCCTAGCAGGATAGACTCTACGTTCCCATAGAGGTTTCTTAGGTTAGTTCAGGTCTAGCAGTGCAGGTACTAACTTGCCCGTAGCTCCTCTCAGACATAGTTTACATTATATCTGATGCTCTAGATGACACCTGGAACTGGAAACAGTGCAAGACAAGAGATCAAGAGATTTAATGAGCTCTGACTTAAGAGGCTTCAGAGTAGATCAGGGAGTCTGTGAGGTTACAAGAAGGATATAGGCTGCTCTGCAGTGCCTGGGGCTCAGCCAGGAATTATACAACATCACTGCACCCACCCTCATGCTGAGGTTTTGGCCTGTGCACATAATTACCTGATGGACTGGTATGTAACTCCCTATGGAGCATATACAGTGACATATGCATTAGCAAAATAGCTGTGCAGCAGATGGTTTGAGGGGAATACAAGTCCTGGAAAACTCAGTCCAGGATGTCTACAAGGAAAAATTACCCAATTAGCAGATCATAGTTTTTGTCTGGTAATTCATTCAGAACCTGGGTGCCCTTGGAAAATTATTTGATCTCAAGACAAGTTTGTCCCTTGAGGATAAAGTATTGGCTACACTTCCCAGATTACCTCTACAGCTTAGATATATCAGACACCCATGCTGCTCCTAAACGGCAAAACCAGTGGTGCAGGGCTGTGCACCAGGGACAAGACCCCCAGTGGTCACAGAGCCCTTCTCTGTGGAGGAGGAGGGGATCCCTCAGGGAAACAGCTCTGCAAAGCAATAGGCTGGGTACTGAAAGAATGAGAAAACACCACTTAAAAGCCTACTCTTACCTTCTCTCTGCTTCCCCAACAGGGCTCCGAGGAGACCATTCGGGTGGTGTCAATGGACAAAGACTACCATGTGGAGTGTTATCACTGCGAGGTAAGTGTCCAGCCTGCCTCATGGCAAGGCTTTGCTAATACCTAGCAGCCTCTTGGTAGGTGCCTGACTTGCACCCCAAGGTGCACTTGCTGGGTGTTGCACGCTTGGGCAGGTAGGGCTCTGCCCCACAGCTCCTGGAGGGAGGCAGAGGGAGTTATGAGTGCTAGCTGGTCTGCAAATGGTGCTGCCATCCCCAGTACCAAATCAGTTTGGATTTTGGTTTAGTAGAAAAGAGATAGAGATACCACTATGTTACTTTTTGGGGGAGTAGTTTCTTTTTGTGCAGAAAAATTAAACTTTTATTGGAGCAGATCAAGTTGTGGGATTAATGCTCTTGCTTTGGAGAGGAGAGCTGAGTTCAGTTCTAGCTCTGCATCCAGAGGCATGAGGAGGGAAATAAACTTTAATTTGGGATCAACCCAAAACTCCCCTTTTGCAGTAGGCTTGGCACTCTGATATAACAGGCAAATATCCACACTAACTGTGCTACCTGTCTTAGCAGCAGAGGCAGAAATGCAGCAATGCTATCTTCCATGCACATTTGCAAAAAAAGTTTTACAAAGAGACTTCCGATTGAGGGAGAAAATAACAAAATTAAGGGCATCTTGAAATGTATATGAACCTAAATGTAAGGAGGACCCCATCCACTCAGCTGTCTCCTTCCAACAGAGATACCTGATACTCCATCTTTCTCTATTAAATTTTAACGAGAAATTGGCACAGGAAATCATACTGTTTTGGAGAGCTGTACTTCCCTCCTCCTTCTTTCCCCATCTATTGCTTTGTGCAGGCTTCACCTAAGATGACAGCTCCCTCCTCTCTCAGGCTATTGACTTCATGTTAGAATGTCCTAATGGGGGTTATTTTCAGTTATGTTTCATTTTCATTTCCCCTTTCTCCTTCCAGTTTGAGGCAAATCAAGTTGCTTCCACATCTGCCCAGAATGGCAGAGTGCATTTATGTACAGAAATCAGAGGTTAGCCATGTGTTAACAGGGGTCGGTTACTGCCTAATGGTCTCAAATCAGCCTCTCAAGCTGTACATGCTGGGTCACTGCTGTCCCAGAATCACGCTAGAAAAGTCAGTGCCACTATTTTGAGGTATTCACATGGAGACTTTTGCAAAGGCTCTGACAACTTACCAGCCACTTCTGAAATGCTGTTAAAGTCATCATAACCTGGTGGCCATGCAAAGGTCAGTGGGCAGTGTTGAAACTTTGCTGCTTTTCTACATCATTTCTTTCTTGTACAACCACTTTTCTGCTGAGAACTTTAAGCAGGTTTATAGATCAATATACCCCCATTCTAAAACTGAAATCCACTGAGAAGGTGGGCTTTCTCACTGCAGAAAAGGAATCCAGTTCTGAAGAGGGGAAAAAAGGTATGAACACTTGGTGCATCTGTAGAGTATCTAAAATTGGCAAATTCTAATGAGGAATTGAATTTTAAATATCACATAAAGGACTACAAAACTACCTTGGCAGAAACTGTGATTAAAGCCTCCCTAAACTAACACTCCAGTTTTAAAGCTTACTTTAAAACCCATTTTTCATTCTTATTTCAGCATTGTAAACTTTAAGGATTTTAACTTGAGCTATGAAATCTAAAAAATCATACTTTGTGTCTAATTAAAAACTTTGCATCAGTTTTCAATACTGAAGTGACCTATACACCCAAATTATAATGATGACAACTGAAAACCAGGATTGTCTCTATTGCAGCATACAGAATAGCAGGCAGGATCATTGTTTGTTGTTCTTCTTTTTATCTCTGTTCCTCCACTACAGTTCACCTGTTTTGTCCCTGTGCTGGTTCCAGGGGTAAAGATGGACCACTGGCCTTGAAGTTAAATTTTTTAAATTCCAAATTACAGAAAATGTAGCCCTGCTTCAGATGTAAAACATGTCTCATCTCCCCCTCTTCCCCATTCACTCTCATTCTCTACTTATGCTACCCTATTTCTCACCTGCTGCCTTGTTGCAAAATTAGCTCCCTCTCTGTCCTAGCCTCTTCCAAGTTGTATGTGTCAGGGTCAGTCCTTGGCCTGTTTTTTTTTTTTTTTTTGTTGTTTGATTTGCATCAACATTTATTAGATGAATAAGAGACCAGAATGGAAAACAACAGAAAAAAAAAAAAAAAGCTGGGTCCTGTTTGATTTCAGCAATATCATTTTGCTTAATATGAGATAGTCAGGGTCCACCTGCCAAAAACTCTTGAGGTTGCTGGCTTCAGAGGCATGGGAGGGAGCTCTCAGGCTTATGCTGGGTAGGTCAACACTGTGAGATGACCTACCTGGGATGTATATGTTTCTTCTAGGATTGTGGCTTGCAGCTCAATGATGAGGAAGGCCATCGTTGTTACCCATTAGAGGGCCACTTGCTCTGCCATGGCTGTCATATCAGGCGCCTTAATATTGAACTGCCATCACATCCACCTCCAAGCTATCCGATGCATATCACAGAACTCTGAAAGACATTTCCATTACCAATAAGTCATTTGAAAGAGAAGACAAAAATTTAAAAATTACTTTCCTGTTCCTTTAAAGATGAGATTCCAGTAATAACCAGCTATTTATTTTTAAAATCAGAGGTGAGGGTTCCTTTTCTGCATTCTTTTATCTAGACGTTTTCACTGAGACACCATCTACTTGAACAAATAATTCACCACTGTAACTGTAACTGTAAATGGCAGCATTTCTAAAGCAATGGTACAAAGGGCTGTTCTGCACTCCCTACTCACATTCCTCCAGTGGAGATTTCACCTAAGTAAGTTTAGAATTACTTTCCAAAAGTTATCACCTTATCATATTGCAGCAAGCATGATAAGATAAATGCTAACATTTTAGCTAGTTTTATTGAATTCTGATCTTAGAGAATACAGGCTGACATTTTTTAAAACTTAGGAAGCAAACGAGTGGTTTTAGTAAGGACATTTTCAGTGTGGGTTAAATAATAGCATTCTCTGAAGAAGCATCAGTCCAGCTTTCCATCCTACAATATTCCACAGTCATCCAAAGACTATTTAGCTTGTTGAAGAAATATGGCAAGCATCTCTTATAAAAACTATGTTACAGAGGATTGTATCTGAACGGTTGGCATATGCAGGGTCATAGCAGTTGAAGAAATTACAGACCTCTGTAATTGCTTGCAATGTACAACTGTAGCCATGGTTTCAAAATACATTCATATCAACTTGATGATTTGGTACTTACTAAAGAATTCATCTTTCGAAGCTGTTTTTTGTTTTAACAGGGTTAGCTGCCCCTTTCTATGCAAAGGTACACTTGTCTTTATACTACTTGTTTTATACAAGACTTCATTTGTTACCAACTTCTTTATGATTGTATGTTGATACATTATTAGAAAAAGAGGGGACAGTGTTTTTTCTATTATCTTTTCAGCTTTGTGTTCTTATGTAAATGCGAAAGCTTCTCTTAATGATTTTCATAAGGAGTATTTTTTATGTTAAATCAGTTCAACACAGAGGAAAGCTTTCTAGAGTTTATTTTATGATGTGATTGTTCTTTAGAAGCCTTTACTGTACTTTCAGACTATTTCCATAAAGTTAAAACAATAACAACTTGTTCTCATTTGCATCAGGACTACACCTTTCCATTTTGGTAAGGAATGTTATAAAGTCCGTACAGCACAAAGCTGTTGTAGGCAATTCAGAGTCCGTCATGCACTGGAGTACACATTCCAAAGAAAGGACCAAAATAATAATGTAAAAAAATACCAAGAATGTACTCAGATAATTGAGCTTTCAAAGAGGGTTTGTTTGGGTTTCTTTCCTTTTCCTTTCACTTGTGTGCACGTGTGTATATATTTTGTAAGGTGGAGCTTCAAAAGGAAAAAACATGGTTAGAGGAGCTTTTTAAGACCAGAAATTCCAGAGTAGTAAAGTAAACCAAAGCTCTAAAGGAGACAAAAGCTGCTTTCTTGTGTTTCAAGAAAAGTTTAAGTTTGTGATTCATCCTGTAACTAATGCCATAACTACAGTATATAATTTGACTTAAATTAAGTTTTCATTTGAAAAATATTTATGTTTTCTTCCAAGAACTCAGACCAATGTTGATTTTTGTTTTGTAGGAAGTATATAAATTCCCAGTTTGTTTATCATGTAAATAGATTACATGCTGAAAATATGCATTAGTTTAACTATTTGTGTGTATATATATATATCTCTTCGTAAAACCTTTCAATGTGCTTCTGTCTTAGTCTTTAGAATTAATTGTGGTTTTGTGTTTCAGTGTTTGATTCCCTTGATTGTTGAAGAAAAAAATTGTGAAATGTAGATTTATTTATCTAAAGAAGCAGTTACTTGCTGTCATCCTAAGTTATTTAATATTAAAGTCAGAAGTTTCATTTAACCTTAGATGCTAGAATCTGCTTTTTTTCAATAAAGACACTTTGTAGTGATCTTTGATTTTGTAGTTTGTTGCATATAAATTGGTTTGGTTTTTTTTTAATTTAATGTAGATGGGCACTAAAACAAGTTTCAGGAGACCCCTGTATTGCCTACAGAAATGCCTAACTGATGTTAATTGATCACAGCTGCATTCATGAAATATTCTGGTCTTCCAATACAAGTGTTACTAATTAAGGTCTAAAATATGCCCACAGCTAATGTTTTGCAGCTGCACTTAGAAAAGAATTTAGCCTCTCTAGCAATTTTTAATTAAGCTTTAACCAGTCTGGCTAGTTCACGTGCAGGACAGTCAGTACTGAGGAAGACTTCCTTCTCAAGGCTCACATCATTTTTTTGAATGTTCCAGAAGAGGAGTGCTGCCTGGGCTATGAACTTGCAAAATGTTAAAGCACTCAGACTGGGGGAGGGGGGGGGATTTTCTTGATATTCTTGGTAAGTCACAGTAATTCAGAAACCACAGCCAGAGTTCTCATAGGATCAGAGATGCTTTTTTATATCTTACCTTTATGAAGCTCTTTGCCACTTTGTTGTCTTCAGCTTCATGGCACAGATGAGAGCTTGGTTACATTTGCATTCTGCAGACAAGTGGTCCTGCAAGAGAAGCTCTTATCTGTCAAGCAAAAGGTTCATCAGCACTTGTATCTTGTCTCCATAGCCATAAGTGAATGCCTGGGGAAAGAGTACAAGAACCAGTTTCTTCCTGATTTCCTCACATTCAGTGGGTTTCCTTTCCATCAAGCTGGTCAGTCTGCCACCTTTGGGGATGCTCTTTCCTCCAGTGACTCACAAAATCAAAATATTCACAAGCTTCTACTTTAGTGTCATGCCACCCTCTCCAAAGAGGCCTGCTCTGCAGCTCTGTCACCCTGGCTTTGCAAAGTACAACTGACTTAACATTTGGAAATGAAACTTTCTGGTGTTTTTCACACAGTGGCTATTTTGGCAATTTTTTCTTTTGCACAGTCAGAATTTACAAGCACAGTTGTTTTAGGGACTTAGTCTGCACTTCTGTGCTTTGAAACAGATGTACTACATTTCTGTAGGGCCTTCACATACATGCTATTTTCTCACTCTCCTAATTTTTTAAAAATTAATTCAAAATGAGCAATTCATGCCCTTGAATTAAAAAAAAAACCAAACACAAAAAGGCACTAAGACTGGCCAGATGAAAGCATTTTCACAGTGCCTCACCACATGGGTGACACAAATGTAGTCAATAGAATCTAGGACATACTCTTCATACAGTAACAATTTATACCAACCCATAACAAGCCTGGTAGAAATTAACAGAGTATTTAAAAATATCAACTGCCCCTCATAGGCCTCCTTGCAGGAAACGCATACTGGAAAATGAACATACATTCACTGCAGGAAGGCTGTGAGTCAGGACCTAGCTCACAGAGGGGAGCACCACAGAAGTCCACAGTGTTGTAGTATTCCCTGGCATGGCATCTGAGCCACAGGGAAGAGTGTAACTGGAAGCTGTTGCATGATGAATGGTTGCTAAATCTTGCATGCAGATTATTCAGGAGTGCTTTTTGCTAGCCTTACACTTCACCTTACCAGATGTCTGCACAACTTGGATGCTGAGTAGGACACATCAGTCTTCTCTGGATGCCTAAGCTGGACATGAAAGTGTCACACATAAAGCAGAGGGCATTTGTTTCTGGAATAAATTGCAGGTCATGCCTCAGTCAGCACTACTGGGCTTATCATCAGGTGAATTATGTATTTTAAAAAGCTATGGAGTTAACTACAATTTTTGGTAAAACTCCAGAAGACCAAAAATATTTTCTTACTGTTCAAAACTCAAATTTAAGATACTATCCTAGTGCTCAAAGCAGTTCTCGCCATCTATTCATTTAACACTAGGACAACAAAAATAAGTTGCCATATTGTTTAAGAGCACATAAGAACTAACACATGCCTGCATTTTCCCTGCGCTGCCAGTCTGTGTCTCATTGGAAGAAAATACACTGCATTAGATAGATAACATAAATCACTGTGCTCACATAACCAGCAAAAGAAAAGTACAAACTGAAAAGTGTATGAAAAGAAAGAAGCCACATGGAGAGCTGCTTTTCCAGAAGCAATAAAATAAAAAGTATATATCAGGCAACATTTTTAACAACAAATTCATAAAGGTTTGCTCATGGCTGAAAAAAATCCAAAAAAGTCCATGGTGAGGTTTAAGTCCAGCCAGTAACTCAGAACCACACAGCCACTCGCTCACTCCCCCACTTCTACACACGCCCCCACCCCCCTGCTCCCAGAAGGATGGGGAGGAGAATTGAAAGAATGAAAATCCCATGGGCTGAGATAAGAACAGACCAGTAAATAAGGTATAATACAAAACCAATACTATGACCACCACCAATAATAATAGTAAGGGGAATAACAAGGGGAGAGAATACGAATATGAGAATATGAGAGAAATGGTGCACATAACAATTGCTCACCACAAGCAGACCGTCTCTGCTTCCCTCTGACTTTCCCTCCTCCCTGGCAGAGCATGAGACTCAGAAAGTCCTTGGTCAGAGTAAACATTACTTAGCAACTACCAAAAACATCGGTGTTATCAGTGTAGTTCCCAGACTGAAAGTCAAAACCACAGCACTGCACCAGCTACTAAGAAGAAGAATAATTGCTGAGGTGAGTAGCTCGAGAGAGGACGCCTTCAACACCGGAGCGGGGGAGAGATCAGCGTCCAGGAGCCTCAATTCAGAGCGGCCAGAGCTACCAAGGGAGCTTCAAGTCCTCGACAGGACCTGCCCAGGAGCCAGCACCAACCCTGAGTGGTTAAAAACCTGTTCAGGGAGCGCGAGCGACCAGGAGCGGGACGAGGCAGTTTGTGTGGGATGGTGAGCACCCATTGTATGACCAGGGCCCGGTCTGGGAGCTCTGCTCTGGCTGCCCCGGCGGTGGCCAGCGTAGGCACCCAGACAGAGCAGATGACAGGGGAGGCTGCAGTGCAGAGCTCGGAGTGTAGAGGGTGCCTGCACTGGTCTTGTGAGGGAAAGGTGCACAATGGGCAGGGCTGCACTCGGTGCTCCCTGGTGGAGGTCCTCCTGCAGCAGGTGGCTGAGCTGCGGAATGCTATTAGTGTGCTTCAAGATGTCAGGGTAGCTGAGAGGAAGCAGGGCTGCTTGCTCCAGCCCCAAACTGTGCAGGGGCCTCAAGCTTCCCCTCCAGCTCATGAAGGAAAGAAGGAGGCCACCAACCCGGGAAGTTGGGAATTAGTGACAAAAAAAAATAACAAAAGAAGGAGGAAAAGGACAACTCAAGGCAAGGGGCTTCCTCCTAAATCTGTTGTCCCCAGGCAGAACCACTTTGCTGTCCTGCAGGAGACTAACGAGGAAACACACTTGCACCACAAACAGCCGGATTATGCACAGGTAAAGATCTCTACTGGTGCTACAAAGAAAAAGCGGTGGGTCGTAGTAGTAGGGGACTCTACTTTGAAAGGGACGGAAGCACTCGTCTGTCAGGCTGACCCCGTCTCGAGGGAGGTGTGCTGCCTACCAGGAGCACGGATCAGGGATGTTACAGAGAGGCTTCCTGCTCTAGTAAGTTCCATGGACAATTACCAGCTCCTGGTGATCCATGTGGGTGCTAGGGATATAGATAGTAGTGGAGAGGGGACCATAAAGAAAGACTACAGAGCCCTGGGAGAGGTGGTTAGGGGCTCTGGAGCTCAGATAGTCTTTTCGTCAATTCTCCAGGACACAGGGGAGGACCAAAAAAAAGCTAGGAGGATTGGCCAGGTTAATAAATGGTTAAAAGGGTGGTGTCATAGTCAGGGGTTTGGGCGTCTTGAACACGGGACTGAAGTTAGTAGGCCAGGTCTACTGGGGGCTGGTGGAGCTGGTCTGATGATAAAGACGGGGAAGAACAGTTTTGGTAGGAGGCTTGCCAGACTGGTCAAGGAGGCTTTAAACTAGATGTGTTGGGGGAGGGGGGCATCATTCCATCCCAACACACCCAGTCAGTTGCCAACACCTATAATAAATGCTTGGAACAATGTAGATATATTCCAGCTGCTCCAGCCAACGAGCCGGCTTCAATTGGAGCTTGTCTCAGATGCCTCTATACAAACACCCGTAGCATGGGGAACAAACAAGAGGAATTAGAGATGTGTGCACATCTACGGGGGTATGATATAATAGGCATCACAGAAACATGGTGGGATGGCTCCTATGACTGGAGTGTTGGAATGGAAGGTTACAGGCTCTTTAGAGAAGACAGGCCCGGCAGGAGGGAAGGGGGAGTTGCCCTTTATGTTAGGGATAGGCTGGAGAGTATGGAACTCTGTCTGGGGACAGGTGAGCAGTTTACAGAGAGTTTGTGGGTTAGGGTTAAAGGGAAAACAGCCATGGGAGACATTACTGTGGGGATCTGTTACAGGCCGCCTGATCAAGGAGAACCTCTGGATGAAGCACTCTACAGACAGATAGGAAAAGCCTCATGCTAGCAGGCCCTTGTTCTGATGAGAGACATCAATCACCCTGACATCTGTTGGAATGACGGTACTGCACGGCACAAGCAATCCAGGAGGTTCCTCGATTGTGTGGAAGACAACTTCCTTCTGCAAGTAATAGAGGAGCGGACAAGGAGAGGTGCCATGCTTGACCTCGTGCTCACCAACAGGGAAGGGCTTGTTGGAAATGTGATGCTCCGGGGCAGCCTTGGATGCAGCCATCACGAGATGGTCGAATTTGAGATCCCCAGGACAGTGAGAAGAGCATGTAGCAAGCTCACTGCCCTGGACTTCAAAAGAGCAGACTTTGGCCTCTTCAGGAACCTGCTTAGTAAGGTTCCAAGGGATATAACCCTGGAGGGCAGGGGGACCCAAGACTGCTGGTTGATATTCAAGGATCACCTGCTACAAGCTCAGGAGTGCTGCATCCCAACTAGGGATGCAAGGACAGGCAGCCTGGGTAGAGTACAGGGATGTTGCCCGGGAAGCTAGGGACCAGGTTAGGAAGGCTAAGGCCCAGTTAGAATTACACTTGGCCAAGGATGTTAAGGATAACATGAAGGGATTCTATAGGTACATAGCAAACAAAAAACAGACTAGGGACAACATAGGACCCCTGAGGAAGCTCTCGGGAGAACTGGCTACACAGGATTTGGAGAAGGCTGAGGTTGTGAATGACTTCTTTGCCTCGGTCTTCACTGGCAAAGGCTCTGACTGCACCACCCAGTTCTTAGAAGGTAGATGCAGGGGCTGTGAGAATGAAGACCTTGAGCCCACTGTCGGAGAGGATCTGGTTCGAGACCATCTTCAAAATCTGAACGCGCACAAGTCCGTGGGACCTGATGGAATCCATCTGCGGGTCCTGAAGGAGCTGGCAAATGAAGTTGCTAAGCCACTGGCCATCTTATTTGAAAAATCATGGCAGTCAGGTGAAGTTCCCGATGACTGGAAAAAGGGAAATATAACCCCCATTTTCAAGAAGGGGAAAATGGAAGACCTGGGGAATTACAGACCCGTCAGTCTCACCTCTGTGCCTGGCAAAATCTTGGAGCACATTCTCTTGGAAGGCATGCTAAGGCACATGAAAAACAACAAGGTGCTTGGTGACAGCCAGCATGGCTTCACTAGGGGGAAATCCTGCCTGACCAATTTCGTGGCCTTCTATGATGGGGCTACGGAACTGATGGACAAGGGTAAAGCAGTTGATGTCATCTACCTGGACTTATGCAAAGCGTTTGACACTGTCCCACACCACATCCTTGTCTCTAAATTGGAGAGATATCAATTTGTTGGATGGACCACTCGGTGGATAAAGAACTGGCTGGATGGCTGCACACAAAGAGTTGTGGTCAGTGGCTCGATGTCCGGCTGGAGACCAGTAACGAGTGGTGTCCCTCAGGGATCGGTGTTGGGACCAGTCTTGTTTAATATCTTCATCGCTGACATGGACAGTGGGATTGAGTGCGCCCTCAGCAAGTTTGCCAATGACACCAAGCTGTGTGGTCCAGTTGATATGCTGGAGGGAAGGGATGCCATCCAGAGGGACCTTGACACGCTTGTAAGGTGGGCTGATGCCAACCTCATGAAGTTTAACCATGACAAGTGCAAGGTCCTACACCTGGTTCGGAACAATCCCAGGCACAGCTACAGAATGGGCAAAGAAGAGATTCAGAGCAGCCCTGCAGAGAAGGACTTGGGGGTGCTGGTGGATGAGAAAATGAACATGAGCCGGCAGTGTGCACTCGTAGCCCAGAAAGCCAACCGTATCCTGGGCTGCATCAAAAGGAGCATGACCAGCAGGTCGAAAGAGGTGATCCTACCCCTCTACTCTGCTCTTGTGAGACCTCACCTGGAGTATTGTGTGCAGTTCTGGTGTCCTCAACATAAAAAGGATATGGAACTGTTGGAACAAGTCCAGAGGAGGGCCACGAGTACGATCAGGGGACTGGAGCACCTCCCGTATGAAGACAGGCTGAGGAAGTTGGGGCTGTTCAGCCTGGAGAAGAGAAGGCTGTGTGGAGACCTCATAGCAGCCTTCCAGCACCTGAAGGGGGCCTATAGGGATGCTGGGGAGGGACTCTTCGTCAGGGACTGTAGTGACAGGACAAGGGGTTAAATGGGTTAAAACTTAAACAGGGGAAGTTTAGATTGGATATAAGGAGGAAATTCTTTCCTGTTAGGGTGGTGAGGCACTGGAATCGGTTGCCCAGGGAGGCTGTGAGTGCTCCATCGCCAGCAGTGTTCAAGGCCAGGTTGGATGAAGCCTTGGGTGGGATGGTTTATTGTGAGGTGTCCCTGCCTATGGCAGGGGGGATGGAACTAGATGATCTTGAGGTCCTTTCCAACCCTAGCTCTTCTATGATTCTATGATTCTATAATGACTGCTGCTGCTGAACCCAGGACAATATCTGTCGTGAAAGGAAGACTTGGACGACTCAATATGAGTTAACAGCAAGCTTCGTTTATTGGGCTTCTACCTTCGGTTAATATAACGGTAAATATGCAAATACTAGGCACTTGATTGGTTCTGGCACAAATAAGGCATTGTGTAAGCTCTACATTCTTGCAGCTACAATGTGCACCCCCCCACCATCCTCCTTCTCATGCACTTATTGCTTAGTGTCCTTGGCTGATGATTAGCTGTTCCGTCCTCCTCCTGGTCTTAAACCTGCTGATTGTGGTGTTTACCACATTCCTGCTCCACCAGCTGCAGCATATCTATGTGACCCTTTTTGACAAGCCTATCCCCCACAATTCCCCCGTTTTTCTTTATGAAGGAATAAGAACTGAGTCAGGAGTCGTTGTAAACAAGCAAAACAACATTGCAAAGCATAACAAGGTAACAAACCCCCTATAATTATGAGACCTATAACGGCAAAGCAGCTTGTAAAGCAAACGTATATGCAGCTCTATGAAGTGAACCTCAATTTTCAAATAACTCGAGTAATTCAAAATCTGTACTTCTAAAATCAGCTAAATATTTCTGAAGCGCTATAAGAAGGTTACATAAAAGATAATTTGACAGACTATACAAAAGTCTTTGTTTCAGCTAACTCTGGCGAAGATGCCTTATAGACTGACAACCACCACAATACAATTCTACTGCAGGGTCACACTGATGACAAAAACTGCAGAGTTATCAAAGCACTTGTTGTATCACCAATCTCAGTTGTACCACTATATGCCTGTGGCCATGGACCGGATCTAGGAGGGCGATCGTGCTCAACGAAAGCTCTGTGTTGATTAAGGAGTTAAGTTGTTCTATTAGTGGCTGTAGCGCTTGGTGCAAGCGACGCTCCTCCCGGGCCTGCGAGTCAGGGTCCATACACTAGCTCGGAGACGCTGTCACTGGAGCTTCTGCAACAGCCGGTCTTAGTCACTTGGATGGTACCCACAAGGGTCCTGCGGGAGCAGAAACACAGGCGTAACCACGGCCCAGATATATTACTTCTGCCGGTCCCTGCCACAAGCCTGTATTAGGATCTCGATAGTACGCCTTAAAAGAAGGCTTTATCTTCTGCGCTTCTGTTTGTACAAAGTGCTTAACAACCGCTGGAGTTTGTTCATCACCAAAGATGCATAAATAATTTAACGTAATTTCACCCATATAATCAGCATCGATGACACCTGGAACAATGAATAGTCATATCAACGCAGATGATGATCTCCCCAGTAGCAAGGATAGTCTCATAGATTCTTTTAACAATTCTGGACCTAGCTGGACTTGAGCCTCCTTAGTGGAGAACTGTCCAGTTCCCATCAGGTGTTGTAATTGCACCCCAATCAGGGGATCTCCCTGGCCTGCAACCGCCTCTTGACAGGCTTTCTGCCAATACATGTTCCATAACAACAACTGCGAAGGGGTGAGGATTAATTTCACAATACTTTTAATATAACAGCAAATCTGTTCCCCAAATATATGACAACATTTACCTAGTGGGTTCAAACTGAATGCCTGTAGAAAAAACAGTTTGCCTTAACTGAGATAGCAATTTCCAATTTAAGGGAGACATTTCAGCATTTATTGCCTGACCTTGAGCGTTAATCTGGTACTTAACAGGAAAGGCGAGAATCTTTTCCTGCAACGCCTGCGAACAATCAAAATCTTCTCTTCCCCCCTTTTTTTTTTTTTTTTTTTCAAAAGTTGTTCACTCTGCTTTGCACGGCTACAAACAGCAGCCTGCTCGGCAGCAGCTACAGCTGCCTGCCTGCTTCAGCAGCAACCATAAATACCTGCCAGCAACCTCACTTTTGCATTAACCCTTTCTTGCCTGAAATGTTAAACCGCTACCTGTTAAAAACTTTTACATGAACACGATAACAAAAAAAAATACATAGAACACCATCTGCCCTCATCACACACACACACATAAGTATGCATATGGGATCCCACAAGCACATTTCACACAACTACAATATTTGAAACACAAAATTCAGACAATCATTACTCGCACTACACAGTCCCACGTACAGAACATGGCACAAGGACTCTGTGAAGACTATCCGGAAACCAGCTCCAACAAGCATCATCGCAGTATGAGGTGGCAGGCTCAGCCCTAGCGAGCGTCCCCGCAGAGGATCTGCCTCCCTCACATCGCATGAGGCTTCGGCTTTTATATTGATCAAAATGCACACTCATTCTGACACAGGTGGCCAGCCTATGTCAGAAGAAGTGGCCAGCAATATCTATAAAGGTTTCCAAGCGTCAATAGAATCATAGACATATTTGCCAACTTCTAGTACATGAGTATCACAGAGAGACTGTATCAAATGAGTTGTATATGGGACCCCAAGTCCACAGTCCGTCACAGTCAGCCATAGTCCTCCCGATACCCCTGATAAGGGCATACGAGAGACCTTCCCACCGCGGGTCTTGATCCAGCACATACATCACAGGGAAAGCACACAATACATCTGCATCCCCCACCCATCTCGCTTCTCCCTTTACATCTGCCCAGTTATCATGAGGATCTGGGGGATATAAATTAGGCTTCTTTTCCGGCTCCATGTCAAAAGGATCATCCAGGTCAGCATCAGAATTAACAGGCGTCAGAACTTCAGAAGCAGCAACAGCAGACTGATGAGCACGCACAGGCTCTTTCTTGGGGTCAATAGGGTCCGGGTCAAAAGACTGTCTTCATCTCTGTCCTCAGTCTTTGCAGACGCAGCGGCAACTAGCAGAGGCTCAGGGGTGGCCAAGGGTGGGGGGAAGCAATGTGGGGGGCTACTTGTGTCATCACGCAGGTCCCCCTCCCGTTCTGTCCTCCGTTTCCTTGTAGTCTTCAGCAAGCGGCAGGGCAGTGCGCAGCAGATTGGCATTGAGGACACCAGACTGCTACGGCGGGGCAGTTTTGCCGGAGGTGGCCTTGCTGGCCGCATCGGAAACAGCAGACTCTCAAGAGCTTTTGCTGGTACTGGTTGGCTGGGCCAGCGGAGAGGAGCGAGGGCTGCTAACACTTGGTTTTGGGATGTTTCTGCTTGTGCTTTCAATCCCTCTCCTAATTCTTTGATGGCATTCACTAACATAGCCTGATTACCGGTAGGGACTTGCGCGGCACGTTTTAATAACTCCTCAACACTCCAATTCCCTGGCAGTGTCACTATAAGATTTCGAACAACGCTGTTTCCGTTTTGCAAGACACACTGCTTTAAGGTAGCTCCTTGCATATATTCCGGCACCCCAGCTGATTTTATGGCTGCGGCTACTCTGTCTACAAAGGAACCTAGTGACTCGTCCTGGCCCTGCCTCAGGGACATATAGGAGGGCAATCCACCAGGGGCCTTAATTCGATCTATGGCACGCCGGGCCGTGGCCATTGTCTCCCTGATTTTATCAGGCCCTAAGAGGGCCTGCGCCTCTGTATGTAGAAAAGGACCCAACCCCATCAGCTCGGGGATAGTCAGCCCGTATAAAGGATTCCCGGGGTGGCGTTGTTCGGCCACTGATTCTTGGCAAAATGCTTGCCAGTATGCGTTAAATAACAACTGCTGATGTGGGGTTAATATGAGGCGGGTGAGACTCTTGACATCATTGGGGAGTAACAGCCCCCCCCAGATATAATCCAACATTTGTTTAGCGGGCTCCCCCTGAATACCACATTCGCTCACTGTCACTCGCAGCTGCGACAGCAATTTCCAATCTAACGGTGTGATACTAGCTGTAAGGCCACCCTGAGGCCCCTGCTGATAGGTCACCGGGAATGCCTGTAACATATCAGCGGCAGCCTCAAGATCCCCCTCCTGGGCAGCCTGTGCGGCTATCTTTTTCCATATACGTTCACGATCAATACCCATGCCCTTGTTGCCAATTTGCAGGTTTCCCTCCTCCACCAGCTTACTCACGTCCCCAGATTCTGTGTCCCCGGGGGGCAGCTTTTCAGCCAGACCCGGGGAAGCAAGGACCGAGGAGGAGGGAGAGCCGGTGGGTGGTTTCTCAGCCGGTCCCGGGGAAGCAAGGACCGAGAAGGAGGGAGAGCCGGTGGGTGGTATATAAACAGTATTGGTGAGGGGCGGCAAGGGCCACGGGTCTCCCGCCCCCCCCCCCCCCCCCCCCCCCCCCGAGGTGTTAGAGGAGACCGCGCCGAGCCGCTCAGTGCCGGCTTTCGCCGACTTCTGCTCGGCACGGTGCTGATCTAACGCGCTAGCAACTACCCGCCAGCTTTTTCACAAATGCTTTGCCGTTTTATCATCATCAAGGGTGGCTGCCCACAGCTTATCTCCTAGTTTCTGCCACTGGTCACGATCAAAGATCGTATTCGGGTCGAGGAAACAACCTTTCGCTACTCCATAAGCTACCACTCTCGCTAATTCCTTCTTTAACTCCTTCTCCTTAATACCACACTTTTCTAAAAAGCAATTTAATAAATTCAGGGCAGCTTGCCTCTCCATACCCCCTTTTAAGGTACTCGCGCTCCGTTGCCCTACGAGGCTTCGGCTGCTTCTCCTCCTTGGTGCAACGCTGCCAATGCAGCCACTGCAAGTCCGGCGGCGCCCAGATCCCGTCTATACGGTCGTCCTTTCCGCGATGCGCCGCTTTGACCCTCCGGGGCAAGATCGGAGCCAAGTGCCAATTTTCACGGCCATGGTGTCGTTACCATCCAAGCGAAGACAAGTATCATGTCGTGGTCACCATTTGTCGTGAAAGGAAGACTTGGACGACTCAATATGAGTTAACAGCAAGCTTCGTTTATTGGGCTTCTACCTTTGGTTAATATAACAGTAAATATGCAAATACTAGGCACTTGATTGGTTCTGGCACAAATAAGGCATTGTGTAAGCTCTACATTCTTGCAGCTACACCGTGCACCCCCCCACCATCCTCCTTCTCATGCACTTATTGCTTAGTGTCCTTGGCTGATGATTCGCTGTTCCGTCCTCCTCCTGGTCTTAAACCTGCTGATTGTGGTGTTTACCACATTCCTGCTCCACCAGCTGCAGCATATCTATGTGACCCTTTTTGACAAGCCAATCCCCCACAAATATCCACCCCTTATTCCATAGCATTCACCTCATGCTCAGATCCCACATTTTTCAATATACTATCACGCTTTTCTCATATATATATATATATACATACATGCACAGACACACACAAAGAGAGAGATATCATTCCTTAGTGCATGGACCGATCCCTGTGAAGCTGCTAAGTTCATCCAGTCCATGATTTTGGGCTCCATGTCTTGTAACAGTCTTTCAGAGCAAGAGAGATGGTGTGCAGTGTTGCATTGTTGCCTGCTGATGACACTGTGGAACTTGTCACTGCTGAGCTTATCTGGTTTCGTCAAAGTTCATTGTTGGAATGATAGACAGAGGGAAGTCAGGGCCAGTCACTGGTGACCTGAAGACATCTAGTTGGTGGTCTATAAAAGTGGTACATAGCAGCCAACAACATACAATTGAGTTCATTGGCTGTTTTGACCTAAAATCAACTTCTCTTGAGGTATGCATCAGAGTTCCCCATCTTTCCGCATCACCCACCAAGTATATCCGGGTCCCTGAGCAAAAGCAATCCCATGAGTGAGTTTGGCTTTACCTGAAGCAGGAATAACCCAGACTGTCTTCCCCAGTAAATTCTTTATGTACACCACAGGAACTTTATCCCCCTCTACAGTGCGTAAAAGTTTTGATTGGGCTGCGCCAGCCCTGTTGGCAGATCCTCTGGTGTTGAGGATGGCGGCTTTTGGTAAATGTGTATCCCAGTGTTTGAAAATCCCACCACCCATTGCTCTCAGTGTAGTTTTTAACAGCCCACTGTACTGTTTGATTTTCCCAGAGGCTGGTGCATGGTAGGGGATGTGATATACCCACTCAATGCCATGGTCTTTGGCCCAAGTATCTATAAGGTTGTTCCAGAAATGAGTCCCATTGTCTGACTCAATTCTCTCTGGGGTGCTGTGTTGCCACAAAATCTGTTGTTGGGGTTGGTGCAGCCACTGTGCTTGGGGTTTGAGTAGCACCAGCAGCTGTGCTGTCTGTTGCTGTTGGGGTTTGGGTAGCTGCTGTACTAGTTTCTGTGCTTGGAATTGGATTAGCTGCGTTGTCTGTTGCTTTGCCATCAGATCCAGAGACATTTTTTTCCCTTTGAATGTGCTGAACGGTGTTGAACAAGGCTCTCTCAGCATAGGCCAAGCCCCAGCACATTGCCATGATTTGTCCCTCTCTGGTATGACCAGGATGACAACACACCTCATTTAAGTGTTTTACTAATTTTTCTGGATTTTGCACTTGTTCAGTGATGAAATTCCAAAGCACTGGAGGGGCCCACTGGCCTAGATACTTGCCCATGCTCTCTCACACACCCTGCCACTCATGACTGTAAAGCCTCAGGGAAAATCTCCTGGTCCTCCTATATCATCATCTAACCCTAGACAAGGCTCAAACCCGACTCTGCTCAGCTCTTGATATCAGACGGAATGGCCGTGGGTAAAACACACTCTGTATGCATGCCAACATGGTGATCCCCATCACAGTCAACAGGCAGGTCTAAAGGGTACCCAAAGGCCATTCAAAACCTTCAGAACTCTCAAATGATTCTGTAAATACTCTGGTGGGGGAGCTGGGAATGTCTCCTTCATAGGTTGACCACCCGAGGAGGGAAAAAAAAATGTGTAATTGCTAAACACTTCTATTATATACCTCTCAAAGTATAGACATCATGACCAAACTGGGAACGCAAGCCAGATCAGTTTCATGATCAATGAGTCTATTGTATTACAAGTCATTACCACGAAGTACAGCGAAACAAGAACCTTAGCCCAAGCCCCTCAGCCGACAAACACTGAAACAGCTAATACCGGCTCTAAGTAAGGTATGACATGCTGAAACTGTGAGATCAAGAGCAACAACTTTAAGAGCCAATAAATCAGCATTGTGACGAGTGAGTACTAATCCGAAACAATAAATGCTTATCACAAATACGATTAGACACACTCCAGTCAGATCTGTCATTATCTCAACCCTTCGTGCCCCAAGTTGGGAGCCAAAAAGGACTGTCGTGGTTTAAGCCCAGCTGGTCACTCACAAACCACGCAGCTGTTCTCTCACTTCCACCCCCCTCTTTCCTCCCCCCTCTCCTGGAGGGATGGGGAGGAGAATCGAAAGAATGTAACTCCCAGGGGTTGAGATAAGAACAGTCCAGTAACTAAGGTATAACACAAACCACTACTGCTACCATCAATAATAATAATGATAAGGGAAATAACAAGGGAAGAGAATACAACCGCTCACCACCCACCGACTGATACCCAGCCCGACCTAGCAGTGATCTAGCCCTTCTGGGTAACTGCTCCCAGTTCTACATCCTGGGCATGACATGTTCTGGACTGTTCTTATCTCAACCTGTGGGAGTTACATTCTTTCAATTCTCCTCCCCATCCCTCTGGGAGAGGGGGGAAGAAGGGGGGGGGGGGGGGAGTGAGCGAGGAGCTGCATGGTTTCTGGGTTGCCAGCTGGGCTTAAACCAGGACAACTGGGCATGACGTGCTGTGGTATGGAACACCCCTTTGGCTAATTTGGGTCAGGTGTCCTGTCTCTGCTTCCTCCCGGCTTCCCCTCCTCCCTGGCAGAGTATGAGACTCACAAAGTCCTTGGTCAGGCTAAACATAACTTAGCAACAACAAAAAACATCTTTGTTATCCGTGTTGTTCTCAGGCTGAAAGTCAAAACCACAGCACTGCACCAGCTACTAAGAAGGAGAAAAATGACTGCTACTGCTGAACCCAGGACATTTTGATTTCTTGTATAAATCAATAAAGTTAGAATACTATCAACGAATGTTAGATGTGAGACTCAGAAGGAGTTTCTGTATACAACAAAGCTTTGATCTGCTAGCCTTAGATACCAGAATTTTCTTCTTGCTCCATTCCCAAGTATCAGGATTCTGAAAGTGGTGCCTGGCTGAAGTCAAATGACACCACAATAACCAGCAAGCTAGCTTTTCAAAACCAGCAAAAAACAATGTTGGCCAACTTAAAACCTTAATCAGGACTTTAAAATTGGCTGAGTAACATGAGCATTTACTCTATCTTCCAAAGGAGGTACAATTTAAGAGCATTACAAGTCATTCATCTCAGAGAAACCAAAAAAATAAAAGTCAAATTAGAAAAAAGTGCCTGGGGCAACCATTTATGAGCTGCTTATTAGAAATATTATTTTAGCTATGGTTAGTCATTGATACATTCTTGTTACCATCCCACACCACTTTCTACCTCAGTTAAGGCCATCTGACAAAGTCTGGCAAGACATAGTTGAAACAAATCATTGTTTTCTGCCATACAACATTTGTTACTATTATTTCATTTCTATTTTCCCTACTGTTTTTCTTGCATGAATTCTTTCTCCTTTCATAGCTTCAGGTTCACTCTTCTGGAAACCACTGCTCAGTAATCCTAATCTCACTCATGTCCCAAAACCGACAGCAGAGCAGAAAAAACCTCTTCTTTGACATTTCTGGAAGGAACACAAGGCTTGCAGGAGATAAAGACATTTTTACAGAGAGAAGTATGATCAAGACAATTCTAGCCAGAAGCTCCCAAAGAGCAACTGAGCACTAATTCCCACAGAAATCACACTCAAAGAACATAGCCAACTCCAGATCTAATGGGCAGTTTGACTCAATTCTAACCAAAATAGACCACGGACAAGCCTCTTCTGTGGCAACTATAAGGATCTGTGTCTTGTACTCCATTTTTCTTTTTCCCTCAAGCCATGCAGCACAAGAAACACAAGTCCTGCAAAGCATGGATATTTTGGCACAATTCCTTTAAACAAACGGTAATGGCCATCAAAACACACAAGAGTAGATGTTGGGGACTTCACTGGGATGAGCCACATTCAAGGCTCATCTTGCCAGACTCCAGTGACATGGAGTGAAAATAACTCTGCTTTGTCTCAGACATAGCAGGTACTTGTTTTCTCATGTCTCAAGTGCAAGCAATCTTTCTTCTCCTCATGTTTCCTCCCCTGTCTCATTTGTCCCAGAGATGTTCCAGTAACATGATACATTTTGATTATATTTTGGTTAGCCAAAAATAGTCTGATAATCTCTAGTATTAGCATTTATCTTCTGTCCTTACTCCCTGTGGTCACATCATTTTGAATTATCCTGTGTGAAAAGTTATTGTCTTGGATACAAAAGCACAGAGCAGAATATTTATAATACTTAGGAGACTAGAAAATTTCTATGCTGTTGATTGCTGAGAATCATTAGATAAAATCCACATGCATAAGTAAAACTGGGGCAAAAAAAATAGTTTTAAGTTTAGGAAGAGCCTTTTTCCATGGATCTCAAAATGAACTAACCTTTGGATCAATGCACTGATGTATTCCTCGCACAAGGGACACTGCCTAACACAGACCCACCATGTGTTTAGCACAATTAATACTTTTATTCATGAAAAAAGTATATTGTGCTTAAAAAAAAAGGTAAATGCACCCTACCTGTATTTTCCTAAAATATACTTCTTCAGATTATATTTCTTGCATCAAAACAGTTTTAAACTCCTGTATGCAAATTTCACATTTACATGGCCATGTCTTGGGTATTTATATGACTAAGACAGAACACTGAAATCACCAAAATACAAATATTAGTAACAAAATAATATTACATTTAGTAAGCAGAGAAACATAACAGTTACATTTACTACAGGAGTGTCTGAATACAAGTTTTCCAAACAGCAAAACATGAAGTCACCTTGCATTCAAAATGCAACTGTTCTGCTATTAAGTGGGAAATCGACTTTTTAAACTAAAATACTAAAAAAAAAACCTAAACATGTAGGGAAAGTTTTGGCAAGACATTGTTTTCCATCACTAGATGAAATTTTGAAAGCTGTTTCTTAGCAGAACATTTCATTGCAAATATTTTGGATACTTTCATCTGACTTTGAAGTCAGCTGAGATCCATGCTTGCACCTCTTACAGTTACAAGATAAAGCAGATTTCTGAAGGTAAAAATAGCTTTCCTTTCAAAGGAAAATCATGTTTTTTTCAGAGGGAAAAGTGCTAAAATAGTTCACAAGAGTAGGTGCATCTTTATCTTTTAAAGAAATAAGTGATAGCTGCACAATGGTTTCATTTACTTTCCGAGATCACATTTAAGTCAAAACAACTTCCAGAACATTAAAGAAGTCCACTCTATGTTTAAATGCCTGGTGGATGCACAATATCCACTGCCCAAGTTCATTTCTATGAAACTACAGTTAGGACCCTATTATCCTTGAATACCTGAAGCAATGCAGCACATTCCCTTCCTTGGGGACATACTGATGCTTCACAATGATAGAAGAGGATTTGTTTTACTAGCTGAAGCAAACCGTACATATGTGGAGAAAGAACAAGACAACAGGTAAAGAACATTCTTTACCTATCCAGCTCACTGAACTAGGAACCATTTTTCACAAAGTGCCTCTCCAGCTCAGTGAACTGGGAACCATTCCTCACCAAGTCAGAAGAGAAGCCAACCTAAGACCATAAGAGGAAGACAATGAGAGAAGTTCAACCAAAGACCAACAAAGATACGACCAAAGACCCTTGGGACCCTCACTCAAAACAAACTGCATGTGCTCTAGTGGGTGGTAACCTATGTTAATTAGTTCTGGAATATGTATAAGATTTCTGTGAGTTATAATGTATATGTATGAGATGAATCCTTATAAGCAAGAGACCTGTAAGAATCAGCATGCACATTAGGCAGAGCTATCCCCCATTCATCTGGCGTTGTAATAAATTATGCCTGCTTCTTAATGCTACGTTGGTATTAAGGAGTTTTATTCTCCTGACTTTCAGTGACAGCTTTTGGTGACCCAGATGGGACCTCGCCTCTGAGCCTCAGCGGATCCAGAATCGACTAATCTCCAGTCAGCACTGAGGGATTCTCAGGGAGAACCTCGACAATGGACTGTCAGGGGCTCAGGGCAAGATCCCTGGGTGAGTAAATTTTAAAGACGCTATTTTCAAGTAAAGCTGATTACTGGAAACTGGGGTTAGAGGCCCTGGAAACTGGAGTTAGAGACCCCTGGAAACTGAGGTTAGAGTCCCTGTGGTAATCTTACCATCCATAAGGGGTTTGAGACCCCTAGGACTAGCTAAATTGGCCAAAAGGGGTTTGAGTCCCCTAGAAAAAAAAAGGGTGCCTGTTGGGTTTCAACTAGGAATCTGTTATTGTATGGGGGGGGGGGGGGGGGGGCATAAGATAAGCTCCAGAGTAAAATCAGAATGTTTAGATATCCTTTGCAAATTTGCTGATTGGAAAAAGGAATTTACTAGATCCTAGTATTGATGTAGTAATCAATTTAATCTATTGGTGGTTCAATTGGTACAAGAATAGTTTGTGGTGTCCCAAGTAGTTCTAAGAAATGGGGACAAGTAGGTATAAACTGTGGGAGGATATCCCAAAATCTCCCTTAAAATGTATAGTGAAACACTGGAAGCAAATGGGAGGGGATCCTTTAATCAAGCCAAAATTAGTACAAGATTCTCCTTGTCTCGCATCCCATATTTCATCTGCCTCCTGGTGAGCTGCACTGGTGCCAACGCCTTATGTGTTGAATTGTAATGGATAGAGAGGCAGCATTTGATTTATTTAAATGCTTCTTAGAGAAGCGGGGAGTGGGTAAGGAATTGGACTTAACTAAGGGATTAAAAGCACTGTTAGAATACGCGAGAGAGTTAGGTTGTTTCTGAGATCCTAATGATGTATTTGATCTACCCGAATGGAGGAAGTTTGGGGATGAGCTTTGGAATAAAGTGATTGATGATAACAAGCAAGCGAAAAAATGTGCTAAAGACTGGAGGTCAGTTATTAATTGCCTACATAAGTATGCAGCTGAGCGGAAGGTCGCGGCTGCAGCTCAGGAGAAACTTTCAGCCCTTTCTTCTCCAGCTCCTCCAGCTGGTCTGACTCACTATCAGGTTGGCAAGGATTATGTTTCTGATCCACCCATAACATCCACAGTCAACCTTGATATAAAGATAGACCCATCCACACCCCCGGCAGAATCCTCGGAAGAGGGGTTAACTCCATCGGAGGAGGAGACCCTGGAAGAGGAAGCTGCTCACTATCAGAATAGCGGAGTACTTTTAGCTGCACAGCCGTCTTGTTCGACTAATAAAAGACCGTAAAGATCATGTAAAGAAAAAAGGGGAGCAAAAAGGTCGTTGTAAGGAAAGGGTTAAATCGCAAGAAGGTCGTTGTAAGGAAAGGGTAAAATCGAAGAGCACCAGTAGACAAATGCGAATCCAGGTGATAGATTGGAAATCTATTCAGAGAGAGGCTCTGTCAAACAATGATTTTGATTGTTCGCAGGTGTTGCAGGAAGAGATTCTCACCTTTCCTGTTAAGTACCAGATTAACCCTCAAGGTCAGGCAGTAAATGCTGAAATGTCTCCCTTAAATTGGAAATTGCTATCTCAGTTAAGGCAAACTGTTTCTTCTACAGGCATTCAGTCTGGACCCACTAGGAAAATGTTGTCATATATTTGGGGAACAGATTTGCTGTTATTCGAGGATATTAAAAGTATTGTGAAATTAATCCTCACCCCTTTGCAGTTGTTGTTATGGAACATGTATTGGCAGGAAGCCTGTCAAGAGGCGGTTGCAGTTCAAGGGGGCCAGGGAGATCCTCTGATTGGGGTGCAATTACAACACCTGAGGGAATTGGACAGTTCTCCACTAAGGAGGCTCAAGTCCAGCTAGGTCCAGAATTGTTAAAAGAATCTATGAGACTAGACTTGCGAGCTCTATCACAGATTAAAGATACTACTGCAGCTCCTGCCTACATGAAAGTGACACAGAAAAAGGACGAGCCCTTCAGTACCTTTGTGGATAGGGTAGCTGATGCTATAAGGAAGTCAGGTACTCCAGAATACATGCATGGTATTTTACTGCGTCAGTGTGCAATACAGAACTGTAATGATGCTGTAAGGCAGATACTTGTTCAGTTACCTGCAAATGCCACTGTAGAAGAGATGTTAGAACGTATGACACGAGTACCTATGGGGCATCAGGCAATGTTGGTTGAGGCAGTAAAAGCACTGGGAGAGGCAATTCGAAAAAAAAAAAACAAAAAAACAAAAAAGAAAGGAAAAAAGAAAAAAAAAAGTCAGTCGCAAGTATTAGCGGCCTTGGCACATTTGCAAGCCACCGGTATGGTCAAGGGTCCTCAATGTTTTAGATGTGGTCAAAATGGGCACATGAGAAAAGATTGCCACAACTCGGTTTGGTGCCCTAATTGTCAAATGGATAACCATTGTGCTGCTACCTGTCAACGTAAACAGAACCAGTCGGGAAACAGGCAGCGGAGAGCCAAGACCCGTCGCGCGATGATCCCAAGCACGAGTCCCTCAGCCCCCGCGCCTCAACGTGTGCACGCTGCAAGCCAAACTCCATTGCCTTGCAACCAGCCACCACCAACAGCCTCGGAATGGACTTGGCAACCACAGTAGACACAGAATCCCAGTTTACACCCATTGCCCCTTGTCCTATTACTGGATATCACTGAAAAAAGCCTAGCTCCATCATCCTGACACCCACCCTTTACATATTTGTAAACATTGATGAGGTCACCCCTCAGTCTCCTCTTCTCCAAGCTAAAGAGACCCAGCTCCCTCAGCCTCTCCTCATAAGGGAGATGTTCCACTCCCTTAATCATCTTTGTGGCTCTGCGCTGGACTCCTTCAAGCAATTCCCTGTCCTTCTTGAACAGAGGGGCCCAGAACTGGACGCAATATTCCAGATGCAGCCTCACCAAGGCTGAGTAGAGGGGGAGGAGAACCTCTCTTGACCTACTAACCACACCCTTTCTAATGAACCCTAAGATGCCATTTGCCTTCTTGGCCACAAGAGCACATTGCTGGCTCATGGTCATCCTCCTATCCACCAGGACCCCCAGGTCCCTTTCCCCTTCGCTACTTTCCAGCAGGTCAACCCCCAACCTGTACTGGTACATGGGGTTGTTCTTCCCCAGATACAAGACTCTACACTTGCCCTTGTTAAATTTCATCAAGTTTCTCCCTGCCCAACTCTCCAGCCTGTCCAGGTCTCGCTGAATGGCAGCACAGCCTTCTGGTGTGTCAGCCACTCCTCCCAGTTTTGTGTCATCAGCAAACTTGCTGAGGGTGCACTCAGTTCCCTCATCCAGGTCATTGATGAAAATATTAAACAGCACCGGTCCCAGCACCGACCCATGAGGGACTCCACTAGTCACAGACCTCCAGCTAGATTCTGCCCCATTGACCACAACTCTCTGCCTTCTTCCTTTCAACCAGTTCTCGATCCACCTCACTACTTGATCGTCAAGCCCACACTTCCTTAGCTTATCTATGAGGATGCTGTGGGAGACAGTATAAAATGCCTTACTGAAATCAAGAAAAACTACATCTACCGCTCTACCATCATCCCTCCACCTAGTCACTTCCTCATAGAAGGCTATAAGGTTGGTCATACATGACCTCCCCCTCATAAAACCATGTTGGCTGTTCTTAATGACCCCCTCATCCTTGATATGCCTAGTGATGGAGTCAAGAATAAGTTGTTCCATCACCTTTCCAGGGATGGAGGTAAGGCTGACCGGTCTATAATTACCCGGGTCCTCCTTCTTGCCCTTCTTATAGATTGGTGTGACCTTTGCCATCCGCCAATCCTCAGGCACCTCTCCCGTTTCCCACGACTTACCAAAGATGATGGAGAGTGGCCTAGCAATGACCTCCGCCAGCTCCCTCAGCACCCGTGGGTGCATTCCATCTGGACCCATCGATTTACAGATGTCCAGATTGCATAGCTGACCCCTAACCCAATCCTCATCTACCAAAGCAAACTCCTTTGTCCTGACTCCTTCTGGGGCTATAGAAATCCGGAGCCCTCGGAGAGTGTGCAGGAGTAAAGACAGAGGCAAAGAAGGCATTCAGCACCTCTGCCTTCTTTATATCCTCTGTCTCCAGGGCACCCACTTCGTTCAGCAGTGGGCCTATATTGCCTCTTGTGTTAGTTTTATTTGCTATGTATTTGAAGAAGCCCTTTCTATTGTCTTTAACCCGACTAGCAAGATTGAGTTCCAAGGAGGCCTTAGCTGTCCTAATTGCCTCCCTACATCCTCTAACAACTGTCCTATATTCCTCCCAAGTGGCCAGCCCCTCCTTACATAATCCATAGATTCTCCTTTTCCACTTGAGTTTGCCCAGCAGCTCCTTGTTTAACCACGCCGGTCTCCTAGATCCCTTACTTGATTTCCTACTCATTGGGACGCTCCGATCCTGAGCTTGGAAGAAGCGGTCCTTGAATGCTAACCAACTATCTTGAGCCCCTTTACCGCCTAGTACCCTTTCCCATGAGACTTCCCTTAGCAGTTGACTGAAGAGGCCAAAGTTGGCCCTTCGGAAATCCAGAACTGTGGCTTTCCTAGGTATTCTATTCCTCCCACACAGGATCCTAAACTCCACCATCTCATGGTCACTGCAGCCAAGGCTGCCATTGACCGTCACCACTTCGACCAAACCCTCCTTGTTGGCGAGTACTAAATCTAGCAGCGCTGCTCTCCTAGTTGGTACGTCCACCATTTGCATTAAGAAATTATCATCAATGAAATCGAGGAACCTCCTAGACTGTGAATGACTGGCTGTGTGAGTCTTCCAGCAAATATCGGGGTAGTTAAAATCCCCCACGACGACTAAGGCATGTAGTCGCGAGGCTACTTCCAGTTGCCTGTAGAAAGCCTCATCAACTCCTTCGTCCTGATCAGGAGGTCTGTAATAGACCCCCACAACTGTATCACCTGTGCCAGTCTGTCCCTTAATTTGTACCCACAGACATTCCACTTGCTCCTCATCCGACCCCGGACAGAACTCAATACATTCTAGTTGCTCTCTCACGTAAAGAGCAACTCCACCACCTCGCTTCGCTGACCTATCTCTCCTAAAAAGGACATAGCCATCCATGACCACATTCCAGTCATGTGAACTGTCCCACCATGTCTCTGTAATTGCCACTAGATCATAACCTTTAGCCCGCACACAGACTTCTAACTCCTCCTGTTTATTCCCCATGCTGCGTGCATTGGTGTACAGGCATTTCAGGGAGCGAGTCCTAGTACCCTTTTTCCCCTGCGGGACAGGGTCTAAAAAGCTATCCTTTCCCACAAGTGAAACAAGAGATTGATAGTCCTCCTTAGCCCGCCATCCTTCAATCCCTAGCATGTTCCTCTTGGGCTTGTCCCCAACAGGCCCAGTTAAATCCCCTCCCCCCTTCATAACTAGTTTAAAGCCCTGTCAATAAGCCCTGCTAACTCCTGCCCCAAAACCCTTTTTCCTCTCTGGGACTGGTGTATCCCGCCTGTCACCAGCAAACCAGGTGTCACATACAGCAGCCCGTGACTGAAAAACCCAAACCCCTGCCTTTGGCACCAGTCACGTAGCCATACATTAACCTGCAGAGTCTTCTTATATATCCCTTCACCCTCGCTTGCAACAGGTATGGAGGCAAACACCACTTGCGCTCCAGACCCTTTAACCAGCCGTCCCAGGGCCCTGAAGTCTCTCTTCATTGCCCTTACGTTCCTCGTAATAATTTCGTCACTGCCAACCTGAAAAACCATCAGCGGATAGTAGTCAGACGGCTGCACCAGTTCAGAGAGTTTCTTTTTAACATCTCTAATCCGAGCCCCAGGCAGGCAGCAGACCTCCCTGTGGGGTGGATCCGGTCGACAAATGGGCCCTTCTGTTCCCCTCAGAAGGGAGTCACCCACCACAATTACTCTTCTTTTCTTCTTGGTTGGGGAAGTTCTGAGGCATGGGGGTGAGTGACAAGCCCTGGGTGACTCACTAGATAGATTTGCCTCTCCATCTCCATTCACCTGGCCCTGAATTTCCAAGACCTCGTACCTGTTATTCAAGGGCAATTGGGAGGGAGGAAGGGATTGTGAGGGTTTTCGCTTACCTCTCTGAGGAGGGACCTCCCTCCATACATCCTTGTCCATTAAGCTCTCTCCTTCTGTCTGATGGTAGGAGGGAAGGGGATCCATAACTTGTTGAACCACTTCCCTCTGCCCTTGCCTTAGGGTGTGGCTCCACCAATCTATTTCACTTTCACACTCTCTAATGGCTCTCAACCTTTCAACATCCTCCCTCAGTTCAGCCACCTGCCTGAGCAGGTCATTTATTTGCTCACAGCGAACACAAGCAGTGTCACTGGCTCCCTCCAATACAAGTGCCAGGCTCAGGCATTCGCTGCAGCCAGAGACCTGCACAGCTGCATGTCTGCAGGAAGGCTCAGTCTGGGTACCCACATTAGTACTCACTACAGCTTTCGATCGTGTTGTAACCATGATCTATCTGGTCAATCAATCAGTCTACGTCTCTCAGCACTCCTTCCCCCTCCTGTACTCCAGGCAAGTCCTCTCGATGAGGCGGTTAGAACGCTTCCCTGCCCGCTCCCCTGCCCGCTCGAACTGCCGCGCAAACTGCCTCGACCCTCTGCCTCGACGCTCTCTGCAAACTGCCTCGACCCTCTGCCTCGACGCTCTCTGTTTGCCGGCTCTGGTCGCCGCGCTCCCTGGGAAGGTTTTTTAGCCACTCCCAGCTGGTGCCACTCCTCCTGGCTCCGCCCCCTGTGAGTCAGCCCCTCGGGGGAGCTGTGCTTCTGAGTCCTGGGCAAGTCCTGTTGAGGACTTGAGGCTCCCTCCTCAGTGGCTCTTGTCGCTCTGAGTTGAGGCTCCTGGACGCTGATCTCTCCCCTCTCCGCTCCGGTGTTGCAGGCGTCCTCTCTCAAGCTACTCACCTCAGCAACTCAGACACTACCTTATATGATAAGACCGTGTCATTGCTCTCTACCGGAATATATGGTCCTTTGACTTTAAATGATAAGCCTATAGGAGCCTTGTTACTGGGGAGATCATCATCCGCGTTGAAAGGACTATTCATTGTTCCAGGTGTCATTGATGCTGATTATATGGGTGAAATTAAGATTATGGCAAAGACTGACTATCCTCCTCTGCATATACCAAAAGGCACACATATAGCACAACTTGTGCCCTTTTTGCAGTTAATATCAGGAGCACATCAAACTGTTCGTGGCACCGGAGGTTTTGGATCTACCGGAGGACTCGCCCTATTTTCTCTATCGATGGCAACCCACCCAGAGATTACAGCAATATTAACTTGGGGAAATCACTCGATAACTTTGACTGCATTGCTTGACTCTGGTGCTGATATTACCATAGTTTCTCTAAGGAAGTGGCCATCCGCTTGGCCGTTAAAAGAAACATTCAGACATAATAGATGTTCAAGAGCAGATTTCCTTAACATTGTATACGTTAAATTATCTATGTATCTTTGGTGATGAACAAACTCCAGCGGTTGTTAAGCACTTTGTACAAACAGAAGCGCAAAAGATAAAGCCTTCTTTTAAGGCGCATTATCGAGATCCTAATACAGGTTTGTGGCAGGGACCGGCAGAAGTAATATATCTGGGCCGCGGTTACGCCTGTGTTTCTGCTCTCGCAGGACCCTTGTGGGTACCATCCAAGTGGCTAAGACCGGCTGCTGCAGAAGCTCCAGTGACAGCGTCTCCGAGCTAGTGTATGAACCCTGACTCGCAGGCCTGGGAGGAGGATCACCTGCGCCGAGCGCTACAGCCACTAATAGAACAACTTAACTCCTTAATCAACACAGAGCTTTCGTTGAGCACGATCGCCCTCCTAGATCCGGTACATGGCCACAAACATATAGTGGTACAACCAAAGTTAGAGATACAACAAGTGCTTCAACAACCCTGTAGTTTTTGTCATCAGTATGACCCTACAGTAGTGTTCTATTGTGGTGGTTATCAGTCTATAAGGTATCTTTGCCAGAGCTGGCTAAAACAAAAAGCCTTTTGTGTAGCTTGTCGGAACAAATTTTATCGCAAAAGTGACCCGCTTATAGCACTTCGGAAATATTTAGCTGATTTTAGAAGTACAGATTTTGAATTACTCAAGTTATTTGAAAATCGAGGTTCACTTCATAGAGCTGCATATACGTTTGCTTTACAAGCTGCTTCGCTGTTATAGGACTCATAATTATAGGGGGCTTGTTGCTTTGTTGTGCTTTGCAATGTTGTTCTGCTTGTTTACAACGACTCCTGACTCAGTCCTTATTCCTTCATAAAGAAAAAGGGGGAATTGTGGAGACGTGTCTAACAGAGAAAGGTCACGTTCCCATCAACGAGCTGAAATAGAACATTTGTTTAGAGAATGGTGCAGACTTACTAGCACCAGATAATGAGGAACTGAGGGACATCTGGAGGGAAGCGCTATGCTCTGACCAATTACAGACAAGGACACTAACTAATAAACAAGATAAGCACATAAAAATAGAGGATATAAAAGTACACAGTTTATCCACAAAAATAATGAGCTTAAGCAATGCCTTACTTATGCCAGAACCAATCAAGCGCCTAGTATTTGCATATTCATGTATTACTGTTGCTATATTAACCGGACGTAGAAGCCCAATAAACGAATCACGCTTATGGATCACAATGGTCATGTCTTGATTCCTCCCTGCTGCGACAAGAATGTAACTCCCATGGGTTGAGATAAGAACAGTCCAGTAACTAAGGTATAACACAAACTACTACTGCTACCACCAATAATAATAATGATAAGGGAAATAACAAGGGAAGAGACTAAAACCACTCACCACCCGCCACCTGATACCTAGCCCAACAGAACAGTGATCTAGCCCTTCCAGGTAACTGCCCCCATTTTTACATCCTGAGCATGACGTGCTGTGATATGGAACACCCTTTTGGTTAGTTTGGGTCAGGTGTCCTTTCTCTGCTTGCTTCTGGCTTCTCCTCTTCCCTGGCAGAGCATGAGACTGAGAAAGTCCTTGGTCAGAGTAAACATTACTTAGCAACAACTAAAAACATCGGTGTTATCAGCGTTGTTCCCAGGCTGAAAGTCAAAACCACAGCACTTCACCAGCTACTAAGAAGGAGAAAAATGATTGCTACTGCTGAACCCAGGACAAACAGGCACCCCTCGATGCTTCCAGGCACAGTAAGGAAACAGTGACATGCTCAGTTCCCAACTGGTGCAACTGGGTCTTGCACTGCTAAAATGAAGGAAGCTGTACTGGTTCCTGCTAAGTGCAAGTGTCTCATGCCCTCTGTAAGACAGGGCATTATAATAGGAAAGAAAATTAATCTGTAAAACTGTGTCTTTTGCCACCTAAATTCTACAGGTGAAAGCTCCATGAGACAAATGTGACAAGCTTACCAGATTGGAAATACCAGTAAGTATCTCAAGATCTAACCGGAGACCAGTAACGAGTGGTGTACCTTAGGGGTCGGTGTTGGGACCAATCCTTTTCGACATCCTTGTCGGTGACACGGACAGTAGGATTGATTGCTCCCTCAGCAAGTTTGCTGACGACACCAAGCTGTGTGGTTCGGTTAATACGCTGGCATCCTGGGTTCAGCAGTAGCAGTCATTTTTCTCCTTCTTAGTAGCTTATGCAGTGCTGTGCTTTTGACTTTAGTCTGAGAACAACGCTGATAACACCGATGTTTTCAGTTGTTGCTAAATAATGTTTACTCTGATCAAGGACTTGCTCAGTCTCCTGCCCTGACAGGGAGGAGGGGAAACCAGGAGGAAGCAGAGACAGGACACTTGACCCAAAATAGCCAAAGGGGTATTCCATAATACAGCACATCATGCTCAGTATAGAAACTGGGGTGAGTTACCGAGAAGGCCCAGGTCGCTTCTCGGGTCGGGCTGGGTATTGGTTGGCCGGTGGTGAGCAATTGTATTCTATCCCTTTGTTATTCCCCTTATCATTATTATTATTGGTGGCAGCAGTAGTAGTTTTGTATTATACCTTAGTTACTGGACTGTTTTTATCTCAACCTGTGGGAGTTACATTCTTTCGATTCTCCTCCCCATCCTGCCGGGAGCTGAGGGAGGAAGAAGTGGGGGAGTGAGCAAGCGGCTTTGTGGTTCTCTGCTGCTGGCTGGGCTTAAACTGTGACAGTTCTTTTTGGCACCCAACATGGGGCTCGATAATGACAGATCTGACCAGAGCATGTCTAATCGTATTTGTGATAAGCCCTCATTGTTTCAGATTAATAGTCACTCTTTACAATTATTTGCTCTCAGAGATGTTGAGCTTGATCTCAGAATATCAGCATGTCATACCTTACGTGCAGCCAATGTTTGCTGTTTTAATATATATCAGCTTTGGGGCCTTGGCTAAGGTTATTTTTTCACTGTACTTCATGGTAATGATTTGTAATTCAATAGACTCATTGATCATGAAACTGGGTTGGTTTGCATCCTCAGCATGATCATCACCTCACACCTTCTGTTCCCCCACCAGGCTATTTACAGTAGAAGTAGATTCTGGAACAGTTATAGATCCTGAATATCCTTTCAATGACCTTGAAAGCACCATGCTCCTTTTGCTGGGAACTATCTTGTTGCTGCATATGCCCTCTATGTTTTGCCTACGGTGTGACCACCCTGAGAACGCCCGATCTTGTCCTAACTCGAAAGCTAAGCAGGGTCCAGCTTGGGTCTTGTCTAAGGTTAAATGACTATTTAAGAATACTACCAAGAGATCTTCCCTGAGTCTGGAGAGTCATGAGTGGCAGGGTGTGTAGGATCGTATGGGCAAGTACTTCAGCCAGTTTGCCCCTCCAGTGCTTTGGAATTTCACTCCTGAGCAAATGCAGAATACGGAAAAAATAGCAGAACACTTAGATGAGGTGTGCTGTTCTCCTGGCAATACCAGAGAGGAACAACTCACTGCAACGTGCTGGGGCTTGGCCTAAGCCTATAGGGCCCTGTTCTGTAAGGAGCAGGAAAAAGATGTCCCTGGATACGATGGCAAAGAAACAGACAATGCAGATACTCAAGCCCCAAGTGCAGCCACCCCAAATCCATAGACAAGCACAGCAGCTATTCAAACCATGACTGTAACAGACAATGCATCTACTTCAGCTCCAAGCACTGCAGCTACACCAACCCCAGCAACAATTATAGCAGCTACTCAAACCACGACAGCAAAAGACAACACAACTGCTGGTGCTACTCAACCCCCAAGCACAGTAGCTGCACCAACCATGACAACAGATACTGAAGCCACTCCAACCACAGTGATAATCGCTGCAGCTAAACCAAAGGACCAATTCATTCCAATATCGGTTGCCCCTGTATGCAAGGGGAAAAGCAAACAACAGCCACAAAAAGCAACTCATGCAGTGAAGAAAGATGAAGAACCAATGCACTTACTACAGGGGACAGCATATGAACAAGAGTTATTAATACATGAATCAGAGGAAGAGGTAACTTCTTGGTCCCGGACCTCGACTGAGCTATGGAATATGTGAAAAGATTTCACCCGACTTCAAGGAGAGCACATCGTCACCTGGTTGCTCCGATGCTGGGACAATGGGGCCAATGGTCACAAACTAGAAGGTAGGGAAGCCAAGCAGCTGGGATCACTTGCTAGGGAAGGGGGAGTTGACAAAGACTGCAAAAGAGAAATGAGCTCTCAGCCTTTGCAGACAGCTCTTGGCAGCTGTGAAGGAAAGGTTTCCCTATAAGGATGATGATATGAATTGTTCAGGCAAGTGGACCACGACAGAGAGAGGCATCCAGTCCCTAAGAGAATCAGGCATTCTAGAGATGATCTATCATAAGCCAGATGCTGTGAATGCATCCATAGATCCAGATGAAGTCAAATGTACATGACCCATGTGGTGGAAACTCACACCATCATATTCCCAGTCGTTGGCATCAATGACCTGGAGTGAGGTAGCACCACCAACAGACAACAAATTGAGTCATCAGCTCTGAGAGTTTGAAGACAATCTCATCCCTTCCATCATGTCAGCCGTGGAAAAACTCCTGACCCAGGAGTTCAAACAACTGAGAGACGATCTATCCAGCTCCCCACATGTACAGACCCTTGTCTTATTAAAAGTATCTTATTAACAGTAGGCTCCCTACTGCCCAAGAGAGAAGATATAGGAGGTACATGCCACTGGGCCACCCTATGGTTTTATCTGCAGGATCAGGGAGAAGACATGACAAAGTAGGATGGAAAACCTACCTCAGTTCTGGAGGAACGCATGCGTGTATTGAAGAGGAAAACGAGAGTCAAGGATGATCCTCCCAAGAAAGTTGCTGCTCCAGTCTTTGTTGAGCAGGTTCCCAGATGGAGTGGAACAGCTGATTTTACTCCAACTCTTGTGACAAGGAATACTAATCCCTTTCTACAAGACGTAAGTGAAGACTCTTATGATCACTATTAGAGGGGCCCTGCCTCCAGCCAGGTGGAGGAGAGGGACAATCGGGTTTACTGGACTGTGTGGATCAGATGGCCTGGCACATCAGTCCCACAGGAGTATACAGCTCTAGTAGATACCGGTGCACAGTGTACCCTGATGCCATCAAGCTGTCAAGGGGTGGAACCCATTTCTATTTCTGGAGTGACAGGAGGATCCCAAGAGTTGACTGTACTGGAGGCTGAAATCAGCCTGACTGGGAGGAAATGGCAAAAACACCCCATTGTGACTGGTCCAGAGGTTCCATGCATCCTCGGCATAGACTACCTCAGGAGAGGGTACTTCAAAGACCCAAAAGGGTACCGATGGGCTTTTGGTATTGCTGCTTTGGAGACAGAGGAAATTGAGCAGCTGTCCACCTTGCCTGGTCTCTCAGAGGATCCTTCTGTTGTGGGGTTGCTGAAAGTTGAAGAACAACAAGTGCCAATCGCAACCACAACAGTGCACCGGCGGCAATATCGCACCAACTGACTGTCCCTGATTCGCATCCATAAGCTGATCCATAGACTGGAGAGCCAAGGAGTGATCAGGAGGTGCCGCTCACCCTTTAATAGCCCCATATGGCCAGTGTGAAAGTCAAATGGAGAGTGAAGGCTAACAGCAGACTATCGTGGCCTGACTGAAGTCACATGACCATTGAGTGCTGACGTACCGGACATAATAGAACTTCAATATGAACTGTGGGATGCTACAATTGATATTACCAATTCATTTTTCTCAATTCCTTTGGCAGCAGAGTGCAGGCCACAGTTCGCTTTTACTTGGAGGGCTGTCCAATACACTTGGAACCGCAGCAACCTCCAGAAGAGCTGCAATACATTGATGACATTATCATGTGGGGTGATACAGCAGTAGAAGATTTGAGAAAGTGAGGAAAATTATCCAAATCTGTCTGAAGGCTGGTTTTGTCATAAAACGGAATAAGGTCAAAGGACCTCCACAGGAGATTCAAATTTTGGGAGTGAAATGGCAAGCTGGATATTGCCAGATCCCCACAGATGTGATCAGCAAGATAACAGCAATGACTCTATCAACTAATAAGAAAGAATCACAAGTTTTCTTGGGTGTTGTGGGGTTCTGGAGAGAGCACATCCCAAATTACAGTTTGACTGTAAGCCCTCTCTATCATGTAACCTGGAAGAAGAGTGATTTCAAATGGGCCCCTGAGCAACAACAAGCCTCTGAACAAATCAAACGAGAGATTGTTCATGTAGTAGCCCTTGGTCCAGTTCCAACCAGGCAAGATGTGAAAAATGTGCTTTACACCACAGCCAGGGAGAATGGTCCTACCTGGAGCCTCTGGCAGAAAGTTCCAGGGGAACTTTCCAAGTCCACCCCTCGATCATGACCCCGTATGTATGTTGCATAACTGCCTTGATGGTCTGAAGTGTTATGGGCCCACCGAGCCAAAAATAATTCACCCTTATGTTGCCAATCTAAGTCCATCTGAGCCACTTCAATCTTAGCAGCTTGATCCACCTGTTGGTTGTTCTGGTGTTCCTCAGTGGCCTGACTCTTGGGTACATGAGCATCCACATTGTGTACCTTCACCACCAGGTGCTACACCTGGGCAGTAATATCTTGCCACAGTGCAGCAGCCCAGATGGGTTTACCTCTGCGTTGCCAGTTGCTCTGCTTTCATTGTTGTAACCACCCCCAGAGGCCATTTGCCATCATCCATGAGTCAATATAAAGTACTGGCCATTTTTCTCATTTGGCAATGTCCAAGGCCAGCTGGATGGCTTTCACCTCGGCAAAATGACTCAATTCACTCTCTTCTTCAGCAGTTTCTGCAACTTGTCACCGAGGACTCCATACAGCTGCCTTCCATCTCCGATGTTTTCCCACAATACTGCAGGACCCATCAGTAAACAAGGCATACTGTTTTTCACTTTCTGACAGTTTATTATATGGTGGGGCCTCTTTAGCATGCATCACCTCCTCCTCTGGTGACATTCCAAAATCTTTGCCCTCTGGCCAGTCCATGATGACTCCTAGAATTTGTAGATGACTGGGATTTCCTATTCGAGCTCGTTGTGTAATTAGTGAAGCCCACTTACTCCATGTAGCATAGGTTGCATGATGCGTAGAGGAGAACAGCCTTTGAACATCCAGCCCAGCTCGGGCAACTGGGGTGCCAGGAGGAGCTGTACTTCAGTGCCAATCACTTTCCAAGCAGATCAAACCCCTTCATAGGCTGCCAGTATCTCTTTTTCTGTTGGGGTATAGCTGGCCTCAGATCCTTTGTATCCCCGACTCCAAAAGCAGAGGTGTCCACCTCAAGTCTCCCCTGGATCTTTCTGCCAGAGGCTTCAGGTAGGACCATTCTCCTCTGCCATGGTGTAGAGTACATTTTTTACATCTGGCCCGGTCCAGACTGGTCCAAGGGCTACTGCATGAACTATCTCTCATTTAATTTGCTCAAAGTCTCGTTGTTGCTCAGGGCCCCATTTAAAATCATTCTTCTTCCAGGTCACATGGTAGAGAGGGCTTACAATTGAAGTGTAATTTGGGATGAGCATTCTCCAGAACCCCACAGCACCCAAGAAAGCTTGTGTTTCTTTCTTATTAGTTGGTGGAGACACTGCTGGTATCTTGTTGATTACATCTGTGGGGATCTGGCGACATCCATCTTGCCATTTTATTTGTACATTGTGTACCTTCACCACCAGGTGCTACACAAGGAGGATATCCCAAAATCTCCCTTAAAATGTATAGTGAAACACTGGAAGCAAATGGGAGGGGATCCTTTAATCAAGGCAAAATTAGTACAATATTGCAATCAGTGGGGGCCAGTATATAAATTGGAAGAGACAATGCCCTCAAAGGCTGTCTGGGGAGGGAGCATTGGAGCTTTCCTTCAATCAACAATGAGGAGGACTGGGGGAACAGACCCCAAGTGAGCCCTTGGTTACATTGGAACTGGGGAAACAAAAGGTCTATTTTTATTAGATACAGGGGCTTCATTAGTTATTATAAATATTAAGCAAGGTACTTTAAGCAAAGAAACTGTAAACGTTGTGGTTGCAACTGGGAAATTGGAAAAATGGACTTTCTTTAACCCCATTAATTTTAAATTTGGCAAGCACTGGTTAACTTATCAGTTTTTATATATGCCTGAATGCTCAATACCCCTCCTGGGAAGAGACCTGTTAAGTAAATTAGATGTTCAAATTATATTTAAAGGGGGAGAAGTATAATTATTGGTACCTGAGACTAAAACCATCGAGGCAAGGACTTGTATATTGCAGGGAAAACCAGAACCAAATAATCTTGAAGGAGTACTGGAGGAGGTAGAAAACGCAGTAACACCCCTGGTTTGGGCCAGTGGAACTCCAGGACATTCCCGACAAGCTCAACCTGTAAGCATTACCTTAAAACCTGGATCAAGATTGGTAAGATAAAAACAGCACCCTTAAAAATTGGAGGCAAGAAAAGGAATAGAGGGTTTGACAGAAAATTTTAAGACATTTGAGTTGTTAATAGAATGTGAGTCAGAGTACAGCACTCCTATCCTGCCTGTTAAAAAGCCTGGAACAGACAAGTATAGATTAGTGCAAGATCTGTGGGCTATTAATCAAATAGTTCAGGATATCCACCCCGTTGTGGCCAGTCATCACACTTTACCAACAAACCTCACAGAAAATCATCAGTGGTTTACGGTAATAGATCTAAAGGATGCCTTCTTTTGCATACCTCTCAATCAGCAAAGCCAAACCGTTTTTGCTTTCAAGTGGGAAACCCTCAAACTGGTCATAAAACCCAACTTACCTGGACTGTTCTACCTCAAGGGTTCAAGAATAGCCCAACATTTTTTGGAAATCAACTGGCAAAGGAATTAGAAGCCTGGAAGAAAGATAATCCGGAAGGGTTGGTCTTGCAATATGCAGATGACATTTTGTTGGCAACAGAAACTAATGAGAAATATCTGGAACTGACTATTAGCCTTTTAAAATTTTTGGGCTAAGGAGGTTATAAAGTATCTCGAGAAAAGGCCCAAATCATGCATCAGCAAGTTACCTACCTGGGGTTTGAAATAATACTAGGGCAGCAGAGGCTGAGAATGGATCAAAAAGATGCCATTTGCCAAGTCCCCCAGCCTGCAACAGCCAGAGACCTGTGTGCACTCTTAAGAATGGCTGTAGATCACAAATTATGGACTACTGGTCAAACCCTTATATGAGCTCTTAAAGGAGGCCCCAGAAGGATCTTTGATTTGGACCCCAGAAGGAGAACATGTGTTCTGAAAACTAAAACTGGCCCTGATGTCCGCACCTGCCTTAGGACTCCCAGATTTAACAAAACTGTCTGAACTCTTTGTGCATGAAAGACATCACCTAGTGTTGAGAGTTTTGACCCAAAAAGTCAGAGAAGAAAAAAGACCTATGGGTTATTTCTCTAAGCAATTAGATCAAGTAAGCCAGGGGTGGCCCAATTGCTTACGAGCAGCTGCAGCAACTGTACTGTTAATTCAAGAAGCCAGAAAGCTGACTGAGACAGAAGATGTCCATATATGTACCCCATGCAGTCAGCTCTGTTTTAGAGCAAAAAGGGGGTCATTGGTTGTCGTCTCCTAGTCAAATATTGAAATATCAGGTGGTCTTGATGGAACAAGATGATGTAAAACTAAAAACAACTTCAGCACTTAACCCAGCCTTATTCCTGAACCATTGAACAAATAAACCATTCAAAAATCCTGATCATGAACTTTTCAGACAGTAGCAGTTTTGTTCAAGAAGGAAAACGAAAAGCAGGGTACGCTATCAGAACTACCACTGAGGTAACTGTCGTAGTTTAAGCCCAGCTGGTAACTCAGAACCACTCAGCTGCTCGCTCACTCCCCTCTGTTCTTCCCCCTCCCCCTCTCCTGGAGTGATGGGGAGGAGAATCAAAAGAATGTAAATCCCACAGGTTGAGATAAGAACAGTCCAGTAATTAAAGTATAATACAAAACTACTACTACCACCACCAATAATAATAATGATAAGGGAAATAGTGAGGGGAGAGAATACAACCACTCACCACCACCTGCCAGCCAACACCCAGCCTGACCCCAGCAGCAAACTCCACCTTCCGGATAACTCCCCCCACTTTATATATTGGGCATAACATGCTGTGGTATGGAATACCCCATTGGCTAGTTTGGGTCAGGTGTCCTGTCTCTGCTTCCTCCCAGCTTCCCGTGCCCCTCCTCACTGGCTGATCATGAGACTCAAAAAGTCCTTGATTGGAATAAACATGACTTAGCAACAACTAAAAACATTGGTGTATTATCAGCGTTGTTCTCAGATGTCCTGGGTTCAGCAGCAGCAGTTATTTTTCTCCTTCTTAGTAGCTGGTGCAGTGCTGTGTTTTGACTTTAGGCCTGGGAACAGAGCTGATAACACAAATGTTTGGTCTGACCAAGGACTTTCTGAGTCTCATGCTCTGCCAGGGAGGAGGGGAGGCCGGGAAGAAGCAGGGACAGGACACCTGACCCAAACTGACCAAAGAAGTATTCCATACCACAGCACGTCATGCCCAGGATGAAACCGAGAGTTACCCAGAAGGGCTAGACACTGCAGGGTTGGTCGAGGTATTGGTCAGTGCTTGGTCGGGTGGGGTTGGGGAGTTATCGATAGGCTGGTGCTGTGGTATTCTCTCCCCTTGTTATTTCCTTTATCATTATTATTACTGGTGGTATCAGTAGTGATTTGTGTTATACCTTTAGTTACTAAACTGTTCTTATCTCAACCCATGGGAGTTGCATTCTTTTCGAGTCTCCTCTCCATCCCTCCGGGAGTAAGGGGAGGGCAAGAAGGGGGGGAGTGAGAGAGCGACTGTGTTATTTATGGATGACTTTTGTTTAAACCGCAACATCAGACTAAATTCAAAAACAGAGCACTGCACCAGCTACTAAGGAAAAAAATGACTGCTACAGCTGAACCCAGGACAGTAATTGAAGCTAAACCTTTGCCTGTAAATACAACTGCCCCAAAAGCGGAACTGATTGCTCTCCAAAGGGGATTGTTAAAAGAAATCATTCCCAGATTTGTGGTAGTAATAGGAATGTCCTCAGACAGAGTACCCCATTTCATAGCAGAAATGATGCAACAATTAAGTAAAATTTGCAAGAAATATTTCTGAAGTAGCCTCAGGCATTGACACTGTCCCTACTTAGGGTGCAGGTGCAACCTAGGACTTAAAACAGCCCATACCTATGCCAACCAAAGCGGGAAGTCCAATTCCATGGGGAATCTTATCTAGTAATTTGACTAAAATTTGGGAAAGCTACTTGGCTAAACAAAATACTACATGGACTCAGATTTTCACTTACTGGTTGGCTCACTAGCTTGTTGTGAACAATAATTGTAATTATAATAATCATTATACTAATTGTAATTGCTTTAGGTTGTATTAAGAAAATCATCACACAAAATCTGGCAGGAGTTTATGTTACTATCGACAAAGCTAAAGTTGAAACTTAACAAATGGCTCAAAGTCCTTGAAAATTTTCAAAATGATAGAAGAGTACTCATTTTACTATCTGAAACAAACCAAGTTAAACTTTAGCTAAAGAAAACCATACATATGTCAAGAAGGAACAAGACAACGGGTAAAGAACATTCTTTGCCTATCCATCTCATTGAACTGGGAACCATTCCTCACAAAGTCAGAAGAAAAGCCAACCTAAGACCACAAAAGGAAGACAAGAGAAGTTCAACCAAAGGTCAACAAAGACACAACCACCAGGGGTCCCAAAGACCATTGGGACCCTCACTCAAAATAAACTGTGCATGCTCTAGTGGGTAGTTGTCGTGAAAGGAAGACTTGGACGACTCAATATGAGTTAACAGCAAGCTTCTTTTATTGGGCTTCTACCTTAGGTTAATATAACAGTGAATATGCAAATACTAGGCACTTGATTGGTTCTGGCACAAATAAGGCATTGTGTAAGCTCTATATTTTTGCAGCTACACCGTGCACCCCCCCACCATCCTCCTTCTCATGCACTTATCACTTAGTGGCCTTGGCTGTGATTGGTCATAGTTTGTTGCTGTTTGCCGGTGTCCTTCATTTCCTCATTATCTGGCATGAGAGGTTTGCACCATGTTCTACACAGATGTCTTGTTTCAGCTCGTTGATGGGAACGTGACCTTTTGACCTTTTTCGACAAGCCAATCCTCCACAGGTAGTAACCTATGTTAATTAGTTCTGGGAAGAAATTATAATATGTATAAGATTTCTGGGAATTATAAAGTATGAGATAAATGCTTATAAGCAAGAAACCTGTGAGAATCAGCATGCACTTTAGGAGGAGCTACCCCCCGTACATCCGGCGCCATAATAAATAATACCTACTTCGTAATGCTACATTGGTATTAAGGAGTTTTATTCTTCCGACTTTCAGTGGCAACAAAAAAATGACAACACCATATGTTTATACTGCAATATCACGTACTCTCATACATAGGTGTGTTTCTTGCCTGGTGTTGCATTATATGCAATGATTGCACAGAGAAACCCACTCTGCCCCTTAGAAGCTCATAGACTTGTCCATCTACCTGAGTAAGTAAGGTCTAAGATTTTACAGGAAATAGGTGATGTTTCAGGTGCCTTCAGCCAGTGGCTGTGCTGAGGTGAGCAGAGCACTTGAGCTAGTTTTCAAACAAGACCAAGTAACTGGGACTTTCTTCAACAAAAACCCTCTTCATCTAGAAAATGAAACAGGGAAATGCTTTAGAGTTATCTCAGAAGATCAGACCATCCATCCTTGGAGAATTTTTTTTAGACATTGTAAGGATGACATGCTGCCATATTAATGGAGCAGAGGAGCCCTGTTCCTGGGCTCCATGACTCAGGCTGCTGAGAACAGCACACCAAACCCCACACTCTTCTGGCTGTGAAATGCATCTACTCAGATGGGAAGAGATGTTTCCATGACACCTCATTCTCCTGGCATACTGCACATACAATTAGCAGCAAAAGGAGTGGGACATTTCTCTGTGGTTTACAAACAGAAAAAACCCACAAAGAAATCTATGACTAATACAATATAGTGTCCTGGGTTTAGCAGTAGCAGTCATTTTTCTCCTTCTTAGTAGCTGGTGCAGCGCTGTGTTTTTGACTTTCATCCTGGGAACAGCACTGATAACACCGATGTTTTGGTTACTACTCAAATGTTTAGACTGACCAAGGACTTTGCAAGTCTCATGCTCTGCCAGGAAGGAGTGGAAGCCAGGAGGAAGCAGAGACAGGACACCTAATCCAAACTGACCAAAGAGGTGTTCCGTACTGTGGAGGATTGGCTTGTCGAAAAAGGTCAAAAGGTCACGTTCCCATCAACGAGCTGAAACAAGACATATGTGTAGAACATGGTACAGACTTCTCAAGCCAGATAATGAGGAACTGAAGGACACCGGCAAACAGCAACATACTATGACCAATCACAGCCAAGGCCCCTAAGTGATAAGTGCATGAGAAGGAGGATGGGGGGGGGGGGGGGGGTGCACGGTGTAGCTGCAAAAATGTAGAAGTTACAAACCAATGATCTTGTAACATGTAGAAGCTACAAACCAATGATCTTGTAACATGTAAAAGCTATAAGCCAATAATCTCTCTGTAACCAAACTATAAACATGCAAGCAAGGTATATAAGTATCCATCTGCTTAGCAATAAACGAGACTTGTTGGTCATCATCTGATGAGCTCGTCTCCCGGCGATTCCCACACCGTACCACAGCACGTCATGCCCGGGATGTAACTGGGAGGGACCCAGAAGGGCACTCTCTTCTTGGTCGGGCTCATTTAGGCGGGTGGTATCGTATTCTCTTCCCTTGTTATTTCTCTTATCATTATTATTATTGGTGGTAGCAGTAGAGGTTTTGTGTATACCTTAGTTACTGTACTGTTCTTACCTCAACCTGTGGGAGTTACATTCTTTTGATTCTCCTCCCCATCCCTCTGGGAGCAGGGGGGGAAGGGAAGTAAGGGGGGGGGGAGTAGAAACTGTGTGGCTGACTGTTTAAACCGCGACATATAGTGAGAAAGGAAAATCACACAAATTTCTGTTTCCATCATAAGGTTTATATACAACAAGATGGTGTGAGAGACTGAACTGAGATCACATTCTACTGTCCATTGTCTCAAAGATTGCTGTGTGAGGAGCTGAGGTTCACTGTTTCAAAGATGGGTGTAAGGAACTGAGATCACATTACACTGTCCATTGTCTCAAGGATTGCTGGTGATGGGAAACTGACACTGACTGCACAGTCATCATGTTCGGCAGAAATAGCCTGACTATAGACATATGCAGTTGAAGAGCAGGCTGCAAGACTAGTGAAACTGGTTGCACGTGATCAACCAGGAATGTGCAGTACTTACATTGCCATGGAAACTGACAAAAAGAACAGAGGTACTTCCCCCTAACACATAATAAAAGGGGACAAAGGTAATAAATCACCTCTGTGGCCACCCACCACCAAAGATGAAGACTAGAGATGATGCAGAGGGTTAACCAATATACAAGGGGGTTAGAGGAATTCACTTGCTTAAACAAAAGTATTGTCTGTTGTAAACACCTATCATGCTTACTAAGCAGAACAAAGGCACAAACTACTGATAAGGGGAGAAGCAGAGATCTGGTTCTACTGATAAGCAACTATTGACAAAGAAACGCGAATGCCTGAGTCTATTGATAAGGGGGAGAAGCAGATGGTTTATGGCTGGGATATCGACCAAACCCTAAAGCCATGCGCAAAGATTAAAAGGTGAAAACTGTAAGAGGAAGACTCATTTACTTCATCTTGAAGACCCCTGCCCACAGGAGGAAGACTCATTTACTTCATCTTGAGACCCCTGCCCATGACCAGAAGGGGGCACTGTGCAGGCGCAAAGAACCTTCTAGCTCATTATAATACAAAGCGGGGATAGATACTAAATATGTATAGGCCTATCAGTAATCTAATGCATATGTATACCTTAAGAGAATAAATGTAAAGGAAAAACGACCCTGGGTGTACATACTTTGGAGGAACGATCCCCATGCACCTCAGCGCTGAATAAAACATATCTACTTTACAACTTTAACGAGTTGTGGAGTCAATCCGCGTATCAATTTGGCGAGCCAGCCAGGAGGCCTCTGTTCTGCTGCAGGATCGGCTGAGGGGCCGACATCCTAGGCGCCCCAGGCCGCTTGCCTGGAGTAGCTCCGCTTCTCGTCCCCTCACTACGGGGACAGACAACAACCTGTGCCGGCTTCGGAGAAACAGTATGCTTGGAATTTAGGTACTTTAGGGGGCCTGTAAGGTGTACGCGTGGCCCGGGGCTGCTGGTAAGGCGCGCAGAGACGTCTGGTGCACAGCGAAGTTCCCCTTGGCAGGTCGGGTTTGCAAGCAGGGGGCTCGTCGACTGATAGGGTGGCTGCGAGCGATCCTGAAGGTGGATTGGGCAAACCCGGGTTTTCGCTGCATCCCAAGTTTTGGGAGCCAGGACAGACCTGCTAAGGGAAGCAGGTGAAGGGTAGGCGAACCCACCAGGTCTCCGATGCATCTCAAATTCTGGGAACCAGGACGGACCTGATACCGTAAGAAGTAGGAGAAGGGTAAGCGGAACCATAGTGTGAGTGTGTGGGATCCCATGTGTAAGGGTTTGTGTTTCTGTGTAACTGAGACGTAGCACAGCTATGAAACAAGTGTGGAGTCCTAATCCACGGTTCCGTGTCTCCGCGAGGGGAGTGGCCGGAGACGGATGAAGCATTTATGTTTTTCTGTCCTGTGTCTTGTCTGTGTAAAATCATCAAGCAGCTTAGAAAGTGGGGAAAGGTCCGGCTACCCCTCCCACAGTGAATAGCTTTACGAAATACAAGGGCGAGGGAATTCCCTATGTGCCTTGTGGGAGTGTAACTGTATGTGACGAGTGGCATTTCACGTGGATATTGCATTTCACGTGGATATTGTGGCTGTGTGCCTTGTGGGAGTGTAACTGTATGTGATGGGTGGCATTTCACGTGGATATTGTGGCAGTGCTTTTAGTGTGTATTCCACTTTTATAGCCACTCAGGGTAGTGGGCAGATACTGCTCGGGGTGTCTTACAAAACACTGGCGGGTTTGTGGAGAAAAGCCACAAAATCCCGGGGGACTTCCGGTAAGTTAGAAAGGAAAACTGAGAAAGGGTTTGTAAAGGGAGAAAATAAAATGGGAATACAACAATTAATGTCTCTCTTTTTGGGACAGTCCATGGGGGATATTAGGAAAAACTTCATAACCTGACATATGAGTGCATAATAACTTTTGAACAGTGGAACCTGCCGTGGATACTAGGGCAGTGTAAATTTTGCTGGAACCGAAACTATGATCTAACGACAGGGGAGTTGATCTGCAGAACCCAGAGATACTATCTTACTGAATCCCCTGAGAATATCAGAAAACTTGTGTGTAGGTGCTCTCATATTTTTTTAAGTGCATTTGCAGAGCACTGGGAAAGAGAAGCTATAGAGATTTGTAAGAGATTGCTTGAAATGGGAGCCGGTCAAAACAAGGGAATTCTGAAGAGAAGCCCACTGGGTTACATTTTGGCACATTGGAAAGAACTGGGAGGTTCTTCTGGGGGCTCGGTAAACAAGAAAACATTGGTAAAATATTGTAACCAATGGTGGCCTTTATATACTTTGGAAAATCAGGAAAAATGGCCTAAAAATGGAACTCTGAATTATAATACATTTTTTACAATTTATGTTGGTTTTGAGGTGGCCAGGAAAATGCGATGAAATAATGTATGCAGATATGTTTCACTTTAAGAAACCACCTGGAGTGGCAGACAGAATGTGAAATTAATATAGCTCTGCCAGATCCCTAATTTTGGTTTTGGAAAAGGACAGGGAAAAACAGAAAGCTAAGCTGGAGAGATGCTTTTCAGCCTGTGATATTGGGACAGTAATCAAGAAAATGATGTATCACAGGTACCTCCGAGAGGAGCACCCTCTGCCTCTGTCCTATCAGGTATTGATAAGGAGGGGGAAATTGCTATCACTGGCAACAAGCAGCACATTCACATTCAGAGTTAAGAAGGAGTTAAACCGGAAGTGCTGTTGCAGAGGCAGGCATCTGTAACCCCTGCAGAGCAGGGTGAGCACCTGTGAAAAAAAAAAATAAATAAAAAAGGAAAAACCAAGGGGGAAAGGAGGGGAGCTCCCGCAGTTCCTGTGTTTGAGCATGGGATGGGTGCTGGGGCAGACAAACAGACATGTTAACAGATAGGACTGAAGGGTTGATGAATTAATGTGGATGGGAGTGAAGGAGGAAGCATGGAGAGTGTATAGGAATCGGGAACAGGTAGAAAAGAAAAAGCTGGGTCGTGCTATAGCCACGGCTGCACTGGTTGCTTTGAAACTGGTGGAGGACGAACGTCGGGCAGAAGTGGGGGAGTGGCCTCCTCTTCTGTGGAACCGGATCGGTGTGAGTGCTATGAGGAGTTTGGACGCTGGAAGTGAGACTGCCCTGGTGGGGGGAGTGCCATGGGGTGGCTCCGGTGACTGAATTGGAACTAGACTAACGGGGACCAGGGGAATCTTCCCTAGCAGATCCACTGGTTATAATGGAGCTAGGGGCCAAAAGAAAAAAAAGGAAATGGAATTTTTGGTTAATACGGGCGCAACATATTCAGTTTTAAACAAAGCTTTAATGCCTTTGGGGACGATTATATTATGATAAAAGGGGAGACTGGCCAAGGTGATGATACAGGGTTAATGAAATGTACAATGTATATCAAAATCACTTTGTAAATCGATAAAAAGAACATGGATAGCTCTGTCATAAATAATAGTAAAAGAATTTACTTACTTTATAGAAAAGGGGGGATTGATACAGGGTTAATGAAATGTACAAAGGAAAAATACAGGGGATTGTATAAGAGAGTTAGAAGAATCCCTTGCTTAAACAAAAGTATTGTCTGCTGTAAACACCTATCATGCTTACCAAGCGAACAAGGCACAGACTACTGATAAGGGGAGGAGACAGAGGCCTGATTCTACTGATAAGCACCTATTGACAAGAAAATGCGAATGTCTGGGTCTATTGATAAGGGGGAGAAGCTGATGATTTATGGATGAGGTACCGACTAAACCCTAAAGCCATGCCCGAAGATTAAAAGGTGAAATGTTTAAGAAGAGGAAGACTCATTTACTTCATCTTGAGGACCCCTGCCCACAGGAGGAAGACTCATTTACTTCATCTTGAGACCCCTGCCCATGACCAGAGGGGGCACTGCGCAGGCGCAAAGGACCTTCTAGCTCATTATAATACGAAGCAGGGACAGATACTATGTATAGGCGTATCAGTAATCTAATGCATATGTATGCCTTAAGGGAATAAATGTAAAGGAAAAACGACCCTGGGGGTGCATACTTTGGAGGAACGATCCCCATGCACCTCAGCGCTGAATAAAGCATACCTACTTTACAACTTTAACGAGTTGTGGAGTCAATCCGCGTATCAGTGAAAAGGCTTATTTTTATAAACTATTAAAATATCAATTGGGAAAACAATGGGGCATCCATAAGTTTTTGTATAAGCCTAACTCCCCAAAAGCTCTTTTGGGGAGAGATTTGTTAGAACACTTGGGAGCGACCATTACTTTCAAAGGAGGCGAGATCACTTTAAAAGTAAACGACCAACAGTATATAGAGATGTTAAAGCTTAGTTTTGATCACTAATCATGTCGAGGGAGAAGTCAGATTGAAGATATACTGGGTCAGGTATTCCCAGGGGTATGGGCTACAAACATACCTGGAAGGGCCAAAAATGCACCCCCGATACAGATAAGCTCAAGGAGAGAAAACAGCCAGTCAGGTGTCGTGGTTTAAACCCAACCACAAACCTCGTCCACTCACTCCCCCCCTTCTTGCCCTCCCCCTGCTCCTGGAGGGACGGAGAGGAGAATCAAAAAGAATGCAACTCCCACGGGTTGAGATAAGAACAGTTTAGTAACTAAGGTATAACATAGATCACTACTGCTACCACCAATAATAATAATGATAAAAGAAATAACAAGAGGAAAGAATACAACACCTTAACACCAGCCGACCAATAACTCGCCCCACTCCCCCCAGCCAAGCACCGACCGATACCTCCTCCAACCCTGCATTCCCAACCCTTCCGGGTAACTCCCCGTTACATCCTGGGCATGACGTGCTGTGGTATGGAATACCTCTTTGGCTAGTTTGGGTCAGGTGTCCTGTCTCTGCTTCCTCCCGGCCTCCCCTCCTCCCTGGCAGAGCATGAGGCTCAGAAAGTCCTTGGCCAGACCAAACATTCGAGCAGCAACTGAAAACATCGGCGTTATCAGCGCTGTTCCAAGGCCAAAAGATCAAAACACAGCACTGTACTAGCTCCTAAGAAGGAGAAAAATGACTGCTGCTGCTCAACCCAGGACATTATCCACCCCTTATTCCATACCATTCACGTCATGCTCAGATCCCACATCTTCAATATGCCATCACTCTTACATATATATATACATCTACATACACACAGAGAAAAAGATCATTTCTTAGTGCATGGACCTATAAAGCTGCTGAGTCCATCTGGTCCATGATGTCAGGCGCCATCTCTTGTAACAGTCTCTCAGAGCAGGAGAGGCTGTGTGCAGTGTTCACACTCGTGAATCACCTGGGCAATAGTGTCCATTGCTAAGTCCACCCCTCGATCATGAGTCCATCTCTATGTTGCATCTCTGCCCTGATGGCCTGAAGTGTCATGGCCCACCAGGCTCGAATAATTCACTGTCCCCTTCAGCAGTTTCTGCAGCTTGTTGCTGGGGACTCCATAGAGCTGCCTTCCATCTCCGACGCTTCCAAAGCACTGGAGGGGCCCAGTGGACCAGGTACTCGCTCATACTGTCCCACAAACACTGCCACTCATGGCTGTCCAGCCTTGGGGAAGATCTCCTGGTCCTCCCATATTGTTGTCTAACCCCAGTCAAGAAGCAAACCTGAGTCTGCTTGACTTCTGAGATCAGACAAAATGGCCGTGGGTAGAACACACTCTGTGTGTGTGCCAACATGCTGACCCCCATCACAATCAGCAGGCAGGTCCCAAGGGTACCCAGAGGCCATTCAAACCCTTCAGAACTCTCCAATGACGCTGCTGTACTTGTCCCTGGGGCTGGTGCAGCTGCTGTGCCTGCCGGCTCTCCCACCACCGGCTTCTCTCTTCCTGGGTGCAGCTCTTCCTGCTCTGCCTTGCTGGGAAATGCTGCCTGGGCTCCTGCATCCTCCTGCGGCTCGGCGGGCGGCTGCCGGGGGATGCTCTCGGCCGCCACGAGGCTCGGCTCCTCCGCAGGGCTCGGCTCCTCCGCGGGGCTCGGCTCCTCCGCGGGGCTCGGCTCCTCCGCCGCCTCCTCCCGCTGCTCAGCAGCCGCCTTCCTCCCGGGCTCGGGCCCCGCTCCCGCCGCCGCCTGCTCCCCGGGGCCGCTCTCCCGGGCCGCTTCGGCCGCCGCCGGCTCCCGGGGCCGCTCCCCCTCAGCTTCCCGCAGCCTCACAAAGACGGAGGCGAGGACAAGGGCCAGGGCGGTGAAGAGCAGCGGGACGGCCGGGTACAAGTCCACGGCCACGTCCATCTCTCCCTGCTGCCGGAGCCCAACCGTATTACAAGCCATTGCCATAAAGTACAGTGAAACAAAAACCTTAGCCCAAGCCCCACACTTGATAAACACTACCACAGGGAATACCGGCTCTAAGTAATGTACTACCTTCTGAAGCTCTGAGAGCAAGAGAAACAACTTTGAGAGCCAATAAATCAGCACTGTGACGACTATTAATCTGATCATCTCTGTCGTTATCTCAACCCTTTGTGCCCCACGTTGGGCGCCAAAAAGAACTGTCGTGGTTTAAACCCAACCACAAACCTCGTCCACTCACTCCCCCCCTTCTTGCCCTCCCCCTGCTCCTGGAGGGACGGAGAGGAGAATCAAAAAGAATGCAACTCCCACGGGTTGAGATAAGAACAGTTTAGTAACTAAGGTATAACATAGATCACTACTGCTACCACCAATAATAATAATGATAAAAGAAATAACAAGAGGAAAGAATACAACACCTTAACACCAGCCGACCAATAACTCGCCCCACTCCCCCCAGCCAAGCACCGACCGATACCTCCTCCAACCCTGCATTCCCAACCCTTCCGGGTAACTCCCCGTTACATCCTGGGCATGACGTGCTGTGGTATGGAATACCTCTTTGGCTAGTTTGGGTCAGGTGTCCTGTCTCTGCTTCCTCCCGGCCTCCCCTCCTCCCTGGCAGAGCATGAGGCTCAGAAAGTCCTTGGCCAGACCAAACATTCGAGCAGCAACTGAAAACATCGGCGTTATCAGCGCTGTTCCAAGGTCAAAAGATCAAAACACAGCACTGTACTAGCTCCTAAGAAGGAGAAAAATGACTGCTGCTGCTCAACCCAGGACATCAGGATTAAACAATACCCCCTGAAAAGGGAAGATAGGGAAGGAATTCTTTCAAATGACTGAAAATTTCCTACAGCTAGGACTGCTAAAAGAGTGCCAATCTGATTTTAACACCCTTATTTTACCTGTTGTAAACCTGATGGGTAATATGGGGTGGTACAGGACTTACAGGCTGTTAACAAAATAACTGAGGATCCTTACCCTGTAATCATGCTTAACATAATCTAGATTTGAAGGATGCTTTCTTTTGCCTCCCTCTCCATGAAGCCAACCAGAAAATCTTTGCATTTGAATGGAAAAACCCTAAGAGTAGGTGCAAAATCCAGCTCATGTGGACGGTGTTGCCTCAGGGATTTAAGAACAGTCCCACCCTGTTTGGAGAACAACTTTCAAAAGACTTAAGAGTCCTGGGAAGCCCCACCGGAAGAAGAGAAGTTACTGCAGTACATAGATGACATCCTAATAGCTACCCAGACAGAAGAGGCCTGTGTGGCCTGGACAGTATGACAGAGGATGGATTGTGGATCTACCATCATGGACTAATTATTAAGCCTCTATATGCACTACAACAAGAATCTTCAGTGGACAAAAGAAGCGACTTGAGCCTTCCACCAATTAAAAAACGCCTTGAGGTCGGCACCAGCCTTAGGACTCCCAGATGTGAGTAAACCATTCTTTCTTTTCTCCCATGAGAAACAAGGAATTGCCTTAGGAATACTAGCACAGGACTTGGGCCTGTACCGGCGAGCAGTTACTTATTTTTCTAAGCAATTGGACTCTGCAGCTGAAGGATGGCCTGGATGCCTCAGGGCTGTTGCAGCAGTTGTATTAAACATCCAAGATTCACCTTGGGCCAGAAAATGACTGTGCTGGTGTCCCATACAGTGTCTGCAGTGCTGAAAGTGAAAGGCATGCACTGGCTCTCCCCACAAAGGTTTCTGAAATATCAAGCCATCATGGTGGAGCAAGCGTCAGCAGAAACGAAGGAGAACCAGTACACCACGATTGCCTGGAGACTATTGAGGCCACATATTCCAGTCATCCGGATCTGAAAGATACCCCTTTAGACGACGCAGAAACCTGGTTTACTGATGGGAACAGCTATGTCATCAGTGGAAAATGGCATGCTCCAAACCATTACCCATAAACACCTCTGCACAGAAGGTGGAACTGATTGCTCTGACTAGAGCTCTGGAACTGGCAAAAGGAAAAATCATAAATGTCTATACAGATTCAAGATACGCATTCGGAGTTGTGCATGCACATGGTGCCATTTGGAAGGAGAGGACTGTTGAATTCACAAGGAAAAAACATTAAACATGCACAAGAAATATTGAGACTGTTGGAAGAGGTCCAACTACCTGAGAAGGTGGCAATTATGCACATCAAGGCACACCAGAAGGTGAGCTCAGAATTGGAGAAGGGAAATGAGCTGGCAGACAGAGAGGCAAAAGAAGCTACAAAAGGTGAGATAACAATTGAAGGAGCTTTAATTTCTGATGGGAAAATTTCTCCAAAAGGTAAGCCAAACTATAATAAAGAAGATCAGAAATTAATTATAGATCAAGATGAGTAGCTCGAGAGAGGACGCCTTTAACACCAGAGTGGGGGAGAGATCAGCATCCAGGAGCCTCAACTCAGAGCAGCCAGAGCTACCGAGGGAGCTTCAAGTCCTCGACAGGACCTGCTCAGGAGCCGGCAGCTCAGATGACGCGAACTGATGACTCACAGGGGGGGGAGCCAGGAGCAGCAGCACCAACCCTGAGTGGTTAAAATCCTGCCCCAGAGAGCGCGACGAGGTGGTTTGCGCGGCAGTTTGCGCAGGCAGGCGAGCTGGATGGTGAGCACCCGTCGTATGGCCAGGGCCCGGTCTGGAAGCTCTGCTCTGGCTGCTCCGGTGCTGGCCAGCGTAGGCACCCAGACAGAGCAGATGACAGGGGAGGCTGCAGTGCAGAGCTCGGAGTGTAGAGGGTGCCTGCACTGGTCTTGTGAGGGAAAGGTGCACGATGGGCAGGGCCGCACTCGGTGCTCCCTGGTGGAGGTCCTCCTGCAGCAGGTGGCTGAGCTGCGGAATGCTATTAGTGTGCTTCAAGATGTCAGGGTAGCTGAGAGGAAGCAGGGCTGCTTGCTCCAGCCCCATACTGTGCAGGGGCCTCAAGCTTCCCCTCCAGCTCATGAAGGAAAGAAGGAGGCCACCAACCCGGGAAGTTGGGAATTAGTGACAAAGAAAAATAACAAAAGAAGGAGGAAAAGGACAATTAAAGGCAAGGGGCTTCCTCCTAAATATGTTGTCCCCAGGTAGAACCGCTTTGCTGTCCTGCAGGAGACTAACGAGGAAACACACTTGCACCACAAACAGCCGGATTATGCACAGGTAAAGATCTCTACTGGCGCTACGAAGAAAAAGCGGTGGGTCGTAGTAGTAGGGGACTCTACTTTGAAAGGGACGGAAGCACTCGTCTGTCAGCCTGACCCCGTCTCGAGGGAGGTGTGCTGCCTACCAGGACACGGATCAGGGATGTTACAGAGAGGCTTCCTGCTCTAGTAAGTTCCATGGACTATTACCCGCTCCTGGTGATCCATGTGGGTGCTAGGGATATACGTAGTAGTACACTGGGGACCATAAAGAAAGACTACAGAGCCCTGGGAGAGGTGGTTAGGGGGTCTGGTGCTCAGATAGTCTTTTCATCAATTCTCCAGGACACAGGGGAGGACCAAGAAAAAGCTAGGAGGATTGGCCAGGTAAATAAATGGTTAAAAGGGTGGTGTCATAGTCAGGGGTTTGGGCGTCTTGAACACGGGACTGAAGTTAGTAGGCCAGGTCTATTGGGGGCTGGTGGAGCTGGTCTGATGATAAAGAAGGGGAAGAACAGTTTTGGTAGGAGGCTTGCCAGACTGGTCAAGGAGGCTTTAAACTAGATGTGTTGGGGGAGGGGGGCATCATTCCATCCCAACACACCCAGTCAGTTGCCAACGCCTATAATAAATGCTTGGAACAATGTACATACATTCCGGCTGCTCCAGCCAATGAGTCGGCTTCAATTGGAGCTCATCTCAGATGCCTCTATACAAACACCCATAGCATGGGGAACAAACAAGAGGAATTAGAGATGTGTGCACGTCTGTGGGGGTATGATATAATAGGCATCACAGAAACATGGTGGGATGGCTCCTATGACTGGAGTGTTGGAATGGAAGGTTACAGGCTCTTTAGAGAAGACAGGCCCGGCAGGAGGGAAGGGGGAGTTGCCCTTTATGTTAGGGATAGGCTGGAGAGTATGGAACTCTGTCTGGGGACAGGTGAGCAGTTTACAGAGAGTTTGTGGGTCAGGGTTAAAGGGAAACAGCCATGGGAGACATTACTGTGGGGATCTGTTACAGGCTGCCTGATCAAGGAGAACCTGTGGATGAAGTACTCTAGAGACAGATAGGAAAAGCCTCACGCTTGCAGGCCCTTGTTCTCATGGGGGATTTCAACCACCCTGACATCTGTTGGAACGATGGCACTGCACGGCACAAGCAATCCAGGAGGTTTCTCGATTGTGTGGAAGACAACTTCCTTCTGCAAGTAATAGAGGAGCGGACAAGGAGAGGTGCCATGCTTGACCTTGTGCTCACCAACAGGGAAGGGCTTGTTGAGAATGTCGTACTCCAGGGAAGCCTTGGATGCAGCCATCACGAGATGGTCGAATTTGAGATCCCCAGGACAGTGAGAAGAGAGTGCAGCAAGCTCACTGCCCTGGACTTCAAAAGAGCAGACTTTGGCCTCTTCAGGAGCCTGCTCAGTAAGGTTCCATGGGATATAACCCTGGAGGGCAGGGGGGCCCAAGACTGTTGGTTGATATTCAAGGATCACCTGCTACAAGCTCAGGAGTGCTGCATCCCAACTAGAAGTAAGCACGGCAGAAGGGCCAGGAGACCTCCTTTAATGGATAAGGAGCTGCTGAGGAAAATTCAAAGGAAAAAAGAGGCTTATAAAAAGTGGAAGCAAGGACAGGCGGCCTGGGTAGAGTACAGGGATGTTGTCTGGGAAGCTAGGGACCAGGTTAGGAAGGCTCAGGCCCAGTTAGAATTAAACCTATCCAGGGATGTTAAGGATAACAGGAAGGGATTCTACAGGTAGGTAGCAAACAAAAAACAGACTAGGGACAAAATAGGCCCCCTGAGGAAGTGTTATCATAAGAATAAACACATAACCATCGGAATGGTTATATGAGGTGCTTTATTGCTGCGCTGGGAAACCAGGGGCACTCGCCCAAATCTGGCTTTGACCTCGTCACATCGCGTTCGCAATTTATACACTAAAAATTTGGTTACTAATACATATTCAACACGGATTGCATCATTAACTAATTCATATGTATCAAGGATTGCCACATCAGTCTATTACGACATCAGCCTCTTCTGTGCTTGCGCAGCCTCCTCTGGTGGTCGCATTGATGAAGTAAGGAGTCTTCCTCAGATGAAGTAAGGAGTCTTCCTCGCTCTGTCCTTTTTCACCTTTCTGTTCTTTGGATATATCCCAACCATTGTGTGGATGCCAGCATTGTCTTGTTCTCACTTGACTACCCTGGTGTGTCCATTAATTTCTACTTCGATAGACTTTCACAATACTTTTTAAATCCACCCGTATGCCCTTTACCAATGCGAATGCCTGAGTCTATTGATAAGGGGGAGAAGCAGATGGTTTATGGCTGGGATATCGACCAAACCCTAAAGCCATGCACAAATATTAAAAGGTGAAAAGTTTAAGAAGAGGAAGGCTCATTTACGTCATCTTGAGACCCCTGCCCATGACCAGAAGGGGGCACTGTGCAGGCGCAAAGGACCTTCTAGCTCATTATAATACAAAGCGGGGATAGATACTAAATATGTATAGGCCTATCAGTAATCTAATGCATATGTATACCTTAAGAGAATAAGTGTAAAGGAAAAATTACCCTGGGTGTACATACTTTGGAGGAGCGATCCCCATGCACCTCAGCGCTGAATAAAGCATACCTACTTTACAACTTCAACGAGTTGTGGAGTCAATCCGCGTATCACAGACACTCGGGATGCCACTGGATCCATGGTGGTAACTATCTTTCGTAAATAGAATCATAGAATCATAGAATGGTTAGGGTTGGAAAGGACATCTTCCACACTATCTGTTCCGAATGCTTGCTTAATTTCTATCCTGTTTTCTGATCTGTCCTACTGCTACTAAATAATCATGTTTTTATAATAAGAATCATCTTTTTGCAGTAAGAATATTTTTAATAACAGTCATCTTTAATAAGAATTATATTTTTTAAATAAACAAATTGACCAATTGTGGTACTTGACCTAGTTTGTGTCTTAATTTCACTCTGAGGATCATGAACATAATATTTCCAACACTGTTTTTTATCCAGTCAGATCTTGTGTCCTGGGTTCAGCAGTAGCAGTCATTTTTCTCCTTAGTGGCTGGTGCAGTGCTGTGGTTTTGACTTTCAGCCTGGGAACAGTTCTGATTACACCAATGTTTTTAGTTGCTGATTAGTAATGGTTAGTCTGACCAAGGACTTTGTGAGTCTCATGCTCTGCCAGGGAGAAGGAGATAGCTGGGAGGAAGCAGAGACAGGACACCTGACCCAAACTAGCCAAAGAGGTATTCCATACTACAGCATGTCATGCTCAGGATGTAAAACTGGGGGCAGTTACCCAGAAGGGCTAGATCACTGCTTGGTTGGGCTGGTTATTGGTTGGCGGGTGGTGAGCGATTGTATTCTCTTCCCTTGTTATCTCCCTTATCATTACTGTTATCGGTGGTAGCAGTAGTGGTTTTGTGTATACCTTAGTTACTGGACTGTTCTTATCTCAACCCGTGGGAGTTACATTCTTTTAATTCTCCTCCCCATCCCTTCGGGAGTGGGGGGGGGGGGGGGGGGAAGAGGGGGAGTGAGCGAACAGCTGCGTGGTTCTGATTTACGGCTGGGCTTAAACCACGATGCCTTGACAGATGGTAAACAAGAAGAGCTGCAGCATTCAAAGTAAATCACACTGACTATGGAAAGACATCTTTACTTTACAGTACCCTGCTTAAATGCAACCTATTTCTAGCCATATAGAAATATTATTAACAACCTGCAGCTAACATTTACCTCTGTCTCCCAGAGGTTAGCTCAAACCAAAAAGCGTATGCTATCTGATATCACCTTTATAACCACTGAAGGTGATGAAAGGGTTTGAATTCTGAGAGTTCTTGGGATCAGTCACTTGAATGATCTGGGAGGGATACATCAGAGCCCTCCCTGCCTCTTCCTCCACATGTGCTTTTCCAATCACCAGAGCTAATAACCACTGGAAAGCAGATTTTAATGCAATTGCTCATACACTACGGATCATGACACCAGGTGTGGTCATAGAGGACCTACTTGAGCTTAACAGGAATTCAGTTTAATCTGATATTTTTGCTAATATTTGTGCTTATGCTAAATTACAGCTCAGAGTAGAATTGCAGTCACAAACGTGGAAGCTTCTTGGGAAGACAATGATGGCACCATTTGTACCCATTTGGTACTAGATGTGATTTCAGTGTTCAGACTGTGTCCAGTGAAACAAAATGCCTCACTCAAAACTCTCCACAGACATACAGACGTGAGTCAGTATATCCTAATGCATTGAAAATACCCCAAACATCAGTCATAACCATATAAATAAAACCCAACCCAACCCACAAAAAGAGAAAGCACGCTGATTAAAGTATTTGCTAGTAATTCTCCATGGTGGAGCATGATATAAAAAGATTCATCTCAGCCTACCAGGTAATATTACTCATGTCTGCATGACTGTAACAAAGATAACCTTATCTGCAAGCTATTTGCTGATATCAAAGATTTATCAGGAAAGCACTATGTTAGTTTCCATAAATTCTTATTTATCTTGTTGTATTTGGGTGAGGGGGGAGCTTGAAGGGGAAAAAGACAGAAGAGATAATGTTACTTTTCAGCTGTAGTCAGATGGTAGCAGAAAATTTCAAACAGCAATGATGAAAAGGAGACTTATACGCACCTTGCAGTATTTATAAACAGCTGGGCCCAAATATGTTTCCTTATGCAAACAGATACTTGAGTATGGAAATCAGATCTCCATGTGTACAAACATCTCCCCATGAAAGCTGCTCATTTCTTAAGCCAAATCTGCTCCCATTCAAACCTATGGCACAATTTCTTTTGGGCAGAGAGGAAGCAAGAATAGAAACCCAACCGCTGCAAAAACATTCTCAAGGTGGTTTGGGTTGGCTGGGTTGGTTTTTTTTTAAACCAGACCTGTGTGGGGGACTGTCCATCAACTTGAAGATCATTCAGCAATTGGAGTGGATTTATCAGAAGTTATTTCTACAATCTTTTCTCAACACGAGGTCAGTAAAGTTTTTAAAGTGGTTATTTCCTGTAGACTGCACTCAGACTTACACTGCTGATACACCCAAAGGCCCCAGAAGTTTTGTCTACAGATTCAGAAAACTGCAAGCCTTTTGCATTTGGAATGCATTCACATTTTCATTCCAGAGGACAGACTATTATCTTTTTGCTACAAGAAACATCAGATATTCTACTTAGATAAAGAGTTTGACAGAGTTCTGGTGTGTCAAACATACTGAAGCCCAAGAAGATAAACCTATTTATTAATCACAGCTAGCTTTGATTGTCTCTGCACGCTGATGGCAAATTGTTTCTTCATTTCTTTTCTCACAGCTTTACTTTACTTTTTCAATCAACCAATATGGTTTTACTGGTGAGTAAAAAGAAGACAGGAAACGTGATCCATAAAACACAACAATGCTGTACGTTTCCCATGGCTACACAAGCTATTAAAAGTTTAGTTCAAGGCAGTGAAATCATACCATCATTATGATTGTCTTGTGGGAGCAATGATTCTGGGTGGTCTGTAACACTACAACTCCTGGCCTCCTAGATAGTATGACGATGTTGTCAAGAAGAGCCTATCTAGGAGTGTAACTAGGCTGAGGCTTTTTTGACCTCACAGATAAATATTTTTTTTTGAAAGCTGTTCTATTATTTTTCAGATTAGCTTGGACTTGCATTTGGTTCATTCTCTGCCACAGGGGTGGGGAGAGAGAAATGCCTTGAGATATCCAATAAATGTTTATCCAGCTGTGGTAGCTTGATTATTAAAGTGTAACTGTCAACATCTCTACTTCATGCAAATCTAAATTTGAAAACAATCCTAATAATTCCTCCTCCCTGTTGTTCATTTTAGTTTTACATTCCTAACTAAAAAGCCACAGTACTTGAAGCAAGGAGAACAACACTAGTCAGTCCAGCATGAATTCACTAAAAAATAGCCCACAAGCTTCTAGAACAGACTGTTCAATGCTAATTTTAAATCCAAAAAAAAAAACAGGGCCAGTCTGACATCAGAATGGGGCATTTTTTCCGTATTTTTTAACTAATCAAAAGCAACTGTGGTGCTTTTTAAAAACAAAACATTTGATTCAGCTCTGATTCCCTGGTGTCAATAGCCTTACAACATTTTTCAATTTTTTTTTTAAACTATGTAAAAAGAATTGCACTTCACAATCATTTGCTTACCACCATAATGAATAAAATAAAATTTCTTTATCGAATTTGTCCAGTGTTTGTCTTCCCAGTTTTACTATGCCAGAGTAGAGGGGCAGTAAGTCTACCTACAAAGGATATTCACTCAGTTCTGTGTACCATGAGCAAGCTGAACCTTACATTTTTTCTTTTTCTGTTAAAAAAAAAATAATCCTGGAGGACATAATACACCATCGCTGAAGATATTTCATTGCAGCCACAGCTAAGAGCTCTTTCCAGCATTTATTTAGTTTCAGCAAAGTCCTGATATTGCAAGCATTTATGCACAGGCTTAATGGGGAATAGCTCTGAAGAAATTAATGAGCCTCCTGATATGCCAAGACTAGTCTTGCACATAAATTTCTGGAGCACAAGGGACTAATAGCCTCAAAATTATGGAGACAATTCTCTTTAAACAACTTTTTAAAGCTCTTGTTAAGATGTTAAGACATTTTTCTTTAAGAAGAAAAATAATGTATTATTTCTCATAGATTTTATGTCTCAAGATTCAAGTCCTTGGAGGACTCTCTAATGAATACAGTTTTTCCCTTCAGAAAAAGTTCCTTTTCATTTTCTCCCCAACTATTTTGCATCACTTCAAGAACAAACAAATTTGGTTAGAAGTTGGCCCAAAATTCTGAGGTTATGAGAGGACTGATAAAGCAATGTCATAATTTCTGTTTCTGTCATGATTTCTTTAGGAAAAGGCTTAATAAAAACATGGAAGAAAAAAAAAAACCCACAAAAAAAACCAAAACCAAAACACCACCTGTGCTAGATCTTATCAAACCCACAGTTGTAAAAGAGGTGTCTAGTTTGTATGTATTGAATTAGCAGATTATATAAGTATGTGTAAGGACAGGGAGTCAGTCCACACTTAATTCTGTGCTTCCTATCTGTGAGAAACGATCTCCAAGTTCAGGCAGGACTCGGTTAGACACAGCAGTGAAGCAGCAGCTATTTATTAACGCTTTTGCAAAAACAGGTGTCCTAGCAAGTAGGCACACACAGCAAAAGCAGAACTTTGATTTATATTTCTTACCCCCATCTGCAAGTTCCCTCCCTTGTTTCCCCATTGGTTGGGTACTCCAAGGTTTACAGCCTATCCAACATGTATAACCTCCATGCTAACTGTCCTGCCTCTGTTTACATCTCCCCTCACTTGATTTTGTATGCCCTTTCCTCTTATTTATTTAGCTCCTTTTATGGTTTGATTTCATAACTCTTTGGCAGACTTGTGGTACCCCAATTTACTGTTTAACCAGCTTGCACCTGCTTAGTTTCGTAGGTTATACAAAGATAGTATTCTTTTTAACCACAGAGTGTATCTTTCATCCAGAGATGATATTGTCTTTAACTACAGAGTGCGCCTTTCATTTAAAAGATATTATCTTTAAGTACAGTGTGCCTTTTTGAGTTATATCTTAAACCCTGTTTCATTTCCTTAGTAACTTAGCCCCAGCCCTAGTACTGAAAAATCTTAATATTGCAAAGCCTTAATATTGATCTTAAAGCTCTAATATTGTAAAGCCTTAATATTGCAAAGCCCTGTTACCAATTATGTGAAAACAACACGGTTTCCCTCACACTATCTACAGTTTTAGCTCCCAGCTTTGACACAGCCTTTCTGTTGCTTCCTAAATGCAAAGACTGAACTATGCATTTCTTCACCCCTATTCAGCTTGCAAGCAAGCAACTGAATGCCACAGACAACCTCACAGCTTTTATATTACTCCCTATTTCACATGGAGCCTGAATTCAACAGGCATTTCAGTTAAAAGCTCTGTTGTGCATCAGGCTACTTCTAGTTCCTGGTGGTAGATGAAGCCTGAAATATAGGTGCTGATCCTCATTTCTCCACCATTTCTTTTTGTCTTCTGAGATTTGCTCATGAGGCAGTTTTATTAATTTAACTGTTTCCCCCTTCCCTTCCCCCTTCCCCCCCCCCCCCCCATTATCATAGCCTAGAGGCTTCCACATTTTCTCTGGAGAAAACACACATTTTGGTCAGTCCGGCTGCCAAGCAGTATCCCTCTAGAGCTTGGGAGGTCCTACATTGAATTAATCATCAAAACAGAGGAGATTTTGTTAACTTGCTTAATGTGACATTTCAAACTGGCCTCAAGTCTGAGCTATTTAGAAAACAGTTATCCGTATTTCAAATAATTCAAACAAGGAGATGAGAACAATTTAAGTGCCATTAGCTTTTTCCCTCCATCACTCTGCCTGCAGAGAATTAAACAAGGGGAAGAGAGGGATGAAGAGTCCCACAGTCTCTGATCAAGAAGAGTAGGTTCAGTGACATTAACTGGGGTAAGACACAATCACCAGACAAGTCTGCAGTGTTGAGGTACAAAGCCAAGACAGGAAGCCGAACCAAGGCAGGAAGCTGACAGGGTCCAATTGGAGAAAACCCCAGTGTCAGACCTATTTTTTTCAAGATCCCAAGAGTGAAATTAAGACACAAATGAGGTCAAGTACTGCAATCGATTGGTTGGTTTATTACAAAAGACAATTATTATAAAAAAGGAAATTATTATAAAAAAAGAGATAGTGATAGGACATATCGGGAAAAAAAAAAGATAGAAATGAAGCAAGAATTTGGGATGCAGAGAGAGATAGTCACCACTGTGGATCCAGCAGTGTCCCGGGGGTCTGTAGTCTTTGTCCTCGGTGGTGGGAGTCCTCCAGGGTCCATAGATGGTATCAGAGCAGAGTGTCCCCAAGAGTCTGTAGCTGTCATCATGGAGGGTGTCCTCAGGAAGGTGTCCTCCTGGTGATTAACTTTTACTCCTTCTATTATGTGTTGGGGGAACTAACTCTGTTCTTAATGTCAGGTACTGCACATAGCTGGTAGACCAGTTTCGCTGGTCTTGAAGCCAGCTCTTAAACTGCATGTCTGCAGCAATTCTTGGGATAATGGGCATCAATTCTTGGGATAATGGGCAGCAATTTCTCACACCAATTCTAGAGATAGTGGACAGAAAGTCTTATCTCAGCTCCTCCCACCCATCTCTCAGGCAATGGATGGCGGAATTCCACCTCATCTTCCCATACCAGTCTTTCAGACAAGGGATGGTGGAGTCTGATTTCAATTCAGTTTCTCAAAGAAGCCAAGCCAGGAAGCCAAGAAGCCAAGGCATGAAGCAAAGCTAAGCCAGGAAGCCAAGAAACCAAGCCAGAAAGCCAAGAAACCAAGGCATGAAGCAAAGCTAAGCCAGGAAGCCAAGAAGCCAAGCCAGGAAGCCAAGAAGCCAAGCCAGGAAGCCAAGAAGCCAAGGCATGAAGCAAAGCGAAGCCAGGAAGCCAAGAAGCCAAGCCAGGAAGCCAAGCTAGGAAGCCAAGAAGCCAAGCTAGGAAGCCAAGTTAGGAAGCCGAGTTAGGAAGCCAAGAAGCCAACATAGGAAGCCAATACAGGAAGCCAATCCAAGAAGCCAGGAAACCCAGCCAGGATGCTAGGAAGTCAAACCAGGAAAGCAGGCAAGGAAGCCAAGAAGCCAAGCCAGGAAGCCAAATTAGGAAGACAGGAAGCCAAGCCAGGATGCTAAGCCAAGCAAGGAAGACAAGCAAGGAAGACAGGAAGCCAAGCCAGGAAGCCAAATTAGGAAGACAGGAAGCCAAGCCAGGATGCTAAGCCAAGCAAGGAAGACAAGCAAGGAACCCAAGAAGCCAAGCCAGGAAGACAAGCAAGGAACCCAAGAAGCCAAGCCAGGAAGACAAGCAAGGAAGCAAAGAAGCCAAGCCAGGAAGCCAAGTCAGGAAGCTAAGCCAGGAAGCCAAGCCAGAAAGCCTGATATACGGATAGACTCCACAACTCGTTAAAGTTGTAAAGTAGGTATGCTTTTATTCAGCGCTGAGGCACATGGGGGATAGCTCCTCCAAAGGCATGCGCACCTCAGCGTCGTTTCCCCTTTACATTTATCCTCTGAAGTTATACATATGCATGAGGTTGCACAACACGCCGCCTATACATATTCATGTCCTATCCCCGCTTCGTATTATAATGAGCTAAGAAGTCCTTTGCGCCTATGCAGTGCCTCCTAGTGGTCGTGGGCGAGGGTCTCAAGATGAAGTAAATGAGTCTTCCTCGAGCCTGAACTTTTCACCTCTAGTTGTTACGCATGCTCCCTGAAGGCTTGGTCATTGTCCAAAGCACAGAGCCAATTTCAGCCTGCCTAGGCATCCAAAGGATGGGAATCAAGTCATGGTCCCTACCTCCTAACAATAGCTATGTCCTTATATCTTGTTCTAGCATACACGGCAAGTACGGTAAGCATGAACGAGCAGTAACATTGTTAAACAAGCAGCTTGACCTACCCCCTTATACATTGCGAATACGATAAGCATGAACAAGCAGTAACACTTAAGCAAGCGGCTTAACCTACCCCCCTGTGCATTGGTTAACCCTTCGCATCAGTCCCCCCTTTTCTATAAAGTTAGTAAATTCTTTTACTAATACATAGGTTCTTTTCCTAGTGAGCTTCTATGAAAGGTATCTCTTAGCGCTTTATCATGTGTTTTTGACAAAGAAGTTAGAGCTGCTACTCGTTGCGACATTCTCCAATTCCAAACAAATAACAGAATAGAGAGTATGAAGCTTATACCAACTAATATTAAAAGAATGATGATAGGGTGAAATCCATTTTAATGGGTGTGGGTAACAATTAAAGTCACACCCGATAATTTTGATAAAGTTAAAGGTTGGAATAATTTCCAACAGTGATAATTTCATCATCATCTATCTTCACAGAAAGATAAGCAGTTCTAAAACAAACACAGCCCTGGCCAATACATACAAGTATAGTTTTTTGAGTATTGTCTGGATGGACTTAAAAGTGACAGATGCCTTGTTCTGTATTGAGGCATATGTCCTTAGCATTGACTGTGTTTCTTCTCGAGCTTTCACAGTTCTAGTTGGAAAGGCTTCTGGCCAACCTTAAAAGATATCCATTAATACCAACAAATATCTATACCCCCCTTTTCTTGGCAGTTCCATGGAGTCAATCTGCCACTGCTGTTCTGGTCCGTTATCTTTCCCAGTTTGGCCTACTTTGGGTTTAGGATTATTTTTGGAATTCATTTGAAGGCAGAGATCACATTGATGGGTTATTTGTTGGATAGTAGTATACAAGTTTCTAGCCATAATTTTGCTTATTAAATATTTATGCAAGGTACCTACCCCCCCCCCCCCCGTGTGTTTCTTGATGTTCACTCCTTACTAGGGACCATAACAAAGAGGAGGGGACAATTATTTTTACCTGTGCTGTGCTAGCCCACCCTTTTTCATTGAATGTTCCACCTTGATCTGTGATTAATTTCTGATCTTCTTTATTATAATTTGGTTTACCTTTCAGGGAAATTTTCCCATCAGGAATTAGGGCCCCTTCAGTTGTTATCTCATCTTTTGTCGCTTCTTTTGCCTCTCTGTCCACCAGCTCATTTCCCTCCTCCAATTTTGAGCTCACCTTTTGGTGTGCCTTTATGTGCATGATTGCTACCTTCTCAGACAGTTGGACCACTTCCAACAGTCGCACTATTTCTTGTGCATGTTTGATGTTTTTCCCTTGCGAATTCAACAGTCCTCTTTCTTTCCAAATGGCTCCATGTGCATGCACAACCTCAAATGCATATCTTAGTCTGTATAGATGTTTATATTCTTTTCTTTTGCTATTTCTAAGGCTCTAGTCAGAGCAATCAGTTCCGCTTTTTGTGCAGAGGTGTTTATTGGCAGAGGCCCAGATTCTATTACCTCTCTGCAGGTGGCAACTGCATATCCAGCATGTCATTTTCCACTGATGATATAGCTGCTTCCATCAGTAAACCAGGTTTCTGTGTCGTCCAAAGGGGTATCTTTCAGGTCTGGACGGCTGGAGTATGTGGCCTCAATGGTTTCCAGGCAATCATGGTGTACCGGTTCTCCTTTGTTTCCACTGAGGAAAGAAGCTGGGTTGACAATGTTAGTCACCGCTATCTCTATATTATCTTGTTCCACTATGATGGCTTGATATTTCAGGAACCTCTGAGGTTCCTTCTCTTCCAGCACTGCAGACACTGTATGGGACACTAGCACTGTCATTTTCTGGTCCAAGGTAAATTTGCGTGCTTCTTGGATATTCAGCATGACTGCTGCGATGGCTCTAAGGCATCCGGGCCATCCTTTGGCTGCTGCGTCTAACTGCTTGGACAGATAAGCAACTGCTTGTGGGTATGGACCCAAGTTCTGTGCCAGTATCCCCAGGGAAATCCCCTGTTTCTCATGGGAGAATAGAAAGAGTGGTTTACTCACGTCTGGAAGTCCTAGAGCTGGAGTTGACAAGAGAGCATTCTTCAGCTGGAGGAAGGCTTGAGTGGCTTCTTTTGTCCACTGAAGATTCTTGCTGTCTTTTATGATTAGTGCATATAGAGGCTTAACAATTAGTCCATAATCTTAAATCCACAATCTACACTATCCATAATTCTTTCACCGTCTGGGGTTTTGGCATTTGACATATTGTCTCTTTTCGGTCTTCCACTGTTTGCTGTCCAGCACTAATCTCATATTCCAGGTAAATTATTTTTGCTTTACTATATGGGCTTTTTTCTTGGATATCCTATATCCCTGAAATCCCAGAAAATTTAAGAGGCTTACCATCCAGGCAACACAGGCCTCTTCTATCTGGGTGGCTATTAAGATGTCATCTACATATTGCAATAACTTCCCTTCTTCCAGTGGGGCTTCTCAGGACTGTAAGTCTTTTGAGAGGTGTTCTCCAAACAGGGTGGGACTGTTCTTAAATCTCTGAGGTAGCACTGTCCACATGAGCTGGGTTTTGCGCCCACCCTTAGGGCTTTCCCATTCAAATGTAAAGATTTTCTGGCTGGCTTGGTGGAGAGGGAGGCTGTCCTGGGTTTACCAGGATCCGTTTTGCTCCTTCTTAGTAACTGGTGCAAGCTCTGTGTTTTGACTTCCAGCCTGGGCAGAGAGCTGATAACACCGATTGTTTTTAATTGTTGCTAAGTAATGTTTATTCTGGCCAAGGACTCTGTGAGTCTCATGCTCTGCTGGGGATGAGGGGAGGCTGGGAGGAAGCAGAGACAGGACACCTGACCCAAACTAGCCAAAGAGGTATTCCATACCACAGCACGTCATGCCCAGGGAGGTAACTGGCAGTTACCCGGAAGGGCACACTCTCTCTCTTCGGGGGGGTGTCGAACTCGTTCGGCGGTGGTATCATATTCTCTTGTTATTTTCTCTTATCAATATTATCATTGGCAGTAGAAGCAGTGATTTGTGTTATACCTTAGTTACTGGGTTGTTCTTATCTCAACCCGTGGGAGTTACATTCTCCTGATTCTCCTCCCCATCCCTCCAGGAGTGGGGAGGGTCGGGGGGGGGGGGGGGGGGGGGGGGCGAGTGGACGACCTGTGTGGATTGGTTTAAACCACGACAGTTCTTTTTGGCGCCTGAACAGGAGCATGAAGGGTTGAGATAATGACAGATCTGACCGGATTAATAGTCACTCGTCACAATGCTGATTTACTGGCTCTCAAAGCTGTTCCTCTTGGTCTCACAGGTTCAGAACTCTGTACATTACATACAGCCGGTATTTGCTGTGGTAGTGTTTTTCAAGTGTGGGGCTTGGGCTAAGGTTTTTATCTCATTGTACTTTATTATAATGACTTGTAATACAATAGAACCATTGATCATGAAACTGATCGGTCTTATGTTCCCAGTGTGGTCACCACCTTTATACTTTGGGAGGTATATAATAAAGGTGCTTAGCAATTTCACAGTGTGGTCAGTCTGGCCATACCAGAGACGGACAAATCACGGCAACGTGCTGGGGCTTGGCCTATGCTTACAGGGCTTTGTTCAACACTATCCAACACCTTCAAAAGGAAAAAAATGCCCCTGCATCTGAGGGCAAAGCAACAGTCAGCACAGCTACTCCAGCTCCAAGCACAGCAGCTACACCACCCCCAGCGACGAGTACAGTCGCTACCCAAACTCTGGCTGCAACAGACAGGACGGCTACCCCAGCTCCAAGCACAGCAGCTACACCGCCCCCAGCGACAAGTACAGTAGCTACCCAAACTCTGGCTGCAACAGACAGCACGGCTACCCCAGCTCCAAGCACAGCAGCTACACCACCCCCAGCGACAAGGACTCAATGTTCCACAGGTTTTTTATTCATCCAGAGAAGAAGGGGAGCATGCAAGAGGAAGGAAGCACCTCAGAGCTGCACCGTTGCAGTAAGGAGTAGCTTCATCCTAGGAGGAGGTAGAAGATTTTTCCAGAATGCTCCCTTGGGGCACTGGAAAATATGTGCTAGAAATGCAGGGAGAGTAGGTGTAGTTGTGGGTTTCTTTCCTTCTCACCTCTTCTCCTTTGTCCACACACCACTAGCATTTGGTGAAGGATGTGGGGAGTATCTTGCACAATCCATGGTGTGATATGGGAATCTGTATCTATTAAATCTTCAGAGACCCTTTACCTGAAATGCAGCAGTGCTGATTCGGAATCCTTAATCCTTTCAAAGATTGCTGTGCTCTTCCTCTGTTCCCCAGGATTGCCTAGTAATGAGCATGTTCAACAGGCTTTATGTCAGAAAGCCAAACTGCCACTCTGATGACATGCCATCAGGGAATAGATCCACACAGGAAAATTTTAGGGGGGCATTTCTTACTAGACTGACACTTTCTGTAAATGCTTGCATGTCAAGGGATTATATGGCCTCGTTTTAGAGGCAGAAGGAAAGATACCTCAGCATCACAGGCATAATTTACAGCTCAGTGTTGGTATTAAACAAACGCAGTCGTGAATTCCAGGAACTATTGCATACACAACGCAGTGTAATGTTTCCAAATGGAAAATGACACTGCTGAGGGGTAGAGACAAGCACTGAAAAGAAAGAAGAAAAAAACACCCATACAAAACCTAAAACCAAATTTGTGGTTCCAAGCCCTCTGCTGGTGTAAATTCTCCCTTTACAACAGTGATGAAATTCAGCCAATAGCTACACAATGATTTCATCATGGCTTGGGCCACACTTTGACTCTTGTGTCCAAGAACAATACGTTAATCATGGCTTCTTATCAAATTCTACATATAAATTTGATAAGAAGAATTTAGTTTTTGCAAGCTCCAGGAATAGGTAATTTTTTTATTTTGTTTTTCTTTGGCAATAGTAGTTACTGGTATTTTTAATGATCATATTGCATGTTGCTTGATGGTGCCACATTTCAAAACAAATACCTGTTTCAGCTCACAGAATGATGTCGTGGTACAAGTAAGGAGACAAAACTAGAATTCATGGAAGTAAAACAACAGATTTTTTTTTTGTGTGTGTTCTATTTTAGTGAAATTTTTCTCATGTTTTCTAGTTTATGTAAACAAATTATGGCCCAGAAAAAGTGAGAAGCAGAAAGCATCAAGACTGCAGAAAAGAAGGAAGATAAGCAAAGGACCTTGCCATTGCCTTGTTTATTAGTATGTGGGGGAGAAGGGGAGAGGCTATCTAACAAAATTCGAAGAACTGGAGTATCTGAGACATTTCAACTAAAAATTGTGGTACTTACATGCCGGGTACATTATAGATAAACTTTTGTGGCTCAGAAGGGAGAAGTGAACCTGCAAGCCTCTGCTGCTCCCCTCTTTTCCTGTGATGTAATTTGACATGACTGATAGAGTCAGACATGCTATGTTAACCTACAGTAAATCTGAAAAAAAAATGTGGTTTTCAGTAAAATATGGGAACAGGTTGTGATCTCTAGTATTTGAGAAACAGCTTCAGACGTAAAGATTACCCAGTGAACACAAACTGGCTTATGTGGTATGATACTTGGCTTTCAGAGTCTACGCTCGAGTAGCTGCTCCTTGTTTGTACTGAGTGTGCACTTCAGCTAGCATATCGCCACATCAAACCCCCTATTTAAAAAAGCAATCAGAAGTTAGGATTTCAACTGTGATATAGACTTGTAGAGGACAGTTTCCCACTGAGTATCAAAGGGGTTTTTAAAAAACCTCCTTGGCCCTGGTAGCCCAGGCTACTTGGGATTAATATAAAAGTGGAATTCAATATTTTGTAAGCTGTTTGCTTTGAAAATCAGAAAGGAGGTAGCTATAGTTCCTTTAATATAGCTTTGTAAAGTTGTTTTGCTGTTGACTTGGACACAGTAGACGATCATCCCAGAGCCTGTGAAGTTTTTAACGAGTTGTTCCAGCTGCTAGTCTGCTGGTTGTACCAGTGGATGAAAAGAAGCATCAGATACCAGAAGGTATCTACCTTTCAGATCTAAAACAGTAAACCAAGTTAACTCTGGTGTCAAGCATGTCAATAGGGTATATGGATTTGCTACCACAGAGTAAAGATCCTTAGTTACTTTGTTAACAGCTCGTAAGTCCTGTACCACTCAGTATGACCCGTCAGGTTTACGAACAGGTAAAATAGGGGTGTTAAAATCAGACTGGCACTCTTTTAACAGTCCTAATTGTAGGAAATTTTCAATTATTGGGCAAATTCCTTTCCTATTTTCCTTCTTCAGGGGGTATTGTTTAATCCTGACTGGCTGTTTTCCCTCCTTGAGCTTAATCTGTATCGGGGGTGCATTTTCGGCCCTTCCAGGTATGTTTGTAGCCCATACCCCTGGGAATACTTGATCCAGTATATCTTCCCTGACTTCTTCCTCGACGTGGTTAGCAACCAAAACTAAGCTTAATATCTTTATATACTGTTGGTCGTTTACTTTTAAAGTGATCTTGCCTCCTTTGAAAGTAATGGTCACTCCTAAGAGGTCTAACAAATCTCTCCCCAAAAGAACTTTTGGGGAGTTAGGCATATACAAGAATTTATGAATGCCCCATTGCTTTTTCAATTGATATTTCAATGGTTTACAAAAATAAACCTTTTCACTTTGGCCAGTCGTCCCTTTTTCCATAATATAATCATCCCCCAAAGACATTAAAGCTTTGTTTAAAACTGAATATGTTGCGCCCGTATCAACTAAAAATTCCACTTTCTTTTCTTTGTCCCCTAGCTTTGTTATAACCAGTGGATCTGTTAGGGAGGATTCCCCCGGTCTCCATCAGTCTAGTTTCAATTCAGTCACCAGAGCCACCCCATGGCGCTCCCCCCTAGGGCAGTCTCACTTCCAGCCTGTTCCCACCTGTCCGCCTGCCCCAGCACTTATCCCACGCTCAAACACAGGAGCTGCGTGAGCTCCCATCCTTTCCCCCTTGGTTTTCTTTTTTTTTTTTTTTTTCCCACAGTTGCTCACCCTGCTCTGCAAGGGCTGCAGATGCCTGCCTGTGCAACAGCACTTTTGTTTTAACCCTTTCTTAACTCTGAATGTGAATGTGCTGCTTGTTGCCAGTGACAGCAATCTCCTTCTCCTTATCAATATCTGATAGGACAGGTACAGAGGGTGCTCCTCTCGGAGGTACTTGTGATACATAATTTTCCTACCTATCTTCCTGATTATTGTTTTTTAACTTTAAACATCATTCCCCCAATATCACAACCTGAACAGCATCTCTCCATCTTAACTTTCATTTTTTCCCTGTCCTTCTCCAAAGCCAAAATTAAGGGATCTGGCAGAGCTATATTAATTTTGCATTGAGTCTGTCACTCCGGGTGGTTTCTTAAAGTGAAAAACATATCTGCATACATTACTTCATCCCATTTTCCTTGCGACCTCAAAACAACATTAATTGTAACAATGTACTATACTTCAGAGTTTCATTTTTAGGCTATATTTTTTTTATCTTCCAAATTATATAAAGGCTATCATTGTTTACAATATCTTACCAATGTTTTCTTGTTTACCAAGCCCCCAGGAGACCCTCCCAGTTCTTTCCAATGTGCTAAAATGCAACCCAATGGGCTTTTCTTCAGAATTCCTTTGCTTTGACCAGCTTCCATTTCAAACAATCTGTTACAAATCTTTATAGCCTCTCTCTCTCAGTGTTCTGCAAATGTACTTATATGAGAGTACCTACACACAAGTTTTATGATATTCTCAGGGGGTTCAGTAAAATAATATCTCTGGGTTCTGCAGATTAACTCCTCTGCTGTTAGATAATAATTTCGGTTCCAACAAAATTTACACTATCCTAGTATCCACGGCAGGTTTCACTGTTTAAAAGTTATTATGCATCCATATGTGAGGCTAGAATTCTCTGATATTTATACAGCCATTGGGGCGCAGAGAGGGAACTCTTCTTAACCTTCCAATTAGTCACGGTTTACTTTTGTCTACTCCTTCCCCAGAGGAAACGAGAATACGAGATAGAACAAATACGCTTTGTCTGTCTCCAGCCGCTCTCCTCGCGGAGAACACGGAACAATGGATCAGGACTCCACACTCACTTCGTAGCTATGCCATGTCTCAGTCACACAAAACACTTGCACATGGGATCCCACAGACACACTCACATGGTGGTTCTGCTTACCCTTCTCCTGCTTCCAACACAGTCATTAGCAGGTCCCTCCTGGCTCCCAAAACCTGGGATGCAGCGGAGACCTGCAAGCGGCTTAACCTACCCCCCTGTACATTGGTTAAACCTTCCCATCAAGCCAAGCAAGAAAACCAAGAAGCCAAGCCAGGAAGCCAAGCCAGGAATACAGGAAGCCAAGAAGCCAAGCCAAGAAGCCTAGCCAGGAAGAGAAGAAGTACAGCCAGGAAGACAAGCCAGGAAGAGAAGAAGCCAAGTCATGAAGCCAAGCTAAGAAAGGAAGCCAAGCTGGGAAGCCAAGCTAAGAAAGGAAGCCAAGCAAGGAAACCAAGAAGCCAAGCCAGGAAGCCAAGCCAGGAATACAGGAAGCCAAGCCAGGAAGCCAAGCCAGGATTCCAGGAAGCCAAGCCAAGCCAGGAAGGCAAGAAGCCAAGCCAGGAAGGCAAGAAGCCAAGCCAAGAAGCCTAGCCAGGAAGAGAAGTGCAGCCAGGAAGACAAGCCAGGAAGAGAAGAAGCCAAGTCATGAAGCCAAGACGGGAAGCCAAGCCAGGAAGCCAAGCAAATAAACCAAGAAGCCAAGCCAGGAAGCCAAGACATGCCAGGAAGCCAGGCCAGGAATATGGGAAGCCAAGCCATGAAGCCAGGAAGCCAAGTCAGGAAGCCAGGAAGCCAAGCCAGGAAGCCAGGAATCCAGGAAGCCAAGCCAAGCCAGGAAAGTAAGAAGCCAAGCCAGGAAGCCAAGCAAATAAACCAAGAAGCCAAGCCAGGAAGCCAAGACATGCCAGGAAGCCAGGCCAGGAATATGGGAAGCCAAGCCATGAAGCCAGGAAGCCAAGCCAGGAAGCCAGGAAGCCAAGCCAGGAAGCCAGGAATCCAGGAAGCCAAGCCAAGCCAGGAAAGTAAGAAGCCAAGCCAGGAAGGCAAGAAGCCAAGCCCAGAAGCCCAGCCAGGAATACAAGCCAGGAAGAGAAAAAACCAAACCGTGAAGCCAAGCCAGGAAACCAAACCCAGAGGCCAAGAAGCCAACCCAGGAAACAAAGCCAGTAAGCCAAGTAGCCAAGCAAGGAAGCCAAGCCAAACACAGAAGCCAAGCTAGGAAGCCAAAAAATCAAGCCAGGAAGCCAAGCCAGGAAGCCAAGCCAGGAAGCCAAGAAGCCAAGCCAGGAAGCCAAGAAGCCAAGCCAGGAAGCCAAGGAGCCAAGCCAGGAAGCCAAGGAGCTAAGCAAGGAAATCAAGAAGCAAAGCCAGAAAGCCAAGCCAGGAATACAGGAAGCCAAGCCAAGCAGGGAAGCCAAGCCAAGACAGGAAGCCAAGAAGCCAAGCCTAGAAGCCCAGCCAGGAAGAGAAGAAGCCAAGCCATGAAGCCAAGCTAAGAAATGAAGCCAAGCCAGGAAGCCACACCAGGAAGCCAAGGCAAGCCAGGAAGCCAAGGAGCCAAGCAAGGAAATCAAGAAGCAAAGCCAGAAAGCCAAGCCAGGAATACAGGAAGCCAAGCCAAGCAGGGAAGCCAAGCCAAGACAGGAAGCCAAGAAGCCAAGCCTAGAAACCCAGCCAGGAAGAGAAGAAGCCAAGCCATGAAGCCAAGCTAAGAAATGAAGCCAAGCCAGGAAGCCACACCAGGAAGCCAAGCCAAGCAGGGAAGCCAAGCCAAGACAGGAAGCCAAGAAGCCAAGCCTAGAAACCCAGCCAGGAAGAGAAGAAGCCAAGCCATGAAGCCAAGCTAAGAAATGAAGCCAAGCCAGGAAGCCACACCAGGAAGCCAAGGCAAGCCAGGAAGCCAAGTGAGGAAGCCAAGAAGCCAAGCTATGAAGCAAAACCAGGAAGCCAAACCAGGAATCTAAGAAGACAAGCCAGGAATACAAGCCAGGAAGCAGAGCCAAGCCAGGAAGCCAAGCCAGGAATACAAGCCAAGAAGACAAGTAAAGCCAGGAAGACAAGCCAGGAAGACAAGTAAAGCCAGGAAGACAAGTAAAGCCAGGAAGCCAAGCCAGGAATACAAGCCAAGAAGGCAAGTAAAGCCAGGAAGCCAGGCCAGGAAGCCAAGGCAGGATGTTGTCCTGGGTTCAGCTGTAGCAGTCATTTTTCTTCTTCTTAGTAGCTGGTGCAGTACTGTGTTTTTGACTTTAGTCTGAGAACAACGCTGATAACACGCAGATGTTTTTAGTTGTAGCTAAGTAATATTTACTCCAATCAAGGACTTCTTTAGTCTCATGATCTGCCAGTGAGGAGGGTCATGGGAAGCTGGAAGGAAGCAGAGACAGGACACCTGATCCAAACTAGCCAAAGGGGTATTCCATACCCAGTATATAAACTGGGGAGAGTTACCCAGAAAGCCCAGGTTGCTGCTCGGGTCAGGCTGGGTATTGGTCAGTGGGTGGTGAGCAATTGTATTCTCTCTGCTTGTTATTTCCCTTATCATTATTATTATTGGAGGTAGTAGTAGTTTTGTATTATACCTTAGTTACTGGACTGTTCTTATCTCAACCAGTGGGATTTACATTCTTTTGATTCTCCTCCCCATCCCTCCGGGAGCAGGGGAAGGGAAAGAATGGAGGGGAGTGAGCAAGAGGCTGTGTGATTCTGAGTTACAGCTGGGCTTAAACCATGACAGTTCTTTGTTATATCTAACATGGGGCTTGAAGGGTTGAGATAACAACAGATCTGACCACAGTGTGTCTAATCGTATTTTTGATAAGCATTTAGTGTTTCAGATTAATAGTCACTCATCACAATGTTGATTTATTTGCTCTCAGAGTTGTTGCACTTGGTCTCAGTTTCAGCATGTCATATCTTACTTGCAGCCAGTATTTGCTGGTTTAGTGTTTATCGGCTTTGGGGCCTTGGCTAAGGTTATTGTTTCTTTGTACTTCATGGTAATGGCTTGCAATACAATAGACTCATTGATTATGAAACTGGTCTGGCTTGTGTTCCCAGTGTGGTAATCAGCTCTATACTTTCAGAGCCATATAATGGTAATTTTTAGAAATTACACATCTTTTTTTCCTTCTCAGGGGGTGAACTTATGAAGGGGGCATTCCCTCACACCCTCTGCCCCCTCCACCAGGCTATTTACAGTAGTATTTGAGAATTCTAAAGGTTTTGGATGGCCTTTGGATACCCTTGAAACCTGCCTGCTGCTTTTGCTGGGGATCAGCATGTTGCCAGAAATGTGCTCTCCCATGGCCATACCACCTTGAGAACGCCTACTTCATCTGAGCTGAAAATTAAGCAGGGTCAGGCTCAGGTCTTGTCTAAGGTTTAATGATGATCTAAAAGGACCACCAAGAGATTTTCCCCAAGGCTGGATAGTCAAGAGTGGCAGGGTGTGTGGGATAGTATGGGCAAGTATCTAGGCCAGTGGGCCCCTGCGGTGCTTTGGAACTTCACCCCTGAACAATTGCAAAATCCAGAAAAACTAGTAAAACACTTAAATGAGGTGTGCTGTCTTCCTGGCAATACCAGAGAGGAACAAATCATGGCAATGTGCTGGGGCTAGGCCTACTACAGAACATCTCTGGAAAAAGATGTCTCTGGATCTGATGGCAAAGAAACAGATAAGGCAGCTACCCAACCACTAAGCACAGCAGCTTCACCAACCCAGACAACAGATACTGCAGCCACTCCCACAACAGTGAAAGACACTGCAGCTGCTCCAACCTTAGTGACAGACACTGCAGCCAATCCAGCCACAGTGGTAGACACTGCAGCTAAACCAAAAGACCAATCTGTGCCAATATCAGTTGCCCCTGTAAGCAAGGGGAAAAGCAAACGAGAGCCCCAAAGAGCAACTCGTGCAGTGAAGAAAGATGAAGACCCAATGCATATACTACAAGGATGGCACCTGAACAAGAGCTATTAATAGAGGAATCAGAGGAAGAGGAAGAGAAAGAGGTGACTTCTCGATCCCAGACCTCGACCGAGCTGCGGAATATGTGAAAAGATTTCACTTGTCTTCCAGGGGAGCACATTGTCACCTGGTCGCTCCAGTGCTGGGACAATGGGGCCAATGGTCACAAGCTAAAAGGTAGGGAAGCCAAGAAGCTGGGATCATTTTCTAGGGAAGGAGGAATTGTCAAAGCAATTGCAAAAGAGAAACGGTCCCTCAGCCTTTGGAGGCGGCTCTTGGCAGCTGTGAAAGAAAGGTTTCTGTACAAGGATGATGTTACGTGTCACTCAGCCAAGTGGACCACGAGAGAGAAAGGCATCCAGTCCCTGAGAGAATCAGGCATTCTAGAGATGATCTATCGTAAGCTGGACGCTGGGGTATGCACCCATAGATCCAGATGAAATTGAATGTACATGACCCATGTGGTGGAAACTTATACGGAGTGCACCACCATCATATGCCCAGGCATTGGCATCAGTGACCTGGAGTGAGGCAGCACCACCAACAGTAGATGAAGTGACTCATCAACTGTGAGAGTTTGAAGACAATCTCACCCCTTCCATCATTTCAGCTGTGGAAAAACTCCTGACCCAGATGTTCAAACAATTGAAAGACAATCTATCCAGCTCCTCATGTGTACAGACCTGCATCTCAGCTGACAACAGAAGGCACCCTACTGCCCAAGAGAGAAGGTATAGGAGGTACCCGCTGAGACAAGGAACTCCAGATGGAACCCTCTCTGGTCTGCTGCAGGATGCACTGAGGACGGGGCTGCCTAGGGCCCTTGAGAATTTTTCCTGGAGGGACCCCCCGACTCACTTGGATCACTGCAGAAGCAGAAAAGGATCATCGTTGAAAAGGTATTCTTTTGTAAATATTAGTTTCTGGTTATTATTCTGTAAGTCGCAGGAGACATCCTGCGCAGGAATCTGTCTCTCTGGATTGGGTTAACCTTCTGTCTGAAGCCTTCCATAAATTGAGATATAGAAATCTTGTAGGTAAAGGTGTATATCTGGCTGCTAGCACCCGATTGGTATACATCTGGATCTGTCTCTGCCTCATTGGTGTTTGACTCAGTTTTACGGATTACCACGATGATAGCAATTTTGGTATTTGCAATCTGAAACTCTGCCTGTGACTTGCTGGTATTTGACCTATTTTTGCGGCTCATTACAGTAATGATTTTGGTATTAACGATATGATATGATTAATGCTGTATTATATGATTGTGTTTTTAATTGTTGCTTGTTTAATTGGATTTCGTCTCTGTCTCAAGTATTGTAGTTGTGTGGAGAGTGTCTGTGGGATCCCTTGTGTGTGTATGTGAGTGTGAAATTAATAATGGGAAATCAACAGAGTGATAAAATATTGAAAAAGAGTCCTTTAGGATGTATTTTAGCTCATTGGAAAGAACTGGGAGGATCTCTGTGAGGTTCGGTCAATAAGAAAACATTGGTAAAATATTGTAATCAGTGGTGGCCATTGTATACTTTGGAGGATCAGGAAAAATGGACTAAAAATGGAACTTTGAACTATAATAACTTACTGCAGTTGATGTTGTTTTAAAGACGACAAGGAAAATGGGATGAGGTGATGTATGCAGATATGTTTTTCACATTAAGAAACCACCCGGAGTGGCAGAAGGAATGCAGAATTAATATAGGTCTGCCAGATCCCTTTATTTTAGCCTTGGAAAAGGACAGGAAAAGACAGAAACGTAAGTTGGAGAGGTGTTGTTTGGGATGTGATATTGGAGAAATGTTTTTAAAATTAAGGAAAAAGGAGGAAGACAGGGTAGAGGATTATTTCTCACTTAAACCTCCAGGAAGAGCATCCCCTGCCCCAAATCCTTCTGATATTGACGAGGAGGAAGAGGTTCCTGTTGCTGACAACAGAGCAGAAGGACCTGAAATTGTTACCCCAATTGCTGCACGCATTAGTAGTAAAACAGGACTGGTAAATCAGGCACCTTTAAGGCAGGCAATGGGACCAGAGTGTCAGACAAGAATAAAGGTGAATTTTTCGATGGGAGATTTAGGTGCTTGGAAGTTGGTTGTGAAAGACTATTGGGATGATCCATTAGGAATGGCAAAAAGGTTTGAGCTGATTGTTAAAAGCCAGGATCCTGACTGGGGAGATATTGATGTAATGCTGGATGCATTAACTGAAACAGAAAAACAGCTGGTGTTAAAAACTGCCTGCACTCAGTGCTCAGATTACTCATGAGCATTAGCAGGCAGAGTAGATCATATTCCCACCACAATACCAGACTGGTATTGTGATGTGCCTATGGATTATGCTGCTCTGAAAAGGTATCAAAATTGGATAATTCCAAAACCATTAAATTGGTCAGCCCTATTTGTTATAAAACAAGGGCAAACTGAAACACCAACTGAGTTTCTGGACAGGTTGAAAGAAGCTATGTGAAAGTTCACTACATTAGAACCCTACTCAGAGGAAGGGAAGCACCAGATAACCAATTTATTTTTAGGGCAATAATCAGAAGATATTAGAAAGAAGCTTCAGAAGTTTAAAGAACCAGATAATTGTAATATAGAAAAATCGATAGAAGAAACGTGGAGAGTGCATAGGAATCAGGGACAGGTAGAGAAGAAAAAGCTGGGTTGTGCTATAGCCACAGCTACAGTGGCAGCCTTGGCACAAGTAGAAACCGGTAGAGGGACTAATATGAGAGGACGAGGCAGAGGTAGAGGAGGAATGTCAGGCAGGGGTGGAGGAGTAAATTCTTCTCCTGCGGGACCCAATCAGTGTGCATACTGTAGGGGATTTGGACATTGGAAGTGAGATTGCCCTAAAAGGAATCCCCGCCAGGTGGCTCCAGTGACTGAATTGGAACTAGACTGATGAGGACCTGGGGAATCTACCCTAGCGGATCCACTGGTTAAATTAAAGCTAGGGAGTAGAGAAAATGAGGTGGAATTTTTAGTGGATACAGGAGCAACTTATTTGGTGCTAAACCAGAGTTTGACTTCAGTGGGAAAAGAATTTGTTACAGTTGTGGGAGCTACTGGCCGCCAAGAAAAAGCATTCTTTTTGAAACTTTTAGAGTACAAATAGGGAAAGCAAATAGGAATGCATAAATTTTTATACATGCTGAGTTCTCCAAAATTTTCACTAGGGTGAGATTTATTAGAACATTTGGAAGCAACCATAACTTTTAAGGAAGGAGAAATGGAATTAAGAGTTAAAGGCAAACAATTAATTGAAGTTCTGAGTTTATCCTTAATTCAACAGAAAAGCGAACAGGAGGACCTCCCTGAAATAGAAGAAATATTTAATCAGGTATATCCGGGAGTATGGGCATATGAAGTTCCAGGTAAGGTGATAAATGCTTTGCCTGTTAAAGGAGAAAGAAAAAGGGGGGTCCACCCAGTTCAGGTAAAACAATATCCCTTAAGATTAGAGGATAAGAGGGGAATCAAAGAAATCATTAATAAATTTTTAAGACATGGATTGTTAATTGAATGTGAATCAGAATATAACACCCCTATCTTACCAGCAAAGAAACCTGCTAGAAAAAGTTATAGGATAGTTCAGGATTTAAGGGCAATCAACAAAATTGTGGAAGATATTCATCCAGTAGTAGTAGTAGTACTGCCGGCTCTGGATCCATGGTTATGGTATCCTGGTAAGACCATTATATGAACTGTTGAAAGGGAATCCTTCCTTTCTGGAGTGGACTTATCAAGCCGAGGAAGCATTCGAATATCTAAAAATAGAACTCATGAGAGCTCTGGCTTTGGGGCTTCTGGATGTGACTAAGCCCTTTTGGTTATACTCCTATGAAAGGAAAGGAGTATCCCTAGGGGTCCTGGCCCAGAAATTAGTACCTTATAAAAGGGCAGTGGCCTATTTTTCAAAGCAATTGGAGTAAAGGCTGGCCCAGATGTTTAAGAGCAGTGGCTGCAGTTGTCACTAACATCCAAGAAGCCCACAAATTTACTCTGGGACAGAAAATTACTGTGCTGGTATCACACGCTGTATCAGTAGTTCTGGAACAAAAAGGAACTCATTGGCTATCCATCCCCATCGTGCTTTTTGAAATATCAGGCCACTCTTGTGGAACAAGATGACATTGAAATTGTGGTCACTAATGCTGTGAATCCAGAATCTTTTCTGTGGAGAGCTTTGCAGAGGACTGGCTGCGTGGCAGAGGCCATGCAGATGGTGACATACTGCAGCTGGTGCAGATCTCAGATGGAAAAGTACAAGGGAGCAAGATGAGCGCACCCTGGAGATAAACCGTGGCAGAAGCAGAACGATAATTAAGTTTGTGACCTTCAAGTTGCTTAATGTTTATCTTACTGACCAGACTCCTTGTCCCTGATCCTATTTTGTATCCTGTTTTGCTGAATTCCTTTACTGTATCTTTAACCAATAATCTTGTAACCTGTAAAAGCTATAAACCAATGATCTTGTAACATGCAAAAGCTGTAAGCCAATAATCTCTCTGTAACCAAACTATAAACATGCAAGCAAGGTATATAAGTATCCATCTGCTTAGCAATAAATGAGACTTCTAAAGCAAGTTATGCTCGTGTCTCCCAGCTCTTTGCGACATTTGGCGCCCGAACAGGGACCCAGGGACTTTGTACAGAACAAGGAGCTGAAGTGGACAGACCTCGTCGCAGCAGGGGTGGCCTAAAAAAGGCAAGATTTGTCTCGAGGCTCCTGATGTCACAACGGTGAATCAGGCTGTTACGTGCCGCCGAAACCTTGGAAAAGCTGCAACAGCGCTGATGATACGGTATGGAAAGGCAAGCGGCATATAAACTGTTTGAGGAATTTTTGAAAGTTAAAGGGGCGGATTTAGATTATAAGAAGGAATTATATAGTTTACTAGATTATGCTAAGTCATTGGGTTGTTTTATTAATCCGCATACTGTACATACTTTAACGGAATGGCGAATATTTGGGGATATTTTGTGGGATAGAATGATTAATGATGATAAAGTTGCAAAGAAATATGGTAAACCTTGGCAAGCTATATATAATACCCTGTTAAAACAAAAGGCTGGGAAGACAGAAGGGATCGGGAAAGCTCCGAAGAATGCAGCCTTCGGAAGGCAAAGAACGCTTCGCTGCTGGCAGCGTCGGTTCCGAGAGCCTGAGCAAGATTTTACTTGGCTCGCCGCCAGGAGGACAATTATTAATTGCCTACATAAGTATGCAGTACTTCAACTCTTCCGACATATCCTCTCTGCGAGAGGGATAGCGTATGATGAAGCTATGCTAAAAAGATTGTTGCTCTGGATTAAGGAGAAGGACTTAATCCAGGGGGTTGGAGAAGCCTTTGAGCTTGGGACTTGGGAAAAAATCGCTAAGGAAGAAGTCTCTGTTTTATGGATGTTTTCAGTCCTTAAAGTGAAGGGGGCAACCTTTAAAGAGACAGACTTAAATTTAATGTTGAAATGGTCGAAGACGCATTATCCAGAGACTGATGAGTCTACCGTATCTGAGGTCTCTTTGTGGAGTGGTGCACGAGTTGAGTTGTGGGACGCAGCCATGGAGGGCAGTGACACTGTGAAACATTTGTTAGTCATTTGGAGAACTATTTTAGAGACGTTAAAGTAAAAAAGTGAGATCATGGAACCCAGTGTCCCATCCCCCCCACACCTGGCCACCCCTGAGCCTCTGCCAGTTGCCGCCGCGGCTGCAAAGACTGAAGACAGAGATGAAGACAGTCTTTTTGACCCGGACCCTATTGACCCCAAGAAGGAGCTTGTGCGTGCTCATCAGACTGCTGTTGCTGCGTCTGAAGTTCTGACGCCTGTTAATTCTGATGCTGACCTGGATGATCCTTTTGACATGGAGCCGGAAAAGAAGCCTAATTTATATCCCCCAGATCCTCATGATAACTGGGCAGCTGTAAAGGGAGAAGCGAGATGGGTGGGGGATGCAGATGTATTGTGTGCTTTCCCTGTGATGTATGTGCTGGATCAAGACCCGCGGTGGGAAGGTCTCTCGTATGCCCTTATCAGGGGTATTGGGAGGACTGTGGCGGACCATGAACTTGAGGTCCCATATACAACTCATTTGATACAGTCTCTCTGTGATACTCATGTACTAGAAGTTGGCAAATATGTCTATGTTTCTATTGACGCTTGGAAAACTTTATAGATATTGCTGGCCACTTCTTCTGACATAGGCTGGCCACCTGTGTCAGAATGAGTGTGCATTTTGGTCAGTATAAAAGCCCAAACCTCATACGATGTGAGGGAGGCAGAGTCTCTGCGGGGATGCTCGCTAAGGTTGAGCCTGCCACCTCACACTGCGATGATGCTTGTTGGAGCTGGTTTCCTGATAGTCTTCACAGGGTCCTTGTGCCACGTTTTGTATGTGGGACTTTGTAGTGGGAGTAATGATTGTCTGGATTTTGTGTTTCAAATATTGTAGTTGTGTGAAATGTGCTTGTGGGATCCCATATGCATACATATGTGTGTGTGTGTGATGAGAGCAGATGGTGTTCTATGTATTTTTTTTTGTTATCGTGTTCATGTAAAAGTTTTTAACAGGTAGTGGTTTAACATTTCAGGCAAGAAAGGGTTAACGCAAAAGTGTGGTTGCTGACAGGTATTTATGGTTGCTGCTGAAGCAGGCAGGCAGCTGTAGCTGCTGCAGAGCAGGCTGCTGTTTGTAGCCGTACAAAGCGGAGTGAACAACTTCTGGAAAGAAAAAAAAAAAAAAAAAAGGTGGGGGGAGAGAAGAAAAAAAGGTAAAGTTGCAGAGCACAGGTAGACAAATGCGAATCCAGGTGATAGATTGGAAATCTATTCAGAGAGAGGCTCTGTCAAACAATGATTTTGATTGTTTGCAGGCGTTGCAGGAAAAGATTCTCGCCTTTCCTATTAAGTACCAGATTAACGCTCAAGGTCAGGCAGTAAACGCTGAAATGTCTCCCTTAAATTGGAAATTGCTATCTCAGTTAAGGCAAACTGTTTCTTCTACAGGCATTCAGTCTGAACCCACTAGGCAAATGTCATATATTTGGGGAACAGATTTGCTGTTATTCGGGATATTAAAGGTATTGTGAAATTAATCCTCACCCCTTTGCAGTTGTTGTTATGGAACATGTATTGGCAGGAAGCCTGTCAAGAGGCGGTTGCAGTTAAGCGAGGCCAGGGAGATCCCCTGATTGGGGTGCAATTACACCACCTGATAGGAATTGGACAGTTCTCCACTAAGGAGGCTCAAGTCCAGCTAGGTCCAGAATTGTTAAAAGAATCTATGAGACTAGCCTTGCGAGCTCTATCACAGATTAAAGATACTACTGCAGCTCCTGCCTACATGAAAGTGATACAGAAAAAGGACGAGCCCTTCTGTACTTTTGTGAATAGGGTAGCTGATGCTATAAGGAAGTCAGGTACTCCAGAATACATGCATGGTATTTTACTGCGTCAGTGTACAGTACAGAACTGTAATGATGCTGTAAGGCAGATACTTGTTCAGTTACCTGCAAATGCTACTGTAGAAGAGATGTTAGAACGAATGGCACGGGTACCTATGGGGCATCAGGCAATGTTGGTTGAGGCAGTAAAAGCAGTGGGAGAGACAATTCAAAAAAGTCATTCGCAAGTATTAGCGGCCTTGGCACCTTTGCAAGCCACCGGTATGGTCAAGGGTCCTCGATGTTTTGGATGTGGTCAGCCCAAGGTCATGGCTGTGCAGAATTTGAAGGAATGTGTTGTATGAATTTTTCTGATCATTCAAAATCCATTTCCTCACAAATAGATACCCTACGACAGCTTACAGATAAATTATGGGTTGAACAAGATTTGGGATTTGAAAGATGGCTTCGATCATTAGGTCTTACTGAATGGATGATATCCTTATTGAAATCTGGATTAATCCTCGTTGTTGTATTTTTATTGATTTTATTGTGTCTTCCCTGTTTTTGTTCCTGTATTCAATCTATGCTACAAAGGACGGCTGAGCACCTAACACAGTCAGTTTCGTTTGCCCAAACAGAAAAAAGGGTAATTGTAGGTAAAACATGTCTGATTTAGGGCCAAGACTCCGAAGGTCAAGAGGGAGTCTGTTTTATGTTAACAAGAACAAAACAGACTATGTGGCGGCTGGGAAAATGCAAGGCTTGCTGAGAAGAAGGTCTGTAAATAGTCACATGCATGCTTGAAGGTGTCTCAATGGCCTTTTTTTACCCCTGGTGTGATGGCTGCCACTAATTGGAGAAATATTAAAAGCCTAGCATGCTTTGTTATCCAAGAATTTAATATCACATCAACCATATTAGATGACCTCTTATATGATGTTGACAGTATCCGACATGCTGTGTTATAAAATTGGGCTGCCATAGATTTTTTACTTTTAGCACAAGGTCACGGATGTAACGAATTTGAAGGTATGTGTTGTTTAAATCTTTCTGATCACTCAAGTAGTATACACTCTTAAATAGAAAAACTACGCAGTCAATTTAAGGATATTACTTTCGCTTCTAGTTGGCTAGATTCTTGGCTGTCTTCTTGGGGAATCACTGGATGGTTACTAGATGTCGTTAAGCATGGAATAATCATAGTTTTAGTCATTATATTACTAATAACCTGTCTACCTTGCTTGCTTCAATGTATCCAAATACAGATTAACAAAGCTATGAACAACCTCAATACGTCGCTTATTGTTCTTAAGAAAGAAAGGGGAAATGCGGAGAGCTTTGCAGAGGACTGGCTGCGTGGCAGAGGCCATGCAGATGGTGACATACTGCAGCTGGTGCAGATCTCAGATGGAAAAGTACAAGGGAGCAAGATGAGCGCACCCTGGAGATAAACCGTGGCAGAAGCAGAACGATAATTAAGTTTGTGACCTTCAAGTTGCTTAATGTTTATCTTACTGACCAGACTCCTTGTCCCTGATCCTATTTTGTATCCTGTTTTGCTGAATTCCTTTACTGTATCTTTAACCAATAATCTTGTAACCTGTAAAAGCTATAAACCAATGATCTTGTAACATGCAAAAGCTGTAAGCCAATAATCTCTCTGTAACCAAACTATAAACATGCAAGCAAGGTATATAAGTATCCATCTGCTTAGCAATAAATGAGACTTCTAAAGCAAGTTATGCTCGTGTCTCCCAGCTCTTTGCAACACTTTTCTCCAGGGAACCCCTACTGAACCGCTGATCCATGATTGTTTAACCACCATAGCGACAATATACTCAAGTCGACCAGACCTAAAGGAAGAACATTTGGAAGATGCAGATTCCTGGTTTACCGATAGCAGCAGCTTCAAGAAAAATGCTAAATGAAAAGCAGGATATGCTGTAACCACAGCTTCACAGGTAATAGAGGCTAAGCCTTTACCTTCCAATACGTCTGCACAGAAGGCTGAAATAATAGCCCTACCTAACTTGGGCTTTGGAATTAGCAAAAGATAAATGGATAAATATATGGACAGATTCTAAGTATGCCTTGGGTGTTGTTCAGGCACATGGTGCTATCTGGAAAGAACGAGGACTCTTAACTACTCAAGGAAAGCAAGGTAAACATGCAACAGAAATTCTACAGTTGTTAAAGGCTGTACAACTACCTAAGGAAGTAGCCATCATGCATTGTAAAGGGCATCAGAGAGGTAATTCTGACCAAGAACTTGGAAATAATTTGGCCGATCATGAAGCTAAATGAGCTGCAGAACAAGCCAAAATTATGTCTGATTCCTGATGGTAAACCAGCAATTGAACAGATTAGACCTAAATATTCAAAGGAGGATAAGAAATTAATTGAGGATTTGAAGGGAGAGGAAAATAAAGAAGGTTGGGTTCAAATACCTGATGGGCGAATTGTAGTTCCATATAATCAGTTGTGGAAATTAGTAAGGGAAGAACACAATAAGACTCATTGGGGTGTTAACTCATTGTATAAACATTTAGACCAAAAAATTGTAAGGAGAAATTCATATACTACAGTCCAACTGGTAACTAAACAATGTCAAATGTGTCTGAAGAATAATCCCAAGACTGAAAATAAGAATCAGACTGGGACAATTGGGAAAGGAAATTATCCGGGACAGCAGTGGCAAATAGATTTTTCTGAACTGCCTAGGAAAGGAGGTTATAGATACTTGTTAGTTTTGATGGATACTTTTTCAGGCTGGCCAGAAGCATTCCCTTGTAGAGTGAACAATGCGAGACAAGTAAATAAAACACTATTAAATGAAATAATACCTCATTTTGGGGTACCAGCAGCTATCTCCTCTGAGGCTCATTTTAGTGCAAAATTGTTGCAAGAAATCAGCAGGAAATTAGAAATTGATTGGCAATTACATGTTCCACTTAGGCCTCAAGCCAGTGGACAAGTAGAAAAGATTAATCATCTAGAATAGAATAGAATCATAGAATAGTTAGGGTTGGAAAGGACCTCAAGATCATCTAGTTCCAAACCCCCTGCCAAGGGCAGGGACACCTCACACTAAACCATCCCACCCAAGGCTCGATCCAACCTGGCCTTGAACACTGCCAGGGATGGAGCATTCACAACTTCTGTGAGCAATCCATTCCAGTGCCTCACCACCTTTACAGCAAATAACCTCTTCCTTATATCCAATCTAAACTTCCCCTGTTTAACTTTGAACCCGTTACCCCTTGTCCTATCACTACAGTCTCTAATGAAGAGTCCCTCTCCAGCATCCTTACAGGCCCTCTTCTGATACTGGAAGGCTTCTATGAGGTCTCCACACAGCCTTCTCTTCTCCAGGCTGAACAGCCCCAACTTCCTCAGCCTGTCTTCATACAGGAGGTGCTCCAGTCCCCTGATAGTCCTCGTGGCCTTCCTCTGGACTTGTTCCAATAGTTCCATGTCCTTTTTATATTGAGGACACCAGAACTGCACACAACACTCCAGGTGAGGTCTCACAAGAGCAGAGTAGAGGGGTAGGATCACCTCCTTTGACCTGCTGGTCAGGCTCCTTTTGATGCAGCCCAGGATACGGTTGGCTTTCTGGGCTGCGAGCGCCCACTGCCGGCTCATGTTCATTTTCTCATCGACCAGCACCCCCAAGTCCTTCTCCGCAGGGCCGCTCTGAATCTCTTCTTTGCCCAATCTGTAGCTGTGCCTGGGATTGCTCCGATCTAATAAAACAACAAATTGGTAAGATTTGTCAAGAGACAAATTTGTACTGGTATCAGGTGTTACCATTGCCCTTATTAAGAATCATAACAAAACCTCAATCAAAGGGAGGATTCAGCCCATTTGAGATTCTATATGGAAGACCATATCAATCTCAGTTTAAAGGGGAAGATCTTCAGGTAGTAGGAGAAGGCTATCTCCGGCAGTTTTTGATAAATTTGGGAAAACAATTGGAAGAGATAAATAAAAGAGTACTAGGGACCAGGGCAAGAGGCTTGGATTATCCTATTCATCCTTTTAAACTAGGAGATTGGGTTTATATTAAAAATTTTGCAGGTGACCCTCTTGAAGAAAAATTGAGTGGACCATATAAAATTTTGCTGACTACTTTCACTGCAATTAAGATAAAAGAACAGCCCGCTTGGATACATTACTCAAGAATTAAGAAGGCACCAGAATCAGAGAAAGTATGGCATGTCGAGTCTTCAGAACCTACACATATGAAACTGTCAATCATGATTTGGATTTATATGACTGTGAACATAAGAGCGTGGGTTCAGAATTGGTATTTGACTTTAGTGCAAAATGTAACTAGTGCTCTTAACAAAAGCGAATGTTGGGTCTGTACTCAGCTGTCTAAATCAGGAGAAAAATTCGAGATCCCCTTAATTGGCATTCCTATCCCCTACACTATATCATGGAATCTATCGGTAAATACTAGCTTCTTTGGGAACCACGCTCAAAAATAATGAACCCCAGTCCAAGTGAAAAATATTGTACCTGTAGACAGAGATGTAGCCCACCAAAAGGGATGGGAAAGATAGACTGTTTAGGTTCTACAACTTTTGTGGGAAATTTTTCAAATTGTAACCATACTATAGATATGGGTTGGTTTGGTTGGTTCACAGGCCGGTGGTGGCCTGTCCCCGAAGGAAAAGGATGATACTGGTTATGTGGAGAAAATGCATATAAAGCATTACCCTTTAACTGGATAAGGAGTGCGCACCTTGGGTGCAGTAGTCCCTAATCTCACAACTGTTAACACACAACCTTCTGGAACATGGATTAGGAGTTTTGTTAAATGAATCAAAAGAGGTTACAATCCATTAGCTGAATGAAAACCAGCCTTTCATAGCTTTGTCCGATGGCTTATCCCATTGTTAGGTGTAAGCGAGTTAAAAAAGACCGCTGTGAATATTTAAACCACTGGTTTAAACAAAGTCAGCCATAAATCACGCAGTCGCTCTCTCACTTCCCCCCTTCCCACCCTCCCCCTTCTCCCGGAGGGACGGAGAGGAGAATCAAAACGAATGCAACTCACACGGGTTGAGACAAGAACAGTCCAGTAACCAAGGTACAACACAAATCACTGCTGCCACCACCAACAACAGCAGTAAGGGAAACAACAAGGGAAGAGAACACAACACCTCACCACCAGCCAACCGACAACTCAACCCACCCCACCGGACTGAGCACCGACCAATACCTAGTCCAACCCTGCAGTGCCCTAGCCCTTCCGGGTAACTCTCCGTTACATCCTGGGCATGACGTGCTGTGATATGGAATACCTCTTTGGTCAGTTTGGGTCAGGTGTCCTGTCTCTGCTTCTTCCCAGCTTTCCCTCCTCCCTGGCAGAGCATGAGGCTCAGAAAGTCCTTGGTCATACTAAAACATTTGTGTTATCAGCTCTGTTCCCAGGCCAAAAGTCAAAACACAGTGCTGCACCAGCTACTAAGAAGGAGAAAAATGACTGCTACTGCTGAATCCAGGACAATCAGAAAGTGTAGAAAATATAGAAAATAGAAAAATAGATGCTATCCAAACAGTACAGGAGGAATTATCTAGTTTATGCAATTTTACAAAATAGAATGGCCTTGGATATATTGCTAGCCTCATATGGAGGAGTTTGCTCAGTAATGAATGATAGTTGTTGTTCTTACATAGAACAAAGTGGAAAAATCACAACTGATCTAAAAGAGGTATGGGAACAAGTTAAGGTGTTGCATGAAGTTGGTAAAGATGATACCTCATGGGGATTTGAGGAAATCTGGAAAGGACTGACCTCTTGGTTACCAAATCTGTCCTGGTTAAGGCAGTTGTTTACCGGAGTAATAATATTGATAGTTATAGTCACTTGTATTTCAATTCAATGTTTCTTTCAGTGTTTCAGTCAATGATGATTAACAAAGAATAGAAAAGAAACGAAGGTACCAGGTAGAAACGCAGAAATATTTCAGAAAAATTTTAAATAAACAATGAAATAATTTAAAGAAACTTGAAAAAGAATTTGCAAGAGGAAAGAAAAAGGGGGAATTTGAGACAAGGAAGTACAAAATGAAATATAATATTTTGTAAATAAGTAAATTCAGTTCTAAATAAAGTTAAGTTTGATGGCTTTGTAACAATAGCAATGGAAAGTAACTTAGGTTAATGTTTCACAAAAACTGGTCAGAATGCAGCCAAAGAACATAATGAGAATCCTTGGATAAGATAAATCGCTGTAGTTGGTGTAGTTTCAGGTCTTTATGACAGTACAAAAATAATTGTAAGAAAAACAGGACATGCAGATAAAGAGTATATGAAAATAGCAGATGTCAAGAATGTGCTGCACCTAAGCTAACTGATAAGTAGAAGGACAGGATGATTATGCCTGCAGTGTTACCAAACTAATTAAGCTGGTGCAAGCATTTATCTACTGCACATGCTTCAAAGATTGCCAGAACAAGAGTTCAAGGAGCAGCTAAGTGATGAAGATTGTTAGAAGAAGTAAACGACCCTCAAAGACCACTACCACATTGTTGTGCACACGCAGAAATGGGCATGGAATTATGTAAAGTGGTACTCAGATGGTTAATGAATATGTATGTCATTTACTGAATATGTATGTTAAGTAACAAAATAACCACAGTCTGTGTGAGGTTCGGCAGAGTCACTAGGAGGAGCTATCCTCAGTGTCTCCCAGCGCTGCAATAAAGAATACCTACTTGTCAACTTAAACTTTGCTGGCGAGATCTTAGCAAGTTCTATGAATCAATGCCACGGGACACCCTATGGTTTTAACACAGAGAAGACATGAAAAAGTGGGGTGGAAAACCTACCTCAGTTTTGGAGGAAGGGTGCATGAATTGAAGAGGAGAACAATGGTCAAGGATGATCCTCTCAAGAAAGTTGCTGCTCCAGTCTTCAGGGACCAGATTCCCAGATGGAGTGGAAGAGCTGATTTTACTCCAAATCCTGTGATAAGGAATACTAATCCCTTCCTACAAGACTTAAGTGGAGAATCTTATGATCACTATTAGTGAGGCCCTGCCTCCAGCCAGGTGGAGGTAGGGGACAATTGGACTTACTACACTGTGTGGATCAAATGGCCTGGCACATCAGTCCCATAGAAGTATAAGGCTCTAGAAGATACCGGTGCACAGTGTACCCTGATGCCATCAAGCTCTCAAGGGGTGGAACCCATTTCTCTTTCTGGAGTGACAGGAGGATCCCAAGTTGACCATACCGGAAGCTGACTGGGAGGAAGTGGCAAAAGCACCCCATTGTGACTGGTCCAGAGGCTCCATGCATCCTTGGCATAGACTACCTCAGGAAAGGGTACTTCAAAGACCCAGAAGGGTACCAATGGGCTTTTGGTATTGCTGTCCTGGAGGAAATTAGGCAGCTGTCCATCTTGCCTGGTCTTTCAGAGGATCCTTCTGTTGTGGGGTTGCTGAAAGTCGAAAAGCAACAAGTGCCAATCGCAACCACAACTATGCACCAGCGGCAATATCGCACAAACCAAGACTCCCTGATTCCCATTCAGAAGCTGATCCATAGACTGGAGAGCCAAGGAGTGATCAGTAGGACCTGCTCACCCTTTAATAGCCCCATATGGCCAGTGAGAAAGTCTAACAGAGATTGGAGACTAACAAAAGACTATTGTGGCCTGCATGAAGTCACACCACTATTGAGTGCTGCTGTACCGGAAATGCTAGAACTTCAATATGAACTGGAGTCAAAGGCAGCCAAGTGGTATGCCACCATTGATATTGCCAATGATTTTGCTCAATTCTATTGGCAGTAGAATGCAGGCCACAGTTCACTTTTACTTGGAGGGGCATCCAGTACGTTTGGAACCAATTGCCCCAGGGGTAGAAACACAGACCTACCATCTGCCATGGACTGATCCAGACTGCACTGGAACAGGGGCAAGCTCCAGAACACCTGCAATGCACTGATGACATTATCGTATACGGTGATACAGCAAAAGAATTTTTTGAGAAAGAGAGGAAAATAATCCAAATCCTGCTGAAAGCCAGTTTTGCCATAAAACGGAGTAAGGTCAAAGGACCTGCACAGGAGATTAAATTTTTGGGAATAAAATGGCAAGGTGGACGTCGACACATCCCCACAGATGTGGTCAACAGATCCCCACAGATGTGATCAACAAAATAGCAGCAATGTCTCCACTAACTAATAAGAAAGAAACACAAGCTTTCTTGGGTGCTGTGGGGTTCTGGAGAATGCTCATCCCAAATTATATTTTGATTGTAAGCCCTCTCTATCATGTGACCCGGAAGAAGAATGATTTTAATGGGGACCTGAGCAACAACAAGCCTTTGAGCAAATTAAAGGAGAGATAGTTCATACAGTATCACTTGGACCAGTCTGGACTGGGCCAGGTGCAAAAAATGTACTGTACACCACAGCCGGGGAGAATGGTCCTTCCTGGAGCCTCTGGCAGAAAGCTCTAGGGGAGACTTGAGGTTGACCCCTCTGCTTTTGGAGTCAGGGATACAGAGGATCTGAGGCCAGCTATACCCCAACTGAAAAAGAGATACTGGCAGCCTATGAAGGGCTTCAAGCTGCTTCAGAAGTGATTGGCACTAAAGCACAGCTCCTCCTGACACCCCGGATGCCTGTGCTGGGCTGGATGTTCAAAGGCAGGGTCTCCTCTACACATCATGCAACTGATACAACATGGAGTAGTGCGCTTCACTGATTACACAGCAAGCTTGAACCTGTCAGAAAGTGAAAAGCAATATGCCTTGTTTACTGATTTTCCCTATTGTGGGAAAGCATCGGAGATAGAAGGCAGCTGTATGGAGTCCTCAATGACAAGTTGTAGAAACTGCTGAAGGAGAGGGCCCTGACTTCCCTCCAACCATCATCTCAACACAGAATGAACTTTGACGAAACCAGACGAGCTCAGCAGTGACCAGACAAGTTCCACGGTGTCATCAGCAGGCAACAATCCAACACTGCACTCCATCACTCCTGCTCTGAAGGATTGTTACAAGAGATGGAGCCCGACATCATGGACTGGATGAACTCCGCAGCTTCATAGGGACTGGTCCATGCGCTAAGGAATGATATTTTTCTCTTTGTGTGTGTCCGTGTATACATATATATATATGAGACAAGAGTGATGGTATATTGAAAAATGTGGGATCTGAGCATGAGGTGAATGGTATGGAATAAGGAGTGGATACTGTCCTGGGTTCAGCAGTAGCAGTCATTATTCTTCTTAGCAGCTGGTGCAGTGCTGTGTTTTTGACTTTCAGCCTGGGAACTACGCTGATAACATTGATGTTTTTAGTTGTTGCTAAGTAATGTTTACTCTGACCAAGGACTTTCTGAGTCTCATGCTCTGCCAGGGAGGAGAGAAAGTCTGGGGGAAGCAGAGACAGGACACCTGACCCAAAATAACCAAAGGGGTATACCACACCACAGCACATCATGCCCACTATATAAACTGGGGACAGTTACCCAGAAGGGCTAGATCATTGCTTGGGTCAGGCTCAGTATCAGTTGGCGGGTGGTGAGCGGTTGTATTCTCTTCCCTTGTTGTTTCCCTTATCATTATTATTATTGATGGTAGCAGTAGTGGTTTTGTGTTATAGCTTTGTTACTGGAATGTTCTTATCTCAACCCATGGGAGTTACATTCTTTCTATTCTCCTCCCCATCCCTCCAGGAGCTGGGGGGGGGGGGGGGGGGGGGGGGGAGTGAGCGAGTGGCTGCATGCTTCTGAGTTACTGTCTGGGTTTAAACCACAACAAGGTTGCACAATGATAGCATTCTTTCTAACCACAGAGTGTATCTTTCGTCCAGAGATGGTATTGTCTTTAACCACAGAGTGTGTCTTCCTTTGTTATGATATCTCAAACTCTTTGTTTTGTTCCCTTAGTAACTTAGCCCTAGCCCCAGTATTGAAAAATCTTAATATTGCAAAGCCGTAATATTGATCTTAAAGCTCTACTATTGTAAAGCCCAAATATTACAAAGTCTCATCACCAATTATGCAAAACCAACACTGTTTCTGTCACAATTCCCTCTTTCTCTTATTTATATTTTTGGGGTTTTTCACACTTCTTTAAAGAATTGTCCCATATGTCCTTTCCAGTCTGGATAACAATTTCACATTTTTCTGCTGAAGATAAGTTGTCCGAATCGTTTTTACTTTTTCTTTCTTTTGTCTAAAGCGTTTTATCTGAGCAGGGTGGTGGTCCCATGAGCATTTGTTTTGACAAAGTTTTTTGTGGCAGGATCAACCGTAGTGGGCGTCTCCGTGGAGGCAATGTTGACCTGGGTGGTATGAGGTTCCGCCTCCCCTGCATCGCATGAGGCTCAGGCTTTTATACTGACAAAAATGCACACTCATTCTGATGCAGGGGGCCAGCCTGCATCCAAAGAAGTGGCCAGCAACATCTAGAAAGGTCTCCAAGGTTCAAGACTTTTCCGGGGAGTTCTAAAGTAGAACTTTCTGGGTAGGAACCAAAGCTGGACTTTCCAGGGAGCAGCCAAAGCAGGACTCTCTGAGGAGGAGCCAATGCGGACAAACAGTACTTTTCTATCTTTGTGTGTTTCACCATGGACCATTATCTATTGTCCCTGACACATGCCACCCCGTGGCCTGTGGTTGGAACACACAAATATTTTACCATCCGTGCTACAGTTTTATGTAGTATACTATATATAAGGGAATGGATTAGCTGTAAAAGACAAGGAACATAAAATACATAAAACCACAATGCCTATTACCACTAATAATACAACAGCTTTTTGCAGCTAGTTCTCCTCCCCACACCCATCTCTGAAAGGGGTTCCACTTGGTGTTTTCTGCTAGCTGGTTAGCGAGGGTCTTCAACTTCTGTATTTATGCATGTATTGAACTGGAGTTGTCACTTAAAGTCATGCAACATAACCCCTCAAAGTCTCCACACCCATGCTAATGTGCTAAAAGCAAAAAAACTCAATTGCTGTCCTATTTTGTTTTGCACGATCAAGGAGGTGAGCACTTTGGCTTTGTTTCTTCACAAATTGGTAACAAGTCTCCAGATGACATGGAGGGAAAGCAAAGCAAAGAAGTGATGTCCTGGTTTCAAAAACAAGGTTTCACTAATGCGTTGGTCAGATATACTGGGAGTCTTGGAAACCTGGAGATAGATGCTGTCACTTCCAGAGACACAGTCCTTGGCTTTTTTTATCCCCTCCTCTGCTTAAGAAATCGTAGATCACACAAGAGCAGCTTCTTGACATTAGCCTTTGAGAATAGAAGATGCAAATATGACAGTTAGTTATTATACTTATAATAGTTACTTATGCTAATGATGAAACCTGCTTTAGATGACCCTGCTTGAGCAGGGGATTTGGACTAAATCATCTCTCATGCCAACCACAGGCTGCTTGGCCTGCCCTTCTCTCCTGGATGGCCCTCTTATACTAGGGGAGGCCATCACTCACATCAAGGTCTGACATGGCATGTATCCCCACCACTCAACGACTGCTGGGTTGCAGCCAAAAGTGGAGCTAAAGATTCTTCTTGGTGGCAAATGCAGAGGCCAACCCGGTCTTGCCCTTGACTGTGGTAGGAGGCTTTTGGCCAACCTTGGTCCTTGCACCTCGTTGTCAATGCAGTTTCACCCGTCTCATCTAGTAACAAGTCACTACTATGGCAAAGCACACACAGATTTACATTAGCAGTATAAGTACTAAAGGGTGCAGCAACATGTTGAAGATGCTGATGGCAGTGGGGGACCAGCCAAAGAAAATTTCCCACCAGTGGTGTTCTCCCACCCTCTTAATTTGTTCCATTACCTGCTTTATAACACTACCATCATATTAAAATCTTTCTAGCTTTTACCTTAGCGTTTTCTAGCAGCTGCCTGCCTGTTCAGCAGCAGCCATAAATACTTGCTGGCAACTGCACTTTTGCATTAACTCTTTCTTGCCCAGAATGTTAATCTGCTACCTATTAAAAACTTTTATGCGAGCCCGACAACAAAAACTACACAGAACACCGTCTCTTGGTGCAGCTACACACTTCACTGACCAAGCCCTGCCTTCAACACACGCACACACAAGGGATCCCACAAGCACACTCTGCACAACTACAGTACTTGAAACACAAAATCCAGACAGACAATCATGACCTGCTACACGGCCCCACGTACAGAATGAGGCACAATCCGGTAGCTGTGCACCTCCACTTCATAGTAATACATGGCATAACCTGGTAGCGGTATACTCTGCTACCCGGCCACACTAATTCTTTATGCCCAACTATTTCTCTCATGCTCTCTCAGACATGGAATCCCATCCTCGTCACCATTTATGTTCCACAGTTTGAGGATTCCAGGTGAGAGAAAATGAGAGAGAAACAGAGAACATTCAACTAGTTTATTAATATAGGAAAATATAGATAGTAAAGGATACTGATTTACAGAATAGAGCTTCACAACTCACAAAGAGTCATAAAGCAGGTATGTTTATTGCAGTGCCGGGTGCAAGGGGGATTGCTCCACCTAACTTGCACACCGAGAGCTCAACAAGCTAGATACTTATTACACACAAACATACATATTCATCAGATTTCACAAGCATAGGAGGGGATTTCTCAGAAGAGGAGGAGATTATTACAATTAGATCTAAGAACTCATTAATACCCTTCCCCTCCCCTCTACGCCTGCGCACTGCCATCTGGTGGTCTTGGGCCAGGGTCTTCTGGATGAAGAGGTCTTCCTTGTCATGCACTTTTCACCTTTGGCAGTTTCCCCGGCTGGCAACCTGAAGTCTTTTAGAGACTAGTTGAAACAGGTTCCTGTTAGACATTCATCTTCTTGAGGGAAAAGGAACCCTGATTTTAAACAATGTGTTTTGGTTACCTATTCTATTCTGGGTTATAGTTTAACTACAAGACTAACAAGAACAAGAACATACCTGTTCCCTGTACTAAGTTAAGACAATCAATACATAGTTTGAAGAAAACTCTTAACCCTTTCCTTAGTCCGTTACTATTCCTCACATCAAGTCCCCCCTTTTCTATAACCTTTGCAAATTCCTTTGCTATATTATTCTGTTTTTCCCTAGAGTCCTGGCAAAATATTTGCCACTTTCTAACTGCTGTCATATCTTATGTCTTTTCCAATCCTCGTAATCAGTTACTGACTTTTTACAACACCAAAAAGAACATTGTGTCATGCCACAAGTTGTCGTGAAAGGAAGACTTGGACGACTCAATATGAGTTACCAGCAAGCTTCGTTTATTGGGCTTCTACCTTCGGTTAATATAACAGTGAATATGCAAATACTAGGCACTTGATTGGTTCTGGCACAAATAAGGCATTGTGTAAGCTCTATATTTTTGCAGCTACACCGTGCACTCCCCCCCCATCCTCCTTCTCATGCACTTATCACTTAGTGGCCTTGGCTGTGATTGGTCATAGTATGTTGCTGTTTGCCGGTGTCCTTCATTTCCTCATTATCTGGCATGAGAGGTTTGCACCATGTTCTACACAGATGTCTTGTTTCAGCTGGTTGATGGGAACGTGACCTTTTGACCTTTTTTGACAAGCCAATCCTCCACAATTCCCCCTTTTTCTTTATAAAGGGATAAGGACTGAGTCAGGAGTCGTTGTAAACAAGCAGAACAACAATGCAAAGCATAACAAAGTAACAAACCCCCTATAACTATGAGACCTATAACAGCGAAGCAGCTTGTAAAGCAAACGTATATGCAGCTCTATGAAGTGAAACTTCTAAAATCAGCTAAATATTTCTGAAGCGCTATAAGCGGGTTACATAAAAGATAATTTGACAGACTATACAAAAAGTCTTTGTTTCAGCTAACTCTGGCGAAGATGCCTTATAGACTGACAACCACCACAATATAATTCTACTGTAGGGTCACACTGATGACAAAAACTACAGAGTTATCGAAGCACTTGTTGTATCACCAATCTCAGTTGTACCACTATATGCCTGTGGCCATGGACCGGATCTAGGAGGGCGACCGTGCTCAATGAAAGCTCTGTGTTGACTAAGGAGTTAAGTTCTTCTATTAGTGGCTGTAGCGCTCGGCGCAAGCAACGCTCCTCCCGGGCCTGCGAGTCAGGGTCCATACACTAGCTCGGAGACGCCGTCACTGGAGCTTCTGCAACAGCCGGTCTTAGTCACTTGGATGGTACCCACAAGGGTCCTGCAGAAGCACAAACACAGGCGTAACCACGGCCCAGATATATTACTTCTGCCGGTCCCTGCCACAAATCTGTATTAGGATCTCGATAGTACGCCTTAAAAGAAGGCTTTATCTTCTGTTTGTACAAAGTGCTTAATAACCGCTGGAGTTTGTTCATCACCAAAGATGCATAAATAATTTAACGTAATTTCACCCATATAATCAGCATCGATGACACCTGGAACAATGAATAGTCCTTTCAACGCAGATGATGATCTCCCCAGTAGCAAGGCTAGTCTCATAGATTCTTTTAACAATTCTGGACCTAGCTGGACTTGAGCCTCCTTAGTGGAGAACTGTCCAGTTCCCATCAGGTGTTGTAATTGCACCCCAATCAGGGGATCTCCCTGGCCTCGCTGAACTGCAACTGCCTCTTGACAGGTTTTCTGCCAATACATGTTCCATAACAACAACTGCGAAGGGGTGAGGATTAATTTCACAATACTTTTAATATAACAGCAAATCTGTTCCCCAAATATATGACAACATCTGCCTAGTGGGTTCAAACTGAATGCCTGTAGAAATAACAGTTTGCCTTAACTGAGATAGCAATTTCCAATTTAAGGGAGACATTTCAGCATTTACTGCCTGACCTTGAGCGTTAATCTGGTACTTAACAGGAAAGGCGAGAATCTTTTCCTGCAACAATCAAAATCATTGTTTGACAGAGCCTCTCTCTGAATAGATTTCCAATCTATCACCCGGATTCGCATTTGTCTACCTGTGCTCTGCAACTTTACCTTCTTTTCTTCTCTCCCCCCCCCCCCCTTTTTTTTTTTTTTTTTTTTTTTTCCAGAAGTTGTCCACTCTGCTTTGCAGGGCTACAAACAGCAGCCTGCTCGGCAGCAGCTACAGCTGCCTGCCTGCTTCAGCAGCAGCCATAAATACCTGTCAGCAACCACACTTTTGCATTAACCCTTTCTTGCCTGAAATGTTAAACCACTACCTGTTAAAAACTTTTACATGAACACGATAACAAAAAAAATACATAGAACACCATCTGCCCTCATCACACACACACACACACACATACGTATGCATATGGGATCCCACAAGCACATTTCACACAACTACAATGTTTGAAACACAAAATCCAGACAATCATTACTCGCACTACACAGTTCCACGTACAGAACGTGGCATAAGGACTCTGTGAAGACTATCAGGAAACCAGCTCCAACAAGCATCATCCCAGTGTGAGGTGGCAGGCTCAGCCCTAGCGAGCGTCCCCGCAGAGGATCTGCCTCCCTCACATCGCATGAGGCTTGGGCTTTTATACTGATCAAAATGCACACTCATTCTGACACAGGTGGCCAGTCTATGTCAGAAGAAGTGGCCAGCAATATCTATAAAGGTTTCCAAGCATCAATAGAATCATAGACATATTTGCTAACTTCTAGTACATGAGTATCACAGACAGACTGTATCAAATGAGTTGTATATGGGACCCCAAGTCCACGGACCACCACAGTCCACCACAGTCCTCTTGATACCCCTAATAAGGGCATACGAGAGACCTTTCCACCGCAGGTCTTGATCCAGCACATACATCACAGGGAAAGCACACAATACATCTGCATCCCCCACCCATCTCGCTTCTTCCTTTACAGCTGTCCATTTATCATGAGGATCTGGGGGATATAAATTAGGCTTCTTTTCCGGCTCCATGTCAAAAGGATCATCCAGGTCAGCATCAGAATTAACAGGCGTCAGAACTTCAGGAGCAGCAACAGCAGCCTGATGAGCATGCACAGGCTCTTTCTTGGGGTCAATAGGGTCTGGGTCAAAAAGAGTGTCTTCATCTCTGTCTTCCTTAATTTCTGTAGGGATCTTTTGAGGTTGTGAAGTTACAAGTGTTATTTCTACAGAGGTTGCGAGGTCCAAGCTGAGGCTTCCGCTGGTTGCGGGTTGCAAGGGGGTGGAATCATCTGAGCTACAGCGGCAACTTGTTTCTGCACGCGGCCGTTGGTGTACGCGCTCCTGTTGCAGTTTCCCGAACCTTGCCGACACATAGAGGTGTTATGTGAGTTGTTTTGGCATTTGTGACACCACACTCCTGAGACAGTGCATTCTCGGCGGAGATGTCCCATTCCTCCACATCGATAACAGCGTAGAGGGCCGCGGTTGAGCTGGCCAAGTGCGGCCGACGCTTGAAGGGGTGCAAAAGCGGCTAACACCTGAGTCTGTGAAGCCTTTGCTTGTTCCTGAATTCCCTCAGCTAGCTGTTTTATGGCATCTACTACCATAGCTTGTGGCCCTGTTGGTTGTGAGGCCATTCTTTCTAATGCTTCCTCTATAGTCCAATTAGCTCCCAAAGTAAGAATAACATTTCGGGTAATGGGGTTGCAGTTTTGTAAAGCACATTGTTTTAACAAGGCTCCCTTCATGTAGTCTGGGACGCCTGCTTTTTCAATAGCTGCAGCAGCTCTGTCTATAAAGGACCCAAATGATTCGTCTCGTCCTTGCTTGATAGCCATATATGAAGGCACACCTCCTGGGTCCTTAACTTGGTTAATAGCTTGCCGTACTAAATTCATAGCTGCTCTACACTTATCGGGTCCTAATAAAGCTTGTGCCTCGGTTCTAAAAAACGGTCCTGTACCCATTAACTCATCCAGGGTTACCCCGTAAAGGGGATCCCCAGGTTGTCTTTGTATAGCTACGAATCCATGAGCCAGATTTTGCCAATGAGCGTTAAAAAGCAACTGCTGATGTTGTGAGAATATAAGCTTAGCAATACTCTTGCAATCGGATGGTAGCAAGATATGAGCAGTCCAGATATAATCTAACATCTGCTTTACCGGCTCACTGGTGACTCCAAATTGACTGGCCGTCGCTCGTAATTGTGATAACAGTTTCCAATCTAAAGGGGTAACAGTTGCCATCAAACCACCCTGGTGTTGCTGAAAAGTCACCGGGCATGCCAACGAGGTCGCCACCTCATCGTCCCCCTTTTCAAGGCTGTCCTTAGCCACCGCTGCCCAAGCCTCCCTTCTTTCTTTAGCTATGGCCTCCACTAGGTCACTTTCTGCCCCAGGGATAGGCTCATAGCTTGAAAGAGGGTTAACAGAGGGCTTTTCTGGTTTTAGAGTCGTAGTGGTGGGGGGAGCTGTTGGTTCCGAAACTGAGGGGCTTGCTCCGGTGTCATCTGCATTTTGTGGAGATGGCAACATTACTTGTGAAAAAGCAGATGGCATTGGAATGGAGGAAGGCCAGTCAATCTCATAACTTCTGTTTTTTGCCTGAGCCGTGAGTGCCTGCTCGGCAGCTTTCTTTTCTGCCTGATATTGTAAAAGTTCATTATGTACCACCCGCCATAATTTACCTAACTTTGACTTTAACATCTCTAAAATAGTTCTCCAAATGACCAACAAATGTTTCACAGTGTCACTGCCTTCTGTGGCTGCGTTCTTCGGAGCTTTCCCGATCCCTGCTGTCTTCCCAGCCTTTTGTTTTAACAGGGTATTATATATAGCTTGCCAAATCTTATCTCCAAATTTTCGCCTTTCTGCTAATTCATGGACAGTGTGAGGGTTAACAAAACATCCCTTAGACTGTCCATAAGCTAACAGTCCCTGCAGCTCTTTCTGCAGGTTGATCCCTTTAACCTGCCGCTTCTGTAAGAAGGCAGTAAATAAATCATACTCCGCTTGCCTTTCCATACCTTAGCGCGCTTGTTGCAGCCCCTTCAGGTTTCGGCGGCGCGTATCGGCCGGGCTCGTCATTACGGTCACCCAGGGTCCGGCGCTTAAAATCCTGAGATCTTGGCGCTTTGACCGTCCTGTGGCTGCAATCAGGACCCGAGCAGAACTTACGTCGTCCCACCGTGGTGTTCGAGGGATCACGTCGAGGTCACCATTTGTGGGAATCGCCGGGAGACGAGCTCATCCGATGATGACCGACAAGTCTCGTTTATTGCTAAGCAGATGGACACTTATATACTTTGCATACAGAGATCATTAGCTCATAGCTTTTACATGTTACAAGATCATTGGCTTATAGCTTTTACATGTTACAGGATCATTGGTTTATAGCTTCTACATTTTTGCAGCTACACCGTGCACCCCCCCCACCATCCTCCTCATGCACTTATCACTTAGTGGCCTTGGCTGTGATTGGTCATAGTTTGTTGCTGTTTGCCGGTGTCCTTCATTTCCTCATTATCTGGCGTGAGAGGTTTGCACCATGTTCTACACAGATGTCTTGTTTCAGCTGGTTGATGGGAACATGACCTTTTGACCTTTTTCAACAAGCCAATCCTCCACATGTATAAATGTTGCACAGTGTGACAACTGTGACATTGTACATGTAATGCTGGTCGATGAGAAAATGAACATGAGCCAGCAGTGTGTGCTCGCAGCCCAGAAAGCCAACTGTATCCTGGGCTGTATCAAGAGGAGTGTGACCAGCAGGTGAAAGGAGGTGATCCTGCCCCTCTACTCTGCTCTTGTGAGACCTCACCTGGAGTATTGTGTGCAGTTCTGGTGTCCTCAACATAAGAAGGACATGGAACTGCTGGAACAAGTCCAGAGGAGGGCCATGAGGATGATCAGGGGACTGGAGCACCTCCCGTATGAAGATAGGTTGAGAAAGTTGGGGCTGTTCAGCCTGGAGAAGAGAAGGCTGTGTGGAGACCTCAGAGCAGCCTTCCAGTATCTGAAGGGGACCTATAGGGATGCTGGGGAGGGACTCTTCATCAGGGACTGTAGTGACAGGACAAGGGGTAATGGGTTAAAACTTAAACAGGGGAAGTTTAGATTGGATATAAGGAGGAAATTCTTTCCTTTTAGGGTGGTGAGGCACTGGAATCGGTTGCCCAGGAAGGTTGTGAATGATCCATCCCCAGCAGTGTTCAAGGCCAGGTTGGATGAAGCCTTGCGTGAGATGGTTTAGTGTGAGTTGTCCCTGCCCATGGCAGGGGGGCTGGAACTAGATGATCTTAAGGTCCTTTCCAACCCTAACTATTCTATGATTCTATGATTCTATATACTATATGATAGAGAGGAAAGGTCTTAAAACATACTATTTAGAGAAAATACTATGTATTTCCAGATTAAAAGTACTTTTCACAATGGAAATGGTTTAATACAGACATTTCAGTTACTTTGTTTTCTAGAAAAATAAATTTTTTGCAGTCATAGTGTCTGATCTACACCTGTTAAGTTTAACACAAGACTGCTGCTCACATTAAAAGCCGCAGAACCAAACTCTCAGAATATATTCTTTTAAAATATGCTTACTACTTTAAATGTTCATCATTGCTGCAGTGAATAGCATACTTGTCTGAGGATTAGGAATTTGCACTATCAAATAGGAGGTGACTTTAACTGTTTTGGTCAAGTGCATATTAATTCAAAGTTCTAGCAAATTCCCTGTGCATGATTTTTTAATTGTAAATCGAGAAATGGGAAGCAAAGAAACCTTTAAAGTACTATTCACATGGAATTCTCGGCAGCTGATCCACTGAAGCAGAGTTTTGAGACGTGCTTTACACTGCTATAATTTCTGCCACTAGTTTCCTTCCTCCCCTCTCAGTGGGGCTCCTGGTGGGAAAGTAAAATACAACACTGGAGTAGGCAGTGATGTGCCAGCCTGCATCTGCTACAAAGCAGCCTAAAATTAAACCCCAATTGGACAATGACATTTGGTGTACAGCAGCAGACAGTCTAGTAATGTAAACCAGGTTGTTCAGCAAAGATAAATGAATGTTCAGCTACATGCAAAACAAATCTCGGGGTCTTAAAAAAAAAAAAACAAACCAAACCAGAAACAATCCTTTGATATTAATTTATAAATGTAATCTCTCTAGATTTATTAACACTGCAATTTAATGAATTTGCATCAGTGAAAGCATAATGAGAATGTCTCATCAAAATTTACTATTAATATTTTAAGAAATTGGCCCATTTTGCAGCTTGTTTCAGTTTAAGGAAGTTCTCTAGGAATGTAGAATTTGTTTTAGATGTCTGCCCTTCAGGTTGACATTTTTTCCTGTGCATATCAGATAAGCCCGATTCTTTTGCCAGTATCTCTTTTAAAATCCCAGTTCTGTAGACAGAAGCTACATGTTAATGTTGTTCCTTCTACAGACTGAAATAACTGCCTGTGGTTTTTTGCTTGTGTGTATTATCAGACTCCTTGAATTTAAAAGAATATGATCATACAGAGGGCACAAATTACTAGAATGTAAATAATTGCAGGCACTTACAGATACAACTTTGTCCCTCATCCTTCATGCTATCATGCAATTTTGCAGGGGAAAACTCTCCAGACTGTGAGGTATACAGGAATGATTCGTGTCAGCAACTTAGGAGTTCTTGTCGCCATTGCACTTTATGTGGAATCGGAACCCCTTGTGACCATTGTACCTTGTGTGGGACGTATAGGAATGATCATGATTATGATAAATGTTCCTGTCAATACAATGATGAGAGAGAAGAAGAAACCAAGGAATAATCCCTCTTACTCAACCATTTTGTTTTTCAAAGGGTGCTTTTTTTAACTGCTTGAATGCTTTAAGGGAGTTCGGTAACTAAGAGATAGATACATCCTGTTACAGGATAAATAACCAGATAAGGAATGGAATTTATGGGGCTAAGATGGTGGTTAATTGCATGTGAAAGACATCTCCCTGTTAATGTATGACCAAGAAGTTCAGCAGCATCTTCACTGGAGAAAGACCCCAGCAACAAGAAAAGAATAATGGAAAGGGGCCAGGTTGGCATCCGGGTACAGAAGAAGGGATTGGCTGAGACCCCGGACCAAGAAGTATAAGAGACTAGACCCCAAAGACCCCGGTGTGCATCTCTGGTGGAGCGGAGACTCCCCGTCTCACCCAGCACTGCTTGCTTATTGCCTCTCGATATTAATCAATTGTAATAAAATAATTGAATCAGATCATGGCTAAGACAAATTTTTTATAACAAAATCTTTTAATTTCTGAGACTTTCAAATTATTATTGAACTGTATTTTTAAGATATTTACAAATATTAGTCTTAATTCATAAATTGCTGACTTTGAACCCAATGCCCACATTTATTTTATGTAAAATGGGAGTGAAATCAGACACAGAATAGAGTCACATTAACTGCAGGTCCTGGGCCTTCACTGGGTAAATGGATCTCACTGTGGGACCAGCACTATGATTTTTAAAGTTGTTAAGTAAAAACACGACCAAAGCTTTTTTTTTACTGCTAGTATAGTTATGGCTGGAAATCCCCAAATTACATGTATACCATCGTACAGCTGAAGGAATGAGCTTTACAACGATTTGTGTTTATATATTTTCAGAAAAATGATTACACACTCTTAAAAACATAGGGTATAAAATCACTACAGCTTGAACTTCGTTCTTATTATGCACTGTGCTGGTTTGCCAATTCCACATGCACTAAAACCATGAAAGAGAGTGTCCCAAAGTATTTTGAGCTTGATTTTCTCAGGAAACAACCATTCCTAGAAATGAGATGAAGCAAAACATGAAGTTGCATGGAAATTGCAATCAGAAACCCAAAATTAACAACTCCAAAGAGTGTTGGTATGTTATTTAATCAATATGAGAAGAAAAACACAACTTCTGTCAGGGTCAAATGCATCTATACACAAATTCCACTTTTCTGTAACCATGACTGGGCTCACCCTGTGCACATAGCCAAGAGTTTGTTAGCTGGCACAGGGGTCATGCTCATGTTTGTGGGCAATTATTCCAGGAAATAGCAAATCATGTTATCTCAACAACTCTACGAATTACTTGTTATCTAGAAACAATATTGACTAAAAAAGTCAAAACCTGTTACCCAAAATACACATCGCACCTTATTGCAATCAGTCAGGCTATGCAAACTATTTTACCACATCTGGCTGTGAAGCACATTTTTGTGGTTTTGCAAGCCAATTCCTTTTTGTGAAAGTTTTCAAGAACACAAGCAAAATGAGATCCCAGACATCTGAATCACCAGACATTCAAAAAACATTATATGTATGTTTAAGTAGTTGACTTCCTAAAGCAAAAATATGAAATGCCAATGACCATTTTGTATATGCAGTTGGGAAGAGTCCATTCCTGTGCCCACTTAGCTGATTGCAACAGAATTTGGTTCAGAGTCTAGTCCTCCCTTTCAGCACAACTGAAAGACAGTTTTTTTAAGCAGAACAGCACTTTAAAAATAAACACATCTTCTCCTTCATCTCTGGACTAGAGACACTGACCTTAGAAATACCTGAAATTCTTCCATTGCCTGTAAACAAAAATGGACTGCAGGCAACCATGATCATGTGTCACTCTTACAAAACACACTTACTCATTAGCTACTTTTTGGAAAGGTTCTTTGCTGTCAATCAAGTGACAAGTTCTGCTTATAATAATGGTGATGACATCAGACCTGTAGAAGAGAAGATTAGTATGGGGAATTTAAATATATAAACCAGAAGGTCACATGACACATCCAATGTCAACTGAAGTTAATGGCCTCCATTCACTTTGATCAAAACTGATCCGTGTAGGATTAAGAGATTTTTTTATATATATGCATATGTATTTATTTATTTTCCTTATAGCTAGTATCATTGTCTTGCAATGTGGAGGGGGGAAAGGGGAGGGGGGAAATGGAGGGAACACACTTATGAGAAGCCCAGTCTGCCAGCCACCATCTGTTATAAGAAAGAATCAAAGTCACAGATGGCTCCTAAGCAGCTCCCCACAGACACTACTTGCTAACTATTTCAAGCTTGTGGCTAGAACATGTCCAATAAATTGACAATTTCATCTCTTCCCACATAATTTTCTGATTAGCAGCAATGAAACTGGTGGAAATTAGATACGATACTTATAGAGTGAAAATAACACTAAGTGGATAAGGGAGAAGGAAAAGCTAAGAGGAAGCAGAGACAAGACATCTGACCCAAACTAGCCAAAGGGATATTCCATACCACAGCACATCATGCCCAGTATATAAACTGGGGGGGAGTTACCCAGAAGGCCCAGATTGCTGATTGGGTAGGGCTGGGTATCGGTCAGCAGGTGGTGAGCAATTGTATTCTCTCCCCTTGTTATTTCCCTTATCATTATTATTATTATTGGTGGTAGCAGTAGTGGTTTTGTGTTATACCTTAGTTACTGGACTGTTCTTATCTCAACCTGTATGAGTTACATTCTTTTGATTCTCCTCCCCATCCCTATGGGAGTGGGTGGAGGAAGAACAGGGATAGTGAGCAAGCAGCTGTCTGGTTCTGAGTTACCAGCTGGGCTTAAACCATGACACCTACTATTACACATTACCTTATTTTCTGACTTCTACCAGACGTTTCTGTTATTAAATGCTTGTTCCATTTAAAATATGAGATTATATTGCAGCCTTGGAAATAAAAAATAATCACTTTCTCCTAAGAAAGACAAGATTAACAGAAGACTATTTCAATAGAAATATAACTTGAAAATACATCATATTGTGCAGCAAACTTAGAATAATGTAGGCATAAAATAAGCCTGAGAAATAATAACAAACCACTGTAAACTCACACAGCAAAGCCATCATAGACTAGGCCTGTTTCTGAACAATTCCCAAAGCTGGTAGCACCATGACAATCATGTCCAAAGAATCAATCTAATTGTTGTGCATTTTACCCAATTCTTACATAAATCCATTTAACAACAGTTTTGAATTCTGCAGTTTCTCCAGCTAATGATTTTAAGCAGATATGAAATATTCACTGATTACTCCCCCCCCCCTCTTTCTGCCCTGGCCGTCCCTCACCCTCGTTCCCATACGCCCTTCACAGCCGAAACCCGTCGCCGGCGGTTCCTGTCACTCCCTCAACAGGGCAACACCACCAGCCGCCTACCCCTTCCTTCATCCTCTCACGCCACCAATGTCCCCAGCCCCCACCCCAAGGGCCTGGTGATCCTGGTACCCCCGCTTCTCCTCCCTCCGCCCCCAGTCCTTCCCTCATACCTACGCATGCAGCTGCTCACTCTCTCCCGCCTTCCCTTTCCTGCTATCATTCGCGGCTCTGTCTGCTCCCTCGTCCAACCCCTCCCTGGCGGAGGAGTCGCTGTTTCCGCAGTACACGGAGCGAGACTGACCGTCTGGTGGGGGTTGTCGTGGGTAGGTGAGCGAGCGCTGTCGGCCGGTCTCCACCCGGCCCCGTGGACAGGGCTTGTTCTCAGCTGTAGTCCGGCCAGCAGGGCCTTAGCAGTGTGAGGCACCGGGCTGATATAGATGGTGTTACCGGCGCTTCTTCCTCCTTGGGCGTCGGGGGGGACGGGGCGCGAAAGAGAACAGCCAGCACCCACTGGGTCGCCGCGGGGGGCACCGGCAGGGGCTGGGTGGAGCTCGCCGGAGGCGCCTGCGAAGAGTCTCAGCTGGCGGGACGGCGGTGGCAGTACCCCAGGGCGCGGCCTGGTGGTTCTTGCCGCTCTCCCTCAGCGGGGCTGGGCCAGGCCAGGCCGGGCCGGGCCGGCCCTGTGGCGGAGGGAACAATCGCGGAGCGGACGCACAACCCCGACAGGGGTATGAGGCTGCGGCCGTCCCCGTCCTTCTTCCCGCTGTGACCCGAGCACGGACAGGCCAGGGAGTGTGACTGGGACTGCACCTGTGGGAATTCTTGTGCATCTTCCTGTTAGATAGTAATCCGCGGCCGGCCGGAGCACCAGCAGGCCTTGGCTAGCTGCGAGAAACCCCGCCGCGGGGGCCTCCCCTCAGGGCGGCGCGGTTCTGCCTGGGCCCGCGCGGTGAGACGGTTCCGCTGTCCGTGCGGGCTTCACGGGGTGTTGTCGGCGGGATTTGCCCCTTGGGAGTGCTGTAATGTCGGCCTCCCGAAAGCACAGCTCGTCACAGCGCCCGCGGTGGGGTTTCTTCGCGCCTCCCGGCTCGAAGGCCTGTGAGCAGGAGTGCCTCCTTGGCGGCCACTGCAGTGGGCTGTGCTTGTACGGGTGTTTTGCCTGATGTTGATTGTAACTATTGTTTGTTGTTATTTAGCTTTATGTTTAGTATGTTGTATCCTTATGCTAACTGCAAGCAGAAGAGGATAGCTCAATTTGGGCTGTAGCTGAAAGCTTTACTAATGTATCTTCTTTTCTGTCTGCTTGAGGGATTTTATTGTTTGAGTGGTGCAGGTATATATTTGTCAGGTGGATGTTGGCTTAGAAACTTGAAAAGAGTTGAACGATCCTGTTTGTTTGTTTGTTTTACGTGAGATTATAAACTTTGTTGCAGGTATAAATTGGCTACTATCATTATTGGTTTTAGAGATGAACAGATGTATGCCGCTGTTCAAGACACCCAGACATCAGGTGTGTGTAGTTGCAGTTCACTGTTTGGCTTTTCAGAGTCCCTCAGCCTGTGGTGCTGGAGGCAAATGCAGCTGTCAAAAGGTTGAGGCTTGGTTTCCAAAATGGTACTGCATCTTGTGACTGCCAGTGTGGCTGTTGGATAATCTCAAATTGAGAGTCTGGAGAAAAGGTTGTTGTGTATTTTAAGGTTTGATGTTTCTGTTTTCTCAGCCTAGTGCTGTCTTGCAAAGGGGCAGTGGTCCTCTTGAGGAACTTTTGTTTTCTGTGGGTGATGGGTGGCTGAAGCTCCTGCAGAATGCTTCCCTTCCCTCACCTCTCTGAGGTATGCATCATGTGGTTTCTGGCCACATGAAAGTTTTGGTATGCAGCTCATGGGATCAGAAGTGTTGGCCAGTCTTGGTATGTTCACAGGTGCTATTTATTATGGGTATCGGCACAATTTTGCGCTTGGCTGGAATCTTCTACTAGGAAACGATTCTACATAAGATAAGCTGGTCCCTTCTTTTGGAAAGCATTGCTGTTTTTCCAAGTTCAACATTTCCACAAGTTTTGTTTTCTTCCTTTATTTTCTTTTCTGTACTTTCCCTCCTAGAAGGAAATACTTTCTAAGTATTTAATCTATGGTTGTGAAGTTGCGTTTCAGGTCAACATATGTATTTCTGGAGCTTTGTGGAAACTTTGGGGTGTGAGGAACTAACTGTGCAGGAAACATCACAGAGCTGCTGCTTCCCATGCATCTTGTGCTGCTTCCTAAGTCAGTGTAAGGCATTGGTTTCTCATTTTGAATCAAGAGTTACTATGAGGTGTTAGGAAACTAGAAATTATATATACAGAGAATATTTTTCTAGTCAAAAGTCTCCTCTTGTTACTATAAAAGACTCTCAGAAATAAATAATTGCTACAGATGTCTAAAAGACAAGTCTAGGTTTCTTCCACTTCTTGAGCATCAACTTCCCCACTTCTTTTTATTTATTACTTTTCAACACCTCTTCCCCAGAATAAAAATGATGGCCAGTTTTATTTTGCAGCAAAACAGCTGTATTTTTGCTGTGCTATAAGGTGTAAGTAACTTCCCTTTACATCCTGAATTAACCGCAGGTTTAAGTGCTGCCACTTGTTTCTTGTTACTAAAAATGGATTGTGTGAAGAGAAATTGTGCTGCTGCTTTTTTTTTTTTTTTTCATATATAGTAGTACTGTAATGGGAAAAGACTTAGTTCCTGTAAGGGTGAATGCTGATACACCAGAAATCCTGCTAATGAGACCTCATAGCAGCCTTCCAGTACCTGAAGGGGGCCTATAGGGATGCTGGGGAGGGACTCTTCATCAGGGACTGTAGTGACAGGACAAGGGGTAACGGGTTAAAACTCAAGCAGGGGAAGTTTAGATTGGATATAAGGAGGAAATTCTTTCCTGTTAGGGTGGTGAGGCACTGGAATCGGTTGCCCAGGGAGGTTGTGAGTGCTCCATCCCTGGTGGTGTTCAAGGCCAGGTTGGATGAAGCCTTGTGTGGGATGGTTTAGTGTGAGGTGTCCCTGCCCATGGCAGGGGGGTTGGAACTAGATGATCTTAAGGTCCTTTCCAACCCTAACTATTCTATGATTCTATGATAGTGATTAATGGGTGCTGCTCAAAATAGCTATCACTGCTGATATGACTAATTGTGCTTTATGAAAAGAGCTCCTTTATTTTCAGTAATCTCAAGGTATTGCTACAGTTTTGGAGAAATACCTCGTCTGTGCAGACAGATTTCTGTGTCTGTGCACAGTGAAATGTGGAACTTGCAGTGAAGTATGGCAGTTCTTTAAGGGCTTGCTGCTGTGCTGCATAACCACTTGGGGCTGAAAGTGAAGAATATCATCTTGTGGTTACTGTAGGTAGATAGAATATTATTACTGGAATTGGACATTAGCCAGGGCAACACCCTGTGTGTTATAAACAATGCCAGGGTATTGTTAGTAGGTACAGAAGGGGTTTTATATCATACATGAAAGGTGACATTTTCAGCAGCATCACAACACATTGTTCTGGGGCTGTCTCAGAGGGTAACTGGCTCTGCTAGGCTCAATTAAAATCTATGTTATTATCACGCTGGTCCTCTTAGAGTTTGGTGATATGTCTAGATTAGTGTTTCTTAACCTTTGTTGGCCTTTGGGTAGCAACAATTTGTTAATAACATGCCATAGGCAGTCTTGTTCTCTCTAGGCAATTTTGTATTCTGGGTTCTATTTAGATTTTGTATGTATTGTGGCTGAAAGTAACACTAGAAGCTTATATAGGAACTGCAGATTTAAGCCATAGGAGTTGCTGTTTCTTGATATCTTTAAAAATCTGAAGTTCTGCCTGGTAGGATGAAAAAATATTTTTAAAGTTAAGCAGAAGATGGGTTCAAAACTCACTGAGAAGGAGCTAGTAGTTGTGTTTTGTTGTGCCTTTGGCTTTGCCATGAGTTTCTTTACTGCTGTGTACCTCAAGATAATTTTATGGCAGGAGGGGTGTAGATGTTCATCCCTTCTGCCCCTGAATAGACTATTCAGAGGTGTGTGTGGGGAGTAAGAGGCATTCCTTTCACAAATACTATTTTGCAGGTTAATTGCTGATTTGGTCTGGTAGGATCCCAGGCTCATAGTATTCTGTGAATAAATTATTTTGGTTCAGTCCTCAAATTTTGCCAAAATAGTAATAAAAAAAAAATCCTATGAAACTTCAGAAAAATTATGTTAATGAGGTATGTGATAAGACAAATTATTTTAATAACTATGGTTTTGAAATACCAGTCTTTTACTCTGCTGTAATTAAAGAAGATTAGTGTGTTGTAAGATAAATTTTGAGGATTCTGTGTGGTTCTATTAAGGTCATAAACTTTGCATCAGGTCCAGGGACCTGGGTTGGAGTAGCTTTGGAGTACAAGAGAAAGAGGGGGGTGTGTGGGAAACAGCAGAATAGAGGGTCTAGAAATGCTGGTGAACTTTGAATAATGAAGGAAAACAGATGAAAAGGGAAATGTGAAGTACTCCAGGTGTGGCTGGGGGAATCCTGAGATGTCTGTGAGTGAAGGTCAATATGGGTGTGTCTGAGGTGGGAGTAACTGTGGCTCTGGGAGGCTTTCGGGCATGTTCAAGAGCATTTTATAGCAAGTCAGACATTTTTCCAGCTGTTGTATTGCATACCACTGGTGGTACGTTGGCTTCAGTCTAATAATAACATATGGCAGTTTATCAGGGCAAGAACTTACTACAAGTTTTTATTAAAACCAAGTTTGATGTGGGATGTTCTAGGGCTTTGTTTTGAAGAACTGTTTTCAAAGGAAATAAATATTCTCCCTTTTAAAGAAAGCCCTCTTAGGAGAACATGGTAGCACTAGTAGATAGAATTTTTGTTGTATTTGCTAAAAAGCAAAACAAAAATTTTAAAAAGGTTTTACTGTAGGGTCACATCAGAGAAAATAATTCTTTAGGAAAAATCTTTACAATACCTCCCTAAATTATGACCAATTTCTACTTATGTTTATAGTAAAAATTTCTCCTTGAAATGACTGTTGCATGTTTTCTCTTTCAGGCTAGATAAATTTTCATTGTCTTCCAACAGAGCTGTACTACTATGTGGTTTTTTGTTTCTTGCTTTTCTAATATTTTCAGATTTTTCAAATGGTTAGGGTTTTTTTGGTCAGTGGGACTCTACTTGGTTTATAGAATCATAGAATAGTTTGGGTTGGAAAGGACCTTAAGATCATCTAGTTCCAACCTCCCTGCCATGGGCAGGGACACCTCACACTAAACCATCCCACCCAAGGCTCTGTCCAACCTGGCCTTGAACACCACCAGGGATGGAGCATTCACAACTTCCCTGGGCAACCCATTCCAGTGCCTCGCCACCCTAACAGTAAAGAATTTCTTCCTTATATCCAGTCTAAACTTATTACCCCTTGTCCTGTCACTACAGTCCCTAATGAGTAGTCCATCCCCAGCATCCTTGTAGGCCCCCTTCAGATACTGGAAGGCTGTTATGAGGTCTCTACGCAGCCTTCTCTTATCCAGGCTGAACAGCCCCAACTTTCTCAGCCTATCTTCATACAGGAGGTGTTCCAGCCCTCTGATCATCCTCGTGGCCCTCCTCTGGACTTGTTCCAACAGTTCCATGTCCTTTTTATGTTGAAGACACCAGAACTGTACACAATACTCCAAGTGAGGTCTCACAAGAGCAGAGTATCAGGGCAGGATCACCTCCTTTGACCTCCTGGTTACACTTATTTTGATGCAGCCCAGGATAAGGTTGGCTTTCTGGGCTGCGGGCACACACTGCTGGCTCATGTTCATTTTCTCATCGACCGACGCCCCCAAGTCCTTCTCTGCAGGGCTGCTCTGAATCTCTTCTCTGTCCAACCTGTAGCTGTGCCTGGGATTGCTCCGACCCAGGTGTAGGACCTTGCACTTGTCATGGTTAAACTTCATAAAGTTGGCATCAGCCCACCTAAAAAGCATGTCAAGGTCCCTCTGGATGATTTGTTTTATCTAGTCATGTTTCAGTGGGATACTTGTCAGATGCTGTCATGGTTTAAGCCCAGGCCATAAATCAAAACCACGTAGTCTATTTCCCCCTCCCCTTTCTTTCCCCCCGTTCCCGGATGGATGGGAAGGAGAATTGAAAGAATCTTAACTCCCACGGGTTGAGATAAGAATAGTTTAAGAACTAAGGTATAACACAAATCACTGCTGCTACTACCAATAATAATAATAATAATGATAAAGGAAATAACAAGTGAAGGGAATATAATACCTCACCACTTGCCGACCGATAATACCCAGCCCCCAGCAGTACCCTAGCCCTTCCGGGTAACTCTCAGTTATATCCTGGGCATGACATGCTGTGGTATGGAATACATCTTTGGCTAGTTTTGGTCAGGTGTCCTGTCTCTGCTTCCTCCCGGCTTCCCCTCCTCCCTGGCAGAGCTTGAGACTCACAAAGTCCTTGGTCAGAGTAAACATTGTTTATCAACAGCTAAAAACATTGGTGTTATCAGCGCTGTTCCCAGGCCAAAAGTCAAAACCACAGCATTGCACCAGGTACTAAGGAGAAAAAATGACTGCTACTGCTGAACCCAGGACAGATGCTGAAGTCTTCTGGAGAGCAGTTCTGTGAATAGCATTGCAAAAGACAGATTATTTGGAAAATTTCAACAGGGAGATACATCCACCACCTTGTCAGCCCCCCCTTCTTGGGTTTAGATGTTCTTTTTTTGTTCTTTCCTGACACTACTTGTGTGTTGGTTGGAAAGTTATAAGAGAGCATGTCAGCTGGTTGTTTAATAAGAGTATTTTAGGTGTGATTCTTGTTCAGTTGTGCACTCAAAGTTGACATTTAAATGGCACCATCCAATTACAGAAAATTTCTCACAGGCTCTGTGTGGTGTACTTTGCAATCCAGGAATGGAACAGTACTTTTTGAACTTAAACAGTTTCTGAATGTAAGGGAAACTTTGTTTCCCTCAGTAGAAATAATAACATTTAACTTTGATTCTTTAATGCTTTATTCTGATATGCTGTATTTTGGAAACTTTAAAGCACTTTATGGAATGTGTGTAGAGGAGAGTGTAGGAGAAGAGTAGGAAGAAAGGACTGTGGCAGACCTTTTCTCCACTTCTCCGCAGGTATCCTTGGTGTGATTCCTTTGTGCGAGAGTTGTCTACTAGTGAAATATATCTTTAATCCTGTCAGTAACTGAGTGTTTTCAGTTTCCTAAGTAGGTTACCTCACTGTGATAACCTGCTATGTTTGTGGGTTTCTGGATGGTATCAGGAATTCCTCTGAACACCTCCCGTATGAAGACAGGCTGAGAAAGTTGGGGCTGTTCACCCTGGATAAGAGAAGGCTGTGTTGGAGACCTCATAGCAGCCTTCCAATATCTGAAGGGGGCCTACAAGGATGCTGGAGAGGGACTCTTCACTAGGGACTGTAGTGACAGGACAAGGGGTAACAGGTTCAAACTTGAAGTGTAAGTTTAGATTGGATATAAGGAAGAAGTTCTCTACTGTAAGGGGGGTGAGGCAGTGGAATGGGTTGCTCAGGGAAGTTGTGAATGCTCCATCCCTGGCGGCGTTCAAGGCCAGGTTGGACAGAGCCTTGGGTGACATGGTTTAGTGTGAGGTGTCTCTGCCCATGGCAGGGAGGTTGGAACTAGATGATCTTAAGGTCCTTTCCAACCCTAACTATTTTATGACTCTAGGATTATATGAAAGTTGAACTTTCTGCTCTTCTGTACAGATTACAGAACTTGGCTGATTGTGCATTAGAAGAACAGTTGGAGTCCAAGCACAAGAGCTTCCCTGGAGAAAGATAAAGCACCTGAATATCTACAGCTCGTATTTCAGAAAAATTTGGAGATCTTTAAAGTGTTGCTTCCCTCAGTGTCTAAGTACAAGGTAATATTTTTAAAGTTCCTTAAAAGTACTTGAAGCTAATAATTTCATCCTGAAGAAGCTAGACGTTATTTTTTCTTTTTTGTGGCCCGGCTTATAACAGAAGTGCTGAAAACCAGTGAAAGCTGTAGTGTCTAGAAAGGACAGACACAGGAATACCCTTCTTGTTGTTAAAAGACTTTTCTTGTGTCTGCATCCTCACAGCTTAATTAAAAGACTGAGTATCAGAGGGCAAAGATCACTTTGGGTAAATGTAACTCTATGCCAGACTCCAGAAGATTTGAGAAACATAGTTTTTTTTCTATTAAGTATTTCAAAATTTTTCTCAGAATGCTATTTGCAAGTCTTGCACCAGATGGTATTATGTAGCAGGAGAAAGAATGCAAGGAGGAAGAAGCTATGGAATATGTTCTTCTTCGATATGTTCTTCTGTATGCATCTTGCAGCGTAACTTCAGTGTAGAATGAGTTTGTCGTCTCAATGCTCAGAAAAAAATTTCACGTTTGTCAAATGAAGGTAAAAATGAGTGCAGGTTTTCATCATTTGTTAAAGGCACCTGTGTTTAGTCGAAGATGGAGAGATCCTGAGGATGGGAGAATTTTTGGTGGGAGGGAAGAATAGCAATATTGCCTGCTGTTGAGTGGACTGCAGTTCTTTGTCCAAGCAGCAATTGAAGGCTAGGTGGTATAGAATAGTGCTAACTAAAACTGTGCAAATATATTGTTACAGAATCCAACTTCATCAGCACATGTTTCACAGCTCTGGAATAAACTATTTAGCCTCTTACCAAAGACATAGATAGATAGATATTGGTGTATTTTTGGCTGAGCAACACAGTTTGCAAATATTGAAATAATAAGGTAACAAGATAAACCCTTTTTTTTTTTTTTGCTGAGCAACACAGTTTTCAAATTTTAAATAATAAGGTAACAAGATAACTTTTTCCTATGCGAGATGAACGTTTACAAGCAGATGATGGCATTGAGAATTTTAATATGGCACTGAAAAATAGATCTACTGCTAAATAGGCATGTCTCTTTTAGAAAAGCTAAAATCTTTAATTTATTAAATAAAAAGCAAAAAATTGAAAAAAATATGATTTGGTAATGATTGGAATTTTGTTTTACTGAGTTTGGAGTAGTGCAGATGAAATCATCAAGAGTGCCAAGTTGCCACTGTTGCCATCAGGAAAGCAGAGGTTTGAGTGGGTACTTGTATGTTCTTCACCTATGGAGAGTAAACTGTGGGTGTACTTTGCTATCTCATAGTGGAGTACCACAGAACTGTCTTTCTACTAATGTAGGTACACAAGTCACAAGTTATGATACAGGCAAGGTTAAGGTTTTGGTAGTATTATAACTTGCAGTTCTGTTTTAGCTTTTTTTGAAGACAAATTGCTGAAGTTTATGTATATGAGAGAGCAGGGTAGGTTAACTAAAAATTGTATTTCCTAAATTAATTCAAGTGTAAGTGGACTTTTAATTCTGTGGCTTATTTTTCTTAACAGACTTCTGTGCTGATGAAAACTGTAGAGGGTGTTAGAAGGAAATGGCAATTGTTAGAACAAAGCCCTGAAAAAAAAAAGAGCATGTATATTGATACTGGGAATATGCATGATTCTGTATTAAAATGTTATAAGAATCTTTACTCAAAGAGCTTCCAGTCTTTCTGTCTGTCTCATGATGCTTTCAGGAAAAGAATGAAAACATTTTCTCTCTAGCAATCTTGTTAGATCTCATAATGAACTTCTTTGTCTAAGCATTGCAATAATTTGTGATGTCGAATTTTCGATGTTGATTGTGACGTTGAATTCAGTGCTTTGACATCATTTCAGGTCCAAAGGGGAGTGAGTTTTAGCGAAGTTATTTTGTTACAAGTTTGGTAATTGGTGAAATTTGTATAAAATCTGGCCATGAGTTTAACTTGGGTTTGTTCACAAGTTGTTTTTAGTAAAGGTATTCTACAAATCCAAGTTATCAATCCTAATCTAAATGTTTCTGTAATATTTCTTCTTAAAAAACTGAAATAGTAACTTGGTTCATGGGACAGCAGATGGTCTAGTTGGGCAGTCCTTGGTCAAGTGCACTTACTGCTTTATCCATGTGGAAAAGTGGTACATCTGACCCCTGCTATTTTGAAATTATTCTGTTGCTTGGTTTTGTGGTCAGAAAAGATCCTGGTCTGGTTAAGTGAAATCTGTTGTTCTGCAGATGTTGCTGGACATGAAATCTGTTGAAAACCGCTAATGAAAAACTTTTTGGTTTTATATAGGAATGTTACATTTTTGTGGTGATGGATTGGTATTATAGAGTATATCTGTAGTTGACACTCAAGATTTAGGGAAATGTTTTTTGGGAAAAGTACATTTTCTTCCTTTAAAGGTAGAGCAGGAGAAAAGTTCTGTTTGGTGGGTTGTTTTTTTTTTGGTTTTTTTATTTTTATTTTTTTGGTTGGTGTGTTTGTGTGGTGGGTTGATTTTTTTGGGGTTTTTTTTTGTTTGTTTGTTTTTTCCATTTTAGTTTCTGGAACAGTTGGTTTTTAGGAGCTTTAATTAGGGTTGTCTGATGCAGTCAAACAAATGAATAACAGACCACGATTAGCCTTTTATGTGTGTTTCCTCTGAACATGTGTTAAAAGATTCTAGCTCTTCTCTCACTCTGCCTTCTCTTTCCATATCACAGTGACCATGAGGGCTGCAGAGGTCCCTTTCAAATCATAGATGCTGTCAGGATTGGTTTTTGTCACTGAATCTCTAACACTATTCAAGTTGTTGCTGGGCAGACATCAGAGAGTTACTGCTCCAAAACCTTTCATGATGTCTTTGATTCTGGCTGCTTTTTAAAGAGTATGCTTTAATCAGACGTATTGTTGGACTGAATGCCAGGAGTATTGAATTGCTGTGGCTTATAGATACCAAAGTTCGTGGTTGAATAGCTCCTCTGGCTTTAAAGGGACAATATATTAATCTTAAGTTGTTCTTCAACAGCTGCACAGAGTTTGTTGCTTGTGCAGTTGTCATGGTTTAAGGCTAGCCAATAACTCAGAACCACACAGCCACTCGCTCACTCCCCTTCTTCCTTCCCCCCTGCTCCCAGAGGGATGGAGAAGGGAATCAAAAGAATGTAAATCCCATGGGCTGAGATAAGAACAGTCCTGTAACTAAGGTTCAGTATAAACCTACCTCTTCTACCGCTAATAATAATGATAAGGGAAATAACAAGGGGAGAGAATATGAAACTAAAAGGGGGAAAAAAAGGAAAAGAAACCAATAAATAAAAGTGATGCACAATACAATTGATCACCACCCACTGACTGATACCCAGCCTGACCCTATCAGCGATCTGGGCTGAGTGACTCCCTCCAGTTTATATACTGGGCATGACATGCTGTGGTATGGAATACTCCTTTGGCTAGGTTTGGGTCAGGTGTCCCATCTCTGCTTCCTCCCGGCTTCCCTTCCTCCCTGGCAGATCATGAGACTGAGAAAGTCCTTGATAGGAGTAGACATTACTTAGCAACAACTAAAACCATTGGTGTGTTATCAGCGTTGTTCTCAGACTAAAGTTAAAAACACAGCACTGCACCAGCAACTAAGGAGAAAAATGACTGCTACAGCTGAACTCAGGACAGTGTTCCATTTTAAAGGACTTTATGGCCTTTGTGCATTGTGGTAGATGGAGAAGACTACTGCAAATATGACTGTTAAAATTTGACTTGATATTAAGTTGTGGTTAGTTTGCTCTTTTTCCTGAGACATTGGCATTTTTATGGGCTGTTTTTTAGTTTCACAGTGCAGCAAGTCTTCCTTTTCTCTGTCTGATGCAGTATATTGTTACCGATACTTTAGTTGCATCCTGATGCAGGAGAAAATTATGTGGATCAGTCAGTGACTTTCTGCTTAAGAGTTGCATCTGTATTTTGTTCCGAAATTGGTTTAGAAGTTTCTTTTCAAAAATTCTTGCTGTTTTAGAGAAATAATGTTATGTCTTCCTTGAATAATGCTATTTGATATATATATTCTGTTCTGGAACATGAGTTGCTCATCTCTGCTGTGTTCATTGTTTTTCACTGCACATTAAATCCTATATCAAGAAAAAACAAGGGTAAGTAGAGTTTATGAAACTTTCTAAGCTATATAATTATGCTGTTTTTCCTTTAACTTAAGGTTTTGTAGTTGATACAGTCTTCAATTACAAGCATAGATGGGAAGGTATGCTGTATTTTGATCCAGTTGTTCAATGTGTTGAGGAATAAATCATAATATGAACGCAGGGCATTTACGTGCTAGGTCTATAAGAAATGTTTTTCTGTAAAATGAATTCTAATGTGAGCCAAGTTAAACTGGTGTAATTTGGAACAGTAGACTAGGGGGCAAATATTACACAACTAGATATGTGTGAATATTTATTATAGTGCTTGGTAACATGTGAAAAACCCGATTGTGCCTCAAAGCACTGTTGAGTCAGCAGACGACTTATCCCTTATTTAGTTGTCTTTATATGTTTGTGTTGTGAGGGTGTTTCTGTTGTTCTTTGTTTACATCATACCATTGACTTAAGACCTATAGTTCATAGGCTTTTACTTGCTATATCTGCCTGTGACATTGTAAGGTATTTTGGCCAAAAGACACTGTTGTGAGGGACAGTACTCCATCTGAAATAGTCCAAACCTGGTTATCTCAGAACCACTTAATATTCTGAAAAAAGCAGGGAATGATAATTGCAGCTGTAGAATATCCCTCAGAGAGGGGAAGGATTTGACAAGCTGACTTACATATACTAATATGTGTCCTTAAATGCAAGATACCCTTGTCTTGACTGTTGTGTATTCCAGCACTGATAAAGCCTTCTGTATCTTTTAGGTAAGAAGTAATACCTTGAAATTAGTGCTTTGTAGTTGATGTGAAGGGAAGAATTGTTTTTCACTGGTGATTTTTTGATTTATTTTTATTTTTGTCTAAAATGGCGTGACACTGTCCCACACAACATCTTTCTCTCTAAATTGGAGAGATATCAATTTGATGGATGGACCACTCGGTGGATAAAGAACTGGCTGGATGGGTGCACACAAAGAGTTGTGGTCAATGGCTCGATGTCTGGCTGGAGACCGGTAACAAGTGGTGTCCCTCAGGGATCGGTGTTGGGACCGGTCTTGTTTAACATATTCATCGCTGACATGGACAGTGGGATTGAGTGCGCCCTCAGCAAGTTTGCAGATGACACCAAGCTGTGTGGTCCGGTTGATATGCTGGAGGGAAGGGATGCCATCCAGAGGGACCTTGACACACTTGTAAGGTGGGCTGATGCCAACCTTATGAAGTTCAACCACGACAAGTGCAAGGTCCTACACCTGGGTCGGAGCAATCCCAGGCACAGCTACGGACTGGGCAAAGAAGAGATTCAGAGCGGCCCTGCAGAGAAGGACTTGGGGGTGCTGGTCGATGAGAAAATGAACATGAGCCGGCAGTGTGCGCTCGCAGCCCAGAAAGCCAACCGTATCCTGGGCTGCATCAAAAGGAGTGTGACCAACAGGTCGAAGGAGGTGATCCTGCCCTGATACTCTGCTCTTGTGAGACCTCACCTGGAGTATTGTGTGCAGTTCTGGTGTCCTCAACATAAGAAGGACATGGAACTGCTGGCACAAGTCCAGAGGTGGGCCACGAGGATGATCAGGGGACTGGAGTACCTCCCGTATGAAGACAGGCTGAGGAAGTTGGGGCTGTTCAGCCTGGAGAAGAGAAGGCTGTGTGGAGACCTCATAGCAGCCTTCCAGTACCTGAAGGGGGCCTATAGGGATGCTGGGGAGGGACTCTTCATCAGGGACTGTAGCGACAGGACAAGGGGTAACGGGTTAAAACTTAAAACAGGGGAAGTTTAGATTGGATATAAGGAGGAAATTCTTTCCTGTTAGGGTGGTGAAACACTGGAATCGGTTGCCCAGGGAGGTTGTGAGTGCTCCATCCCTGGTGGTGTTCAAGGCCAGGTTGGATGAGGCCTTGGGTGGGATGGTTTAGTGTGAGGTGTCCCTGTCCATGGCAGGGGGGTTGGAACTAGATGATCTTGAGGTCCTTTCCAGCCCTAACTGTTCTATGATTCTATGAAAAGCCTAATCATCATGTCCCTCTTCAGAATAGAATATAGTTTTTCCTTGGCAAAATTCCAGCTGTTCAGTGATGAATCTACTGCTACTCAAATACAGTAAGCCTATAAACCATTTGGAAAGTCTGTTTTCAGAATGCAGGAATTGTGGTACAAGGACATGAATCTCTATTACCTAGGTGACAAAAAAGCTCATGACTGTACCGTCATGAGAGTAAGTGTATGACTGATGTCAGTTTTCCTGACAGGTACTTCTTTTTCCTATTTTTGGAAGTGAAATTTGTGTCATTTCAGAATACTTAATGCTTTTCAAGTAGGAGATTTTCAGGGAATGAGTTGGGGGAGAAGGCAAACATTAAGATAGCCAAAGCTTTTACCATATACTCAAGAGAATAAACATTAGTAAGTGCTGGATTAGGTTTTAACTTCAATCCCAAAGAAATAGTATGTTAATATACTTGTTAATAATTCACTTTTTTGTATTTAAATATCGAAATACATGCTAATAGTAGTGACTTCATTTATATAAGTGGGTTAGGACTAGTATATTTAATGCAATGAAGAAGACATTTGCAGGGCTTGCTCTTTTTTTTTTTTTTGGGGGGGGTGTTTGCTTTTTGTTTTGTTTTTTTTTTTTTTTATGGGGGGGGTGGTTTGTGTGTGTAGTCTAATATCAAGCACGTGGCTGGCTTTCAGTGTTTCAGTGTGAGCAGGCTGCTCTTCCCAAGCAGTCTGGCAGGTAGTGGCCACACTCAAAGAATTCTGTAGGTGATCTATTCTGAGGGGCAGAGCTGTGCCTTTACTGCAGAAAGTTTGTGCTGTTCATGCTCACTCTTGCTGTGGTCCTATGAGCCTTTTATTCATCTTAGTATGCTTTATAGCTTGGATGAGCACAAGTGAGTGTGCTGGTGGCTGATGTTAAGTGTACCTTTTTGGGAGATGAGATATGGAGTCTTGGGTCTCCTCTGGCTGACAGTCACATTGCATGGGAATTCCTAAAGCTGCATGCAAATGCTTTGTTAGGCTACTGTATCAAAAGAATAGACATTTATTTTCTTTTCATTCAGCTCCCTTTCAAAAGGGCACTGGTCCTGCTTTCAAAATAGATAACATAAGCACCTATTCCCAGGGGAGGATTGAAACAGTGATCCTGATCTGACACAGGCATATGTTTTTGACATTCAGGGAGGCACCCAAGTCTGAAAGAAGGTCTGTTTTAACACATTTCTTTCACCAGCTTTTCCTTTTGCTGTCATGTCTTACTGCTGAGACTTGAGTTAGTGCTATTCGGTGTGTTGCATGTTTTACTTCAGACAAGATGTAAGAAGACTCCTGATGCACTGTAGGCTCTGCCATGGAAAAATCCAGCTCAGTACACTGACAACTGTGAACCTGATTCAGAGATACTTAGCTTCTGTGTGTGCTTTAGAGGGAGTGTAGTTAGACAGTTCAGGACAGTGGACTTTTTTCACGAGTGTTAAGGGTTGGAAGTGAGGTAGTGTAGTGCTGAGCAGCCAAGACCCTCAGTCCTTACCTAGCTTCAGAAATTTGGTGTTCTTCAGCCTTTTCCAATTCTCTCTGTTTCAAAGTGGTTTTCACAACAGAGTCTTTGGTGATTTGTTATTTGGGGGCAGGGCATGCTTGTCACTTAGGTCATCTAGCCTAGATGTGTCTCAAGTATTTGTGCAAAAGACACAAATTGGCACAAATAAATTAATAGCTTTGTTTTAAGGCAGGTCTCTTTGAAGGGAAGGAAACTGTAGACAAAGGCATAATAAATTAGTAAAGAGACTGTCTTAAATAAATGTCATCAATGAAACTGGTCTTTGAGTTAAAAAAACCAAAGTTGCTGAAGCCTTCCACTTAGGTTTAACGAATTTCTGTGCTTCTGTTTGTAATTGTTTCACTGATGAATGAGATCAGTTTCTATATTAATAAGTTGGTCTGTTTAGAATCAAAAGAATGTAAATCCCATGGGTTGAGATAAAATAGTCCAGTAACTAAAGTATAATACAAAACCACTACTAATACCACTAGTAATAATAATGATAAGGGAAATAACAAGGGGAGAGAATATAAAACTAAAACAGGAAGGGGAAAAAAAAAACCCACCACAGTAATAAACACAAGTGATGCACAATGCAATTGCTCACCACCCGCCGAATGATACCCAGCCCAACGTGAGCAGTGATCTGGGCCTTCTGGGTAACTCCCCTCAGTTGATATACTGGGTATGACGTGCTGTGGTATGGAATACCACTTTAGCTAGTTTGGGTCAGGTGTCTGTCCTCCTGTCTTCTGCTCCTCCTCACTGGCAGAGCATGAGACTGAGGAAGTCCTTGATCAGGGTAAGCATTACTTAGCAACAACTAAACCATTGGTGTGTTATCAGTACTGTTCTCAGACTAAAGTTGAAAACACAACACTGAATCAGCTACTAAGGAGAAAAATAACTGTTACACCTGAACCCAGGGCATGATTCTAGTTAAACTATGTGAACTACATAGTCTCTGTAGAGGATGTGCTATGAGCTGTGGTCTCCAACTATTGGGGGGAAAGCTGTGACTATTGACATGCACTTAACCCTGTGTGCCCCTCACACCCTCTGCTCCCTCAGCAGGCTATTTACAGTAGAAGTAGATTCTGAAAATGTTAAAGATCTTCAGTATCCTTTCAGTGCCATTGAAAGCAGCCTGTGCCTTTTGCTGGGAACCAGTTTGCTGAATATGCTCTCTGTGTTTTGCCTATGGTGTGACCACCCTGAGAATGCCCAGTCTTGTCAGATCTTGGAAACTAAGCAGGGTCCAGCTTGGGTCTGGTCTGTTATATGACTATTTAAGAACACTACCAAGAGATTTTCCCTGAGGCTGGACAGTCATGAGTGGCAGGATGTATGGGATGGTATGTGCAAGCACTTAAGCCAGTTGGCCCCTCCTGGCAACACCAGAGAAGGACAACTCTCTGCAACATGCTGGGGCTTGGCCTATGCCTGTGCCTATAGAGCCTTGTTCTGTAAGGAGCAGGAAAAAGATGTCCCTGGATCTGATGGCAAAGCAACAGACAACGCAGCTACTCAAACCCCAAGCACAGCAGCTCCCTCAGCTCCAGCGACAATCACAGCAGCTACTCAAACCCCGACAGCAGCAGACAATGCAGCTACTCACATTACTCACACCCCAAGCACAGCAGCTACTCAAACCCTGAAAACAGACACTGTAGGAACTCCAGCTCCAGTGACAGACACTGTAGCAACTCCAGCTCCAGTGACAGACACTGTAGCAACTCCAGCTCCAGTGACAGACACTACAGCAACTCCAGCTCCAGTGACAGACACTGCAGCTGAACCAAAGGATCAGTCCATGCCAGTATCAGTTGTCACTGATAGTTGCAAGAAGAAAAGCAAATGAAAGGCACAAACAACTTGTGCAGTGAGTGAAGATGAAGACTCAGAGTGCAAACTAGAGGGGGTACCATCTGAACAAGAGGAATTACTACAGGAATCTGAGGATGTACATGATGCATGTGGTGGAAGTTTACACAGAGCGCGCCATCATCATATTCCCAATTACTGGCATCAATGACCTGGAGTGAGGCAGCACCACCGACTGGATGAAGTGAGTCATTGCCTCTGGGAGTTTGAAAACAATCTCACCCCTTCCATCATTTGAGCTGTGGAAAAAATCCTGACCCAGGAGTTCAAGCAACTGAGACGATCTATCCAGCTCCCCACAGGTACCAACCCGCATCTCCGCTATTTACAGAAGGTGCCCTGCTGCTTGAGAGAGAAGATATAGGAGGTACACGCCATGGGGCACCCTATGGTTTTCTCTGTGAGATCATGGAGAAGACATGAGAAAATGGGAATGAAAACTGACCTCACTTCTGGATGAACGGGTACATGAATTGAAAAGGAAAACAACTGTCAAGGATGATCCTCCCAAGAAAATTGCTGCTTCAGTCTTTAGAGAGCAATTTTCCAGATGGAGTGGAAGAGCTGATTTCACTCCAACTTCTGTGATAAGGAATACTAATCTCTATACAATAAGTAAATAGAGGATCTTTTGATGGGTATAGATTATCTCAGGAGAGGGTACTTCAATGACCCAAAATGGTACTGATGGGCTTTTGGTGTTGCTTCTTTGGAGATGGAGGAAATTAAATAGCTGTCTACCTTGCCTGGTGTCTCTCAAAGGATCCTTCTGTTGTGGGGTTGCTGAAGGTTAAAGAACAACAAGTGCCAGTCATGACCACAACAGTGCACCTGCGGCAATATCACACAAACCGAGACACTCTGATTCCCATTCAGAAGCTGATACGTAGACTTGAGAGTCAAGGAGTGACCAGCAAGACCCGCTCGCCCTTTAATAGCCCCATATGGCCAGTGCAAAAGTCAAACGGAGAGTGGAGACTAACTGTAGACTCTTGTGGCCTGAATAAAGTCACACCACCCTTGAGTGCTGCCGTACTAGGTATGCTAGAACTTCAATATGAACAGGAGTCAAAGGCAGCCAAGTGGTATGCCACAATTGATATTGCCAATGCATTTTTCTCAGTTCCTTGGCAGCAGAGTGCAGGCCACAGTTTGCTTTTACTTGGGGCATCCAGTGCACTTGGAACTGACTGCCCCAGGGGTGGAAACACAGCCCTACCATCTGCCATGGAGTGATCCAGACTGCACTGGAACAGGGGCAAGCTCCAGAACACCTGCAATACGTTATTGACACTATTGTGTGGGAAGATACAGCGAGAGAAAGTTTTGAGAAAGGGAGGAACATAATCCAAAACCTTCTGAAGGCCAGTTTTGCCATAAAACAGAGTAAGGTTAAGGGAACTGCACAGTGAGACAAGGGGGGCAAAAAAATCACAAAATGGAATATATAAACCTTTAGAATTAGTTTTAAGTAATGTTAAGTTTGATGGCTTTGTAACAGTAGCAATGGAAAATTACTGAGGTGCAGGATACTTAGAGAAAAAATAGAGTACAGCTAGAGAACATACTGAGAATTTTCACACAAGATAAATTGTTATAGTTGACATAGTTTTAAGAAAAACAGTCTAGAAGAACAGGACACAGGGATAAGGAGTATCTGGGAATGGCAGGTGTCCAGGTTGGGCTACAGTTAAACTAACTGGTAAGTAGGAGGATAGGAGTCTCTGGTGCTAACGAACCAATTAAACTGGTATGAGCATCTACTGTGCATGCTTCAAAGGCTGCCAGAAATTATGAAGATTGTTGGAAGAAGTAAATGACCCTTAGAGACCACCACCACAATTCTGTACGCATGCAGGGAGCTTTCTGGAAAATGATGTAGTCAATATGTAGCCTCATGAATATGTATGTATGCCCAGGGACTATAAAAGGACGGCTTGTGTGGCAACTGGAGAGACACACGTTAGGTGGAGCTATCCCCCGTGTCTCTCGGCGCCGCAATAAAGAATACCTGCTTGTCAGCTTGAAAACTTTGTTGGCGAGTTTGTTCCTGGAGTTTTCTCCGAATCAATCGGAGATTGAATTTTTGGGAATAAAATGGCAAGATGGATTGTGGGAATCGCCGGGAGACGAGCTCATCAGATGATGACCGACAAGTCTCGTTTATTGCTAAGCAGATGGATACTTATATACCTTGCTTGCATGTTTATAGTTTGGTTACAGAGAGATTATTGGCTTATAGCTTTTACATGTTACAAGATCATTGGTTTATAGCTTCTACATTTTTGCAGCTACACCGTGCACCCCCCCCACCATCCTCCTTCTCATGCACTTATCACAGAATCACAGAATCCCAAGGGTTGGAAGGGACCTCAAAAGATCATCTAGTCCAACCCCCCTGCAAGAGCAGGGTAACCTACAGTACATCACACAGGAACTTGTCCAGGCGGGCCTTGAATATCTCCAGGGCAGGAGACTCCACAACCCCCCTGGGCAACCTGTTCCAGTGCTCTATCACTCTTACAGTAAAGAAGTTCTTCCTGATGTTAACGTGGAACTTCCTATGCTCCAGTTTACACCCATTGCCCCTTGTCCTATCACTGGATATCACTGAAAAAAGCCTAGCTCCATCATCCTGACACCCACCCTTTACATATTTGTAAACACTGATGAGGTCACCCCTCAGTCTCCTCTTCTCCAAGCTAAAGAGACCCAGCTCCCTCAGCCTCTCCTCATAAGGGAGATGTTCCACTCCCTTAATCATCTTTGTGGCTCTGCGCTGGACTCCTTCAAGCAATTCCCTGTCCTTCTTGAACAGAGGGGCCCAGAACTGGACGCAATATTCCAGATGCGGCCTCACCAAGGCTGAGTAGAGGGGGAGGAGAACCTCTCTTGACCTACTAACCACACCCTTTCTAATGCACCCTAAGATGCCATTTCCCTTCTTGGCCGCAAGAGCACATTGCTGGCTCATGGTCATCCTCCTATCCACCAGGACCCCCAGGTCCCTTTCCCCTTCACTACTTTCCAGCAGGTCAACCCCCAACCTGTACTGGTACATGGGGTTGTTCTTCCCCAGATGCAAGACTCTACACTTGCCCTTCCTTGGCTGTGATTGGTCATAGTATGTTGCTGTTTGCCGGTGTCCTTCATTTCCTCATTATCTGGCGTGAGAGGTTTGCACCATGTTCTACACAGATGTCTTGTTTCAGCTTGTTGATGGGAACGTGACTTTTGACCTTTTTCGACAAGCCAATCCTCCACAATTCCCCCTTTTTCTTTATAAAGGAATAAGGACTGAGTCAGGAGTCGTTGTAAACAAGCAGAACAACAATGCAAAGCATAACAAAGTAACAAACCCCCTATAACTATGAGACCTATAACAGCGAAGCAGCTTGTAAAGCAAACGTATATGCAGCTCTATGAAGTGAAACTTCTAAAATCAGCTAAATATTTCTGAAGCGCTATAAGCGGGTTACATAAAAGATAATTTGACAGACTATACAAAAAGTCTTTGTTTCAGCTAACTCTGGCGAAGATGCCTTATAGACTGACAACCACCACAATATAATTCTACTGTAGGGTCACACTGATGACAAAAACTACAGAGTTATCGAAGCACTTGTTGTATCACCAATCTCAGTTGTACCACTATATGCCTGTGGCCATGGACCGGATCTAGGAGGGCGACCGTGCTCAATGAAAGCTCTGTGTTGACTAAGGAGTTAAGTTCTTCTATTAGTGGCTGTAGCGCTCGGCGCAAGCAACGCTCCTCCCGGGCCTGCGAGTCAGGGTCCATACACTAGCTTGGAGATGCCATCACTGGAGCTTCTGCAACAGCCGGTCTTAGTCACTTGGATGGTACCCACAAGGGTCCTGCAGGAGCAGAAACACAGGCGTAACCACGGCCCAGATATATTACTTCTGCCGGTCCCTGCCACAAATCTGTATTAGGATCTCGATAGTACGCCTTAAAAGAAGGCTTTATCTTCTGTTTGTACAAAGTGCTTAATAACCGCTGGAGTTTGTTCATCACCAAAGATGCATAAATAATTTAACGTAATTTCACCCATATAATCAGCATCGATGACACCTGGAACAATGAATAGTCCTTTCAACGCAGATGATGATCTCCCCAGTAGCAAGGCTAGTCTCATAGATTCTTTTAACAATTTTGGACCTAGCTGGACTTGAGCCTCCTTAGTGGAGAACTGTCCAGTTCCCATCAGGTGTTGTAATTGCACCCCAATCAGGGGATCTCCCTGGCCTCGCTGAACTGCAACTGCCTCTTGACAGGTTTTCTGCCAATACATGTTCCATAACAACAACTGCGAAGGGGTGAGGATTAATTTCACAATACTTTTAATATAACAGCAAATCTGTTCCCCAAATATATGACAACATCTGCCTAGTGGGTTCAAACTGAATGCCTGTAGAAATAACAGTTTGCCTTAACTGAGATAGCAATTTCCAATTTAAGGGAGACATTTCAGCATTTACTGCCTGACCTTGAGCGTTAATCTGGTACTTAACAGGAAAGGCGAGAATCTTTTCCTGCAACAATCAAAATCATTGTTTGACAGAGCCTCTCTCTGAATAGATTTCCAATCTATCACCCGGATTCGCATTTGTCTACCTGTGCTCTGCAACTTTACCTTCTTTTCTTCTCTCCCCCCCCCCCCCCTTTTTTTTTTTTTTTTTTTTTTTTCCAGAAGTTGTTCACTCTGCTTTGCAGGGCTACAAACAGCAGCCTGCTTCAGCAGCAGCCATAAATACCTGTCAGCAACCACACTTTTACATTAACCCTTTCTTGCCTGAAATGTTAAACCACTACCTGTTAAAAACTTTTACATGAACACGATAACAAAGAAAATACATAGAACACCATCTGCCCTCATCACACACACACACACATACGTATGCATATGGGATCCCACAAGCACATTTCACACAACTACAATATTTGAAACACAAAATCCAGACAATCATTACTCGCACTACACAGTCCCACGTACAGAACATGGCATAAGGACTCTGTGAAGACTATCAGGAAACCAGCTCCAACAAGCATCATCGCAGTGTGAGGTGGCAGGCTCAGCCCTAGCGAGCGTCCCCGCAGAGGCTCTGCCTCCCTCACATCGTATGAGGCTTGGGCTTTTATACTGATCAAAATGCACACTCATTCTGACACAGGTGGCCAGCCTATGTCAGAAGAAGTGGCCAGCAATATCTATAAAGGTTTCCAAGCATCAATAAGATCATAGACATATTTGCTAACTTCTAGTACATGAGTATCACAGAGGGACTGTATCAAATGAGTTGTATATGGGACCCCAAGTCCACGGTCCGCCACAGTCTGCCACAGTCCTCCCAATACCCCTGATAAGGGCATACGAGACCTTCCCACCGCGGGTCTTGATCCAGCACATACATCACAGGGAAAGCACACAATACATCTGCATCCCCCACCCATCTCGCTTCTTCCGTTACAGCTGTCCATTTATCATGAGGATCTGGGGGATATAAATTAGGCTTCTTTTCCGGCTCCATGTCAAAAGGATCATCCAGGTCAGCATCAGAATTAACAGGCATCAGAACTTCAGGAGCAGCAACAGCAGCCTGATGAGCATGCACAGGCTCTTTCTTGGGGTCAATAGGGTCCGGGTCAAAAAGAGTGTCTTCATCTCTGTCTTCAGACTTTGCAGCCTCGGCGGCAACTGGCAGAGGCTCAAGGGTGGCCAGGGGTGGGGGGGGGACACTGGGTTCCACGATCTCACTTTTTGACTTTAACATCTCTAAAATAGTTCTCCAAATGACCAACAAATGTTTCACAGTGTCACTGCCCTCCGTGGCTGCGTTCTTCGGAGCTTTCCCGATCCCTGCTGTCTTCCCAGCCTTTTGTTTTAACAGGGTATTATATATAGCTTGCCAAATCTTACCTCCAAATTTTCGCCATTCTGCTAATTCATGGTCAGTGTGAGGGTTAACAAAACATCCCTTAGACTGTCCATAAGCTAACAGTCCCTGCAGCTCTTTCTGCAGGTCGATCCCTTTAACCTGCCGCTTTTGTAAGAAGGCAGTAAATAAATCATACGCCGCTTGCCTTTCCATACCTTTGCGCGCTTGTTGCAGCCCCTTCAGGTTTCGGCGGTGCGTATCGGCCGGGCTTGTCTATACGGTCACCCAGGGTCCGGCGCTTAAAATCCTGAGATCTTGGCGCTTTGACCGTCCTGTGGCTGCGATCAGGACCCGAGCAGAACTTACGTCGTCCCACCGTGGTGTTCGAGGGATCGCGTCGGGGTCACCATTTGTGGGAATCTCCGGGAGACGAGCTCATCAGATGATGACCGACAAGTCTCGTTTATTGCTAAGCAGATGGACACTTATATACCTTGCTTGCATGTTTATAGTTTGGTTACAGAGAGATTATTGGCTTATAGCTTTTACATGTTACAAGATCATTGGTTTATAGCTTCTACATTTTTGCAGCTACACCGTGCACCCCCCCACCATCCTCCTTCTCATGCACTTATCACTTAGTGGCCTTGGCTGTGATTGGTCATAGTATGTTGCTGTTTGCCGGTGTCCTTCATTTCCTCATTATCTGGCGTGAGAGGTTTGCACCATGTTCTACACAGATGTCTTGTTTCAGCTCGTTGATGGGAACGTGACCTTTTGACCTTTTTCGACAAGCCAATCCTCCACAATGGATGTCGCCAGATCCCCACAGATGTGATCAACAAGATAACAGCATTTTCTCTACCAACTAATAAGAAAGAAACACAAGCTTTCTTAGGTGTTGTAGGGTTCTGGAGAATGTATAGCCTAAATTGGTCTCATTGTAAGCCCTCTCTATCATGTGACCCAGAAGAAGAATGATTTCAAATGGTGGCTGGAGTGACAAGCCTTTAAACAAATTAAAAGAGAGATAGTTCAATGCAGTAGTACTTGGGCCAGTCAGGACTGAGCAGGATGTGAACCATGTGCTGTGGGGAATGGTTATTCCTGGAGCCTGTGGCAGAAAGGTCCAGGGGAGACTTGACATCAGCACCTCAGGTTTTGGAGTTGGGGATACAGAGGATCCGAGGCCGGCTCTACCCCAACTGAAAAAGATATTGGCAGCCTATGAAGGGGCTCGAACTGCTTTAGAAGTGATTGGCACTGAAGCACAGCTGCTCCTGGCACCCCAGATGCCTGTGCTGGGCTGGATGTTCAAAGGCAAGGTCTCCTCTACATATCATGCTACCGATGCTGCATGGAATAAGTGTGCCTCACTAATTACAAAATGAACTGAATTGGAAATCCCAGTCATCCAGGAATTCTAGGAGTCATCATGGACTGTCCAGAGGGCAAAGGTTGTGGAATCATAGAATAGTTAGTGTTGGAAAGGATCTTAAGATCATTTAGTGTGAGGGACATCTCACACTAAACCATGTCGCCCAAGGCCCTGTCTACTCTGGGACACTCTGGGCTGGGCACACGAGGGGCTGGGCACTCATGTGCTGTCATGATCATCATCAGAGAATGAAGTCCTGGGGAAAGCTGGCAACATCAGTGGGAGTCTCCACTACTGTTTTCACATCACCATCAACTGACCCTGACTTCCCTCCCATCATCACCCCAACAAATAATGAGCTTTGATGAAACCAGACAAGTTCAGCGGAGTTGTCAGTAGACAACAATCCAACACTGCACACTATCTCTTCTGCCTGAGAGACTCTTAGAAGAGATGGAATCTGACATTATGGACCGAATAATTCATCAGACTTCATAGGGATGGTCTATGGACTGAGGAATCATATCTGTGTGTGTGTGTGTTTATATATGAGACAAAAAGAGATGGTATATTGAAAGATGTAGGATTTGAGCATGACATGAATGGTATTTAAAAAGGGGTGGATACTGTCCTGGCCTTGGCTCTAACAGTTATTTTTCTCCTTAGTAGCAGGTGCAGTGCTGCGTTTTTCAACTTTAGTCTGGAGAACAATGGCAATAACACACCAATGTTTTAGTTGTTGCTAAGTAATGCTTATCCCGATCAAGGACTTTCTCAGTCTCATACTCTGCCAATGAGGAGAGGCATGGGAAATTGGGATGAAGCTGATATAGGACACCTGACCAAAGCTAGCCATAGCATAGCATGTCATACCCAATATATAAACTGGGGGCAATTACCTGGAAGACCCAGATAGCTGCTCAGGTCGGGCTGGATATCGATCGGTTGGTGGTGAGCAATTATATTTTCACCTTTTGTTATTTCCCTTATCATTATTAATGGTAGTAGTAGTGGTTTTGTATTATACTTTAGTTACTGACTGTTCTTATCTCAGCCCGTGGGATTTGATTTCTTTTGATTCTCTTCCCCATCCCTCCATGGTTGGGGGAGAAGAAGAGGGGGTAGTGAGCAAGTGGCTGTGTGGTTTAGTGACTGGCTGGGCTTTAACCATGACAACTTGGAATATCCAGGAGAGCAGGCTAGAGCACGTGGAGAGCTGGTGTTCAGAAGGAGAGACCCTGGCAGGAGGATGTTTCCAACAGGGACTTCATGGCTTCAGGAAGGTTTGGCTTGCCTACTTTGTTTTGTTTCTTTTCTCCAGCATTTGCAGGTAAATGGTCAAAAAGGAATCCCAAAAAGCAATTAATGAGCTGAAAAGAACTAAAATGGTATTGGTATAACAGACAATTTCTGTCTGTCTTTTCTCCCCATACTCCATTAACAGGAGCTTTTATGACTTGGAGGACTAAAAAACAAATCACACACACCCACGTGCGAACACCAACCCCCCAAAACTGTATAGGAGATACCCAGGTCTTCTAGTGGCTGCAGCCTATCCTAGAGTCATAGAATAGTTAGGGCTGGAAAGGACCTTAAGATCATCTAGTTCCAAACCCCCTGCCATGGGCAGGAACACCTCACACTAAACCATCCCACCCAAGGCTCTGTCCAACCTGGCCTTGAACACTGCCAGGGATGGAGCATTCACAACCTCCCTGGGCAACCTATTCCAATACCTCACCACATTTACAGTAAAGAACTTCTTCCTTATATCCAATCTAAACTTCCCGTGTTTACGTTTTAACCCATTATCCCTTGTCCTATCACTACAGTCCCTAATGAAGAGTCCCTCCTGATTATCCTTATAGGCCCCCTTCAGACACTGGAAGGCTGCTATGATGTCTCCACACATCCTTCTCTTCTCCAGGCTGAACAGCCCCAACTTCCTCAGCCTGTCTTCATATGGGAGGTGTTCCAGCCTTCTGATCATCCTTGTGGCCTTCCTCTGGACTTGTTCCAAAAGTTCCATGTCCTTTTTATGTTGAAGACACCAGAACTGTACACAATACTCCAAGTGAGGTCTCACAAGAGCAGAGTAGAGGGGCAAGATCACCTCCTTAGACCTGCTGGTCACGCTCCTTTTGATGCAGCCCAGGATATGTTTGGCTTTCTGGGCTGCGAGTGCCCGCTGCCAGCTCATGTTAAGTTTCTCATCAACCAACACCCCCAAGTCCTTCTCTGTAGGGCTGCTCTGAATCTCTTTTCTGCACAACCTGTAGCTGTGCCTGGGATTGCTCCGACCCAGGTGTAGGACCTTGCACTTGGCATGGTTAAACATCATAAGGTTGGCATCAGCCCACATTACAATCATGTCAAGGTCCCTCTGGATGGCATTCCTTCCCTTTGGCATATCAAGCAGACCACACAGCTTGGTGTCATTGGCAAACTTGCTGAGGGCGCACTCAATCCCAGTGTCCATGTCACTGGCAAAGATGTTGAATAAGACCGGTCCCAACACTGATTCCTGAGGGTCACCACTCGTTACTGGTCTCTAGCTGGACATCATTGTTGTCACAACTGTTTGCATGCGGCCATCCAGCCAGTTCTTATCCACTGAGTGGTCCACCTATCAAATTTATGTCTCTCCAATTTAGAGACAAGGATGTCGTGTGGGACAGTGTCAAACGCTTTGCACAAGTCCAGGTAGATGATGTCAACTACTCTCCCCCGTCCATCTGTTCTGTATCTCCATCATAGAAGGCCACCAAATTGGTCAGGCAGGATTTACCCTTAGTGAAGCCGTATTGGGTGTCACCAGCCACCTCGTAGTTTTTCATGTGCCCTAGCATGCCTTCCAGGAGAATGTGCTCCAAGATTTTACCAGGCACAGAGGTGAGACTGACTGGTCTGTAGTTCCCTGGATCATCCATTTTCCCCTTCTTGAAAATGGGGGCTATATTTCCCTTTTTCCAGTTGTTGGGAACTTCACCTGACTGCCATGATTTTTCAAATATGATGGACAGCTGAGGCTGGCTATACCCCAACTGAAAAAGAGATACTGTCAGCCTATGAAGGGGTTCGAGCTGCTTCGGAAGTGATTGGCAGTGTAGCACAGATCCTCCTGGCACTCTGTTTGCCCGTGTTGGGCTGTATGTTCAAAGGCAGGGTCTCCTATACGTATCATGCAACCTATTTTCAAATATTATGGACATGTTCCCCAAGACTCCATCCAACTTGACATTGAACACTGCCAGGGATGGGGCATTCAGTACTTCCTTGGAAAGTTAGAAAGGCTATGAGTCTTGAAAAGCAGGGCTTGTTTTCCGTTTTGGTGCTGGGGCTGTCTACAGTCACCTGATTGAAAGCCATTGGGGTCTTAGTGTTGGGTGTTGTCTGCCAATTGGTTGAGTTCCTAGCATTTGTGTCCTTTCCCTCCCGGTGCTCATGGGCTGCTAGAGTTTTTGCTGTGTGCCTGCATCCTGGCAGCTGTGTGCAGTGATCCCTGGGAAACTGTAAACCTTGTTTGCCCTGATTGTGAAAGTAATGATATTTGTCAACTCTTATAAAAGCATTTGCATGCTTTAAGTATTTCTCATGTGTTGGTAAGAAATTACAGGTGGAAAATAACTTTGTTGATGTCAGAGATTAATGTATTTTTTCTGCCAGTCAGGGTTACTTGTAGATGGTAGTTCTTGTCGACTGAGAAGTTTAATTTTTCAGAACATAATTTCAGCTCTTCTATTATTCTGAAGAGTTTTATGTCCAAGATAAAAATGTAAGCAAATTTTAAAAGCCCTCACACTTAATTTTATGCATTTTCTCTTTATGGATGGATTTGATTATATTATCCAGTTGTCTTTCTCACAGCAATTTCAATAGATGTGGTGTATTAATTGAGAGTGCTGGAGATGTAGTGGAAGTCAGAATTTAATTTCTCAGGTTGAGATTTGTTACTGAAATTCTAGTAGTTTTTATATTGAATCTCTGGTATGTGGAGTCCAATTTTTAGTATTTTGGAATGGATATGTTTTGTAAATGCTAAGCATACTCTAGTGTTGTAGATATAATCCATCTTTGGTTTGTGATAGTGTAAAATGAATCAATTCCCAGTTAAAAATCCATAGAATATTATATTAATGCCTGTCTTAAAATTCCCCTCAGGAAGTAGTTGGGACTACTTGAATATTTTTTCTTAACCTGTTTGTTTATGGGGATCCCGAAAAGTTTACTTGGGGGAGTTTCCCCATCTTCTTAGTTTGCTTATATTTTTACCTACCGTTAATAGCCTAGAGGATAAGCAAGAAATAACCTCTTATACCACACAGCCTGTGGCTCTTCCCTCCAGATGAAGATATTTTTTCATTTTAATGGCTCATTGGTGCCCTGAGCACACTGGAACAGTCTATAAGGCCCCTATCTGGGACGAACTTTCATTTTTTCCTGTTTACTTACTATGTGCTTTCATGTAGACTGCTGGTTTGAAACCTCTTTATAATTGGGCCTCTCAGTGCTGCCTTCTCTGCAGTCACTTGCTGTTGTCTCTTCTGTACTTGCTATCATCATCTTGCCTCCGCTCTTGCCAGTGTGGGGCTCAAGGTGAGCACAACAGCAGAAGAACAGAGAAGGTGAATGCCTTTCATAGTGGAGTAACTTTTGGATTTGCACAAGATCTGTGTAACTATTGAATTGGTGTGTTCTTCACAGGAGGTCCTTGACTCTAGCAGCCTGCTGGCCTTTTGGCCTTGCAGTAGGCTTTCTTTGTTCAGGTTTTTCCCTGGTGAGCAATCTGGTTGTTCTGGGTTGTTTCTTTTGGATTTACTTTTTTTTTTTTTTTGGATATTAATTGAATTTAGTTGCTTTCATAGAATCATAGAATAGTTAGGGTTGGAAAGGACCTTAAGATCATCTAGTTCCAAACCCCCTGCCATGGGCAGGGACACTTCACACTAAACCATGTCACCCAAGACTCTGTGCAACCTGGCCTTGAACACCACCAGGGATGAAGCATTCACAACTTCCCTGGGCAACCTATTCCAGTGCTTCACCACCCTTACAGTAAAGAACTTCTTCCTTATATCCAATCTAAACTTCCCCTGTTTAAATTTTAACCCGTTACCCCTTGTCCTATGTTTGATTGTTTTACATGAATGGTGCTTGCAGTGCTAAATTCATCCTGGGATTTGAAATCTGTATCTCATAAATCTTTTGGAAGTAATCCAGATATTGTATGTTGGTTTTAATTTTATCTTGGGTATTTTTGATCATCTTGCTCATTTGTATTATATTGCATATTCACTGAAAAGGTAACAGAATTCACAAAGAACACCTTTGGAAGCAGTTTTTAAAATTGGGAATTGGGATCAGAACCATTTTTAAAGCATGAAATATATATATTTTATATATATATATATATTTTTTTTTTAATCAAAACTATTTTAGCCAATATGGCCTGTAAAGCTTTCATGTAGATGATAAATGAAGTTGGCTGAAAGGAAGTTGACAAGTATGGGTAACTGTGTAACTAAACTAACTAGTGATAGACATACATTTTACTCACTACTTCCTCTGCTCAATTTCCTGTGTTCATTTAGGGGAAAAAAGTTGTCTCCTCTGCAAGCAGAGTAATCCCAAATGGGACAGGTGGGGATTAGACCCCTTTTTGCTGGTCCGAAACAGAAACTGGGAGGTGGCAAATTCCATTTGTCTGAAAGTCTTCCCTGTTAATTTATGTCTTTTACAATCAGTGAAGTTGGAGAAAATGTTTGTGATTTTCTGGGAAGTTTCCAAGAAAAAAATTTTGGATGTTACATTTAAAAACCTGTAGCGAACTTTATTTGCATATGCACTCATTTTTGTGCAATTTCTGTTTCCTCTATGCAAATGTGGCCATTTTTAGAACAACTCATGGAGATGTCTTCTTGATCCTCTGGAAGTTCAAATAATTCAAACTAGTAGCAGTTCTTTAACTGTAGCACTAACTCCTTAAAGCAAAAACATAAACAATGTGGTGAGCTTTTTCCAGTTTTATAGCTTTCAACAGGATGGTGATCAGTGTGGAGCTTGTTTTTATACTATATATGCTATTTATAACATTTAATAGCACATGAACAATGCTGCTTTGGTCTTGATTACATAAAGGAATAAAATTGTTAGTGGCATGCTAACTTTTTTTATAATTTCTACACTTGATTTCTGTGAATATTTCTGTTTTCTGCAAGTAAGTACAAGCTTAAGGTTTACGTTTTGGACTGATAACATGCTCTTGTATCACTAGAATGAAGCTTTTTTTTTTTCTTCCTAATATGGTGAGTTACATTTGCATGAATTTCATGTAGTTACAATATGGAGTTCCTGATTTAAATCCATGCACCATGAGCAGCAGGGGAACTGTAGCACTGGGGAAGGGAGGGGAAAGCATGGGAGCATTCTCTGTCACTTTGTGAGGAAAAGATGCAAAAGGAAGAATATTTATTTTGTACATAGCATGTTGGAGATCACATTATAGAAAGTTTAAGACATGTAGCATTACCCACATGCCTAGTGTTGAGAACTGTAGCTTTTCTTTCTCTTAACAAGTATCTCAAGAATTGAATCAATACCTGCAGGTTTGACTATGAAATTGTTTAGAAGTAAAGTACAATGACTTATCACGTTTGTTTATAGCTGTAGAAAATACAAAGCCACCATTTTTTTTTTCTATTCATTGCATTCATTTTCTTCTAGGATGTAGCAGTTCTGTGTATTGCCTGAATACCAGACCATTTCAGATGATCAGTGTCTTAGTTTGATCCTGAAAGGCTTAGTATATAATAAGAAGCGCCAAATTGTAGTGTATCTCTAATGTGCTTGTCTAATTCAGTGCTGTGTAACTTGAAAACCCTTTCTTAGCTTTTTCTACTTTTGGCACTAATTAACATTTAGGTGTTTTGTGATAATTTCTCAAGTTCTTCTGCAATATGAAGTTCATGTCTACTTAGAGAAAATAATCGCCAATTTACTTATACAGTGCATATAAATTAATCAACTCTTTTGTTCTGTCTATACTTATATGCAGTCAAGAAACCAATTTATTCATGTTTTTCCCTGTAAAGCACCATAGCTTGTAAGCAAGGAGAAAAATATTTTCAGCTGTGCATATGATATCAAGACCTCCAAGAAAATTCTGTTTTTAATAGGGTTATTGCATTTTGACACGTTCAGTGTGAAACTGAGAGAAGTATAAAGTAGTTAAGACGCAAAGTTATCAGCTTAGAGTACTTTAATAAGGGATAGTGAAACATGTATGGAAATTTCTGCTTGGGTTTGTATGTTTATCATGTTTTAAAAAGTGGGAATACAAAAGAATATTTGCTCTACATCTCAGAAGCAGAACCATCTGCAGCAATGACTTCCTGAAAAACTTTGTTGTTTTAGTGGTTGTGAGACCATTAGCTCTATAGAATCATAGAATGGTTAGGGTTGCAAAGGACTTTAAGATCATCTAATTCCAATCCCTCTGCCATGGGCAGGTATGCCTCACCCTAGACCATGTCTATATGTTGTTTTGTCCCACTGTGTCTTGCCTGCTTCTTTATCTGTGGGATTTTTGTGTTATATGTATGTGTCAAAACACGTTATGAGAACGAATTGATGTCTTGTTTGTTCAGACAGATGGAAATAATAAATTTTGTCAGAAAATATTTATTCCCCTAATATTTTGACAATATTAATACAGGTTTTGTATCTCAAATATAATAGCTGAATTAACATTTTTTTGTTGAATTAAAGGGCTCCTTCCTGTTATATCTAGATTCTTTTAAGTGTTATGGGGAAAAAAATATTATGAATTACTGTTTGATATTAGCCTTGTGTGTTGCAGTTGCTGCAGTAAGGAGAAGATGCCCTTATTTGATCAAATCAAGTTATGCGTATATGTAGGAGAAGGAGAGAGTGGCCTAATGTGTGACTTGTAGCTAGGACTAGATACACTGATTGAACAAGTAGTGTTTCTTTACATTATACTTTCCTTCTGATAACTCCAGACATTGTTAATCAGTGTCTTTTGCAGTCTGAAGAAACAGAATGTTCCTCTCAAAACAAGGAAAGATGTAGGAAGCTACCTGTTCAGGACACTAGTATGGGGTTTCCCACCCAAACCTAGCTGATGGGTTAAGAGGTAATGAGGTCAATGCAGTTCTGACTCTGTCACAGAAGAAAGGAAGATGATGGTGATGGGATTGAGTAAAAAGGTATATATTCATACTACGTTTAAAAAAAATAGTCACATGTCTTTATATAAACACACATATATTTATACATGTGTAGATGAGCCCCTAGGGTAACTGTGACCATTGTATGGATATCTGACTTCAACCTGTAAACGTGATCATGAGATGTCAAGCCTTGTCGAGTTAAGAGCTGTGTTTGGCAAAGGGGAAAGGCTTAAAAATATTTATGCCCTTTTCCAGAAGCTTCAGTTCTCCAGCCTGGCCCTGAATGTCTTCTGCTGCAAACTGACCCTTTCTCACTGCTCAGGCTCTGTTCACTTTCCTACAAATACCTTCAGGAAAGCACTGTTGGCTCTTCAGCTGCACCTTCTGTTTGCTAGTAGGAGCAGGGCATTATTTCCTTCCTACTTTTATGTCTGAGTGAGAGTGTTATTTAGTCCAATCTGTTAGGCAGATCTGCCTCATGTAATACCTTGCATATGATAGATGTTGTACTGAAATAAAATTAAGGATCTGTATCTGTTGATTTATTAAATTATTTAAATAGATGCAAGCATTGGATTTATGTGGTAAATTATGGTGCATGAAAAAAAGGTTTAATTGACTTTATTCTTAAACTATTTAAAAGGATGAGGTTAGAAAATGTGATTAGCTCTCTCTGCGCTCTGCATTAATAGCCTTCTGCTGTTCTTAGCTGTATAAAGGTTGCACTGGGGATTAGCATTAAGTTTGACAGTCTAGAATGGGAAGATTAATAAAATATTCAGCAGGTTGAGTTTAATAGGATGATACTAACTTGTAACTGCCTTTTCAACTATCAGCACAGCTCTCCCTCCCTTTTGGTCTTGTGTGTTGTTGACATTCCTTGAAGTATACCAGGAAACCACAGGAGTTAATCTTAAACCTTCTCATTGTTCCATAAAATCTTAATCCCCCCCCCCCCCCCCCCCCCCCGGGAATGACCTAGAGGCCTTACAAATACATTTGTGCATTTTTGTTCTGAGTTCCCAATTGAGGGCAAATGCAGTCTGGAAGCACCACTTCTTAATGTTACAACAGAAACAACTACCTCAGCAAACAAGGATAGGGGAAGAAAGCTTGCAATAATACTCTTAATTTTTAATCGTTACACTTGCAAAGTCTTCTGTAAAGAGTCCAGATTTTATTTTTTTTTTTTCCCTCCAGTATTAAGAAGAGACACTACAACTAATTTGGCAGAGTGGATCTGTCAAGACATTTGAAGATATTTGATCTGCTGACATAAGGATTTGCTTTTTCAAGGAAGGAGCCTCTGCACTTCTTTTAGAATTGCTCTTGATCGGTGGTTTGCTCCACTTTTCCTGATATTACTAATGGGAAAATTGTATTAAGCTATTGCTTCTGAAACTATTATTTACATTGACAAAAATAACTTTGTAGACTTAACAGCAAGTGATGACAATATGAAGAAATTGTAGGTGGTAACTTCTCTGCTCCAACATCGCTTTTCTGTGCGCAGAATGGAATACTAAACAAGAGACAGAGCATTATTAACATACTTTGGCTTGCTTTTTGACTACAGTTTATAACTGCAACAGGGCTGCACTGAACATTGAAAATATGAAGTCAGCAAATCTGCTGCCTTTCTCACTGCTGATAGAGATTATACAGGCGCTTGCCTTTTTGAAATGCCTTTTGTGAAACCAATGTACACAGTCCTCCACTGTTACTGTACATAACTATATAGTTGAGGAAGGAATTTGACAAGTGATTGTTAATGTAAGAAATTTTTGGACAAGCACTCACTTATGTATTGCTGTAGTACACAAGAAAGCAAAATGGACTATAAGCGGTGCTTCTTGCTTGGCGGGTCCAAGCAAAAAGGACAGCAACAGCAGCAGTATCAAATGCCTGAGCTAGGCAGGACCCTGAGTGCACCACTGGCATCTGCATCCCCAGCATCCCCTTTGGTGTCTTCAGCTGCTGCAGGCAGCTGCAGCCATACTGTGTCCCATATGACTCCGATTGCAGACATCCAGCAGGGAATCTCCAAATACCTGGATGCACTCAACGTGTTTTGCCATACAAGCACTTTCCTTACAGACCTTTTCAGCAGTGTATTTAAGAACTCACAGTATTCTAAGGCAGCTATGAAACTGAAAGATGTGCAGGAACGTGTCATGGAAGCAGCGAGTCAACTCACGGCAACAATAAAACCAGAAATAGCAAAAATGCTGATGGAACTGAGTGCAGGAGCTGCAAACTTTAAAGATCAGAAAGAGTTCAGCCTACAGGACATTGAGGTAAGTTACCTTGGGGGATACTGTTTTACATGTGAATTTCTATCATTCCTTCTTAGTTGGGCATCTCTTTGAAATCACTTCTACACCAAAAGTTCCTTCTGCTTTGCTTTGTATTTGTGGACTATGCTGGTAAAAAGAGAAGCTCTACTACTTTCAAGAAAACATAAGAAGTTAAAGTATTTTGCAGTGCCTGACTTCTGGCTATGCTGAATTAAGTATTTAACAGGTATTTCTGTATAAGAACTTGTACTCAAAGATTTCATGAAATAAGAAAGATGAGGTACAATTAGATTGTGCTATCTATATAATTCTAAATGGTAATCTTCTATATGATTTAAACTTAAAACCAGCAATACAACCTCTTTCTTCTTGGGGAAAACCATGCTTAGTTTAAAAATAATAATGCAAAACAAGAATAATAAACTCCAAACAACTAACCCAGCACCCTGCCCCTCCAAACCAGCTAGATAGAAGATTTAAACAGCTTTCTGTTTTGTTAGCTGATATTTCTAACTATTAAGCCATCATATTCTAAATTAATCTATATATTCTTATAGTATTATCTGTTCTAAGAGGAAATCTGAACACTGGGGAGTGGCGTATTGTCATCAGTGTTTGTATAAAACCACGTATTACTTGACTAATAATTGAAATTGGTGTGAAATATCACTCTTTGAAGCATTTTGTCTTTGAGCTGTTGTGCTTAAAAGGGAAATACCATGCTAGACTGAGAGACTTGTATTGTAAAAATTTGTTGTGCCCAACAGCCAGAATTCAGTGGGTTTGAAGTTAAAAGAGAATCTCATTACGCTTGGCTGGGTATTTCTCCTGTAGTAAATGTCTTAATTATGTAATAAGCAGTGTTAAAAGACAGTAACCGATGAATCCCTGGTGTTTTAAGTAGTTCTTTGTGTTTTGAGGTATTTCTTTACAGCAGTCTTTGCAGAGTTATTCCTACAGAAATTCATCCTGGGTGGAAAACTGATTTTTGAGTTTTCTTATTTTTGATGTAGACTTCAGGTAACTTTGTAAGGATAAATATTATACACACAGCATATATCTGCTTTCTATGACTGCATAACTTATGGATGAAGTAGTGTCATGGTTCAAGCCCAGCCGGTAACTCGGAACCATGCAGCTGCTCACTCACTCCCCCCCCCCCCTTCCTCCCCCCCACTCCCAGAGGGATGGTGAGGAGAATCGAAAGAATATAACTCCCACGGGTTGAGATAAGAACAGTCCAGCAACTAAGGTATAATACAAAACCACTACTACCACCAATAATAATAATGATAAGGTAAGTAACAAGGGGAGAGAATACAATTGCTCACCACCTGTTGACTTATACCCAGCCCAACCCGAGCAGTGATCTGGGCCTTCCAGGTAACTGCCCCCAGTTTAAATACTGGTCATGATGTGCTGTGATATGGAATACCCCTTTGGCTAGTTTGGGTCAGGTGTCCTGTCTCTCCTTCCTCCTGTCTTCTTGTGCCCTTCCTCACTAGCAGACAGAGCATGAGAGACTGAGAAGTCCTTGATCAGCGTGAACATTACTTAACACACTGATATTTTTAGTTGCTGCTATCAGCATTGTTCTTGGACTATAGTTGAAATAACAGCACTGCACCAGCTACCAAGAAGGCAGAAAATTACTGTTACAGCTGAACCCAGGACAAGTAGTTAACTAGAATGCCATTTGTAGTACATAATTGTAGTGAGAAATATGACTGACAGCTTAAAGTATTGTATACTTACTATAGAGTGAATTAAGATTGGCTATACATTTGTTATAAATGTCTTCTGCAGACTGGTATTTTTGAAGACAATCTAAGAATATCACTATGTTTAGCTATACTATGTATGTATTGCTTTTATAACATAGTCAAGCAATTCTAGGTGTTAATTCAGACCCTGCCTCACATGCTGTGTGGAGAGAGTGCTTCTTCAGCAGGGAGTGGAGTTGACCAGCAAAAGCAAAGCACTGTTTGCTTAAGTTGGCTGCTTGTCCTCCCAATCAAAGGTGGAGAAATTTGTTTTGGTACCTGCTTTACCTGTATAGATCCAACCCATGTTCCTGAGCTCCATGTGCACCTGCTATGCTCTCCTCAACAGGTGGCGCTGTGGTTGGAACAGATGTAAAAAGAATACAGGCAAAACCAGCTGGATTACTTGGTTTTAGTTTTAGGCATATCTTGTGGAAATTGATCATTTGTCATTGTACTTTTAGCATGGAATCACAGAGTGGTTTGGGTTGGAAGGGACCTTAAAGCTCATCTAATTCCAACCCCCTGCTACAGGCAGGGATACCTTCCACTAGACAAGGTTGCTCAAAGCCCCATCCAACTTGGCCTTGAACACTGCCAGGGATGGAGCAGACACAGCTTCTCTGGGCAACCTGTGCCAGTGTCTCACCACCCTCACAGGAAAGAACTTCCTGATATCTAATGTAAATCTCTCCTCTGTCAGCTTAAAGCCATTCCCCCTTGAACTATGATTCGGAGAAAACTTCAGGAACAAACTCGCCAACAAAGTTTTCAAGTTGACAAGCAGGTATTCTTTATTGCGGCGCCGGGAGACAAGGAGCATAGCTCCTCCTACCATGTGTCCCCGTATTGCTGCACAAGCCATCCTTATATAGTCCCTGGGCATACATACATATTCATGAGGCTATGTATGGATTACACTATTTTCCAGAAAGTTCCCCGCATGTGTACAAAATTGTGGTGGTGGTCGTTGAGGGTCGTTTACTTCTTCCAACAGTCTTCATCAGTTCTGGCAGTCTTTGAAGCATGCACAGTAGATGCTTATACCAGCTTAATTGGTTCATTAGCACCAGAGACATAATAATCCTCCTGTCCTCCTACTTACCAGTTAGTTTAACTGTAGCCCAACCTGGACACCTGCCATTCCTAGATACTCCTTATCCTTGTGTCCTGTTCTTCCAGACTTTCTTAAAACTAGGTCAACTATAACGATTTATCTTGTACAAGAATTCTCAGTATGTTCTCTAGCTGTACTTTTTTTTTTTTCTATGTATCATGCACTTCAGTAGTTTTCCACTGCTACTGTTACAAAGCCATCAAACTTAACATTACTAAAAAATTGATTCTAAAGGTTTATATATTCCATTTTGTGATTTTGTGCCCCCCCCTTGTCTCAAATCCCCCTTTCTTCTTTCCTTTTGCAAATTCTCTTGCAACATTTCATGTATTACCATTACCGTCTAATGTCTTTTTGAAATAATTTCCCATTTCTACTTGGTGCTTGATTTCATTCCTTTTCCAGTCTTCATAATTTATCATAGATCATTTACAACACCAGAGGGAACATTGTATCATACCACAAGTAATCAATATTAAAACAATTAATATCAATATTCCTGCAACCACTTGCCTCAACCACGAGACATTAGGTAAGCTTGAAGTTAACTTTTTTTCCATATTTCTTCAAAACCCCAGGAAGTATCATCCATGGCCATTTCATGAAATACCTTAGTTTGTTTCCAAATTTCCTCCAGATCTATCTCAATTCTGCCGCTTTGATCTATATAGGAACAGCAACTTTCATTGATTATGGAACAAACCCCTCCTTGTGAAGCCAATAACATGTCCTAGAGCCATTCATTTTTGTAATACCACTTTAGATAGGTTAGTTATCTCTTTTTGTTCAGCTTGGATTATATCAATGTTTTTACTTTCTATTTCCTCTACGGTTGCTGTGATATTTACAATTGCCTTCTCTAATTCACTTACTCCCAAAGATGGAATTAGCCCTCTTACAAAACTATGAAATGTGGTGTGCCGTTCAATAATAGGGTTAAACCTTCGCCTAATCTGTTTAGCAAAGCTTCTAATCCAGGTCCCAGAAGGATACGTGTCAATAATAGATTGGGTATCACAGCACCTAAGGTGCATGCCCCCTTCTAGTTGGGGGCTAGAGTCTTATAAGCATTTTCTCCACATAACCATTACCATCCTTTCCCTTTAGGAACAGGCCACCACTGAACTACGATACCATCTATATTAATAGTGTGATTGCAATTTGAATGGTGACCTACATCTGTGGCATTTAAACAAGCATGATCTCCTACCCTGGTTCTTGGTGTAATACATCTTAGTGCACAGGTATAATATTTGTTACCTGGATTAGGATTCATTGTCCCAAATTTTAACCTTTCCCTCGGATATAGATTGCTAGTGTTCACCCACAAATTTGTCCATGAGATAGTGTGCTCTTGTGAGACCTCACCTGGAGTATTGTGTGCAGTTCTGGTGTCCTCAACATAAAAAGGACATGGAACTGTTGGAACAAGTCCAGAGGAGGGCCACGAGGATGATCAGGGGACTGGAGCACCTCCCGTATGAAGACAGGCTGAGGAAGATGGGGCTGTTCAGCCTGGAGAAGAGAAGGCTGCGTGGGGACCTCATAGCAGCCTTCCAGTACCTGAAAGGGGCCTATAGGGATGCTGGGGAGGGCCTCTTCGTCAGGGACTGTAGTGACAGGACAAGGGTTAACAGGTTAAAACTTAAACAGGGGAAGTTTAAATTGGATATAAGGAGGAAATTCTTTCCTGTTAGGGTGATGAGGCACTGGAATCAGTTGCCCAGGGAGGTTGTGAGTGCTCCATCCCTGGTGGTGTTCGAGGCCAGGTTGGATGAAGCCTTGGGTGGGATGGTTTAGTGTGAGGTGTCCCTGTCCATGGCAGGGGGGTTGGAACTAGATGATCTTGAGGTCCTTTCCAACCCTAACTATTCTATGATTCTATGAATTGGAACTCCAATTAATGGGAGATCCAAACTTTTTCTTGATTTAGGCAACTGTGCACACACCCAACAGTCACTACGATTAAAAACCTTAGTGACATTCTGCACTAATTTCAAGTTTAAGTTCTGGTCCCAAGCTTGTGTGCCAGTTATCATATGAGTCCAAATTATGACCGAAGCAATTTCATACATGAGAATCATGAAGGTTCGATCCGCCATGTCTTCTCTGGCTCTGGTGCTTTCTTTATTCTTGAATAATGTATCAAAGCAGGTTGTTCCTTTATCTTCACTGCTGTAAAGGTGGTCAATAATATCTAGTACAGTCTGCTCCACTTCTCCAGTAGAGGATCTCCTGAAAGATTATTAACATAAACCCAGTCTCCAGATCTGAAAGGGTGAATTGGATAATCCAAACCTCTTGCTCTTGTCCTTACTATTCTCTTATTTATCTCCTCCAGTTGTTTTCCAAGATTGATCAGAAACTGTCGGAGATAGCCTTCCCCCACTTCCTGAAGAATTTCTCCTTTGAACTGGGACTGATATGGTCTTCCATATAAAATTTTAAATGGGCTAACCTCTTCTTTCGACCGAGGTTTAGTTTGAATTCTTAATAGAGCCAGCGGTAAAGCTTGGTGCCAATATAAATTTGTTTCCTGACATATTTTACTAATCTGTTGTTTAATCAGATGGTTCATCTTTTCTACTTGCCCACTGGCCTGAGGCCTGTATGGAACATGTAGTTGCCAATCAATTTCTAGTTCTTTGTTAATTTCTTCTAACAATTTTACATTAAAGTGTGAACCTCAGTCAGAAGAAATTGCCTCTGCTACCCCAAAAAGAGGTATTATCTCATTAAATAATGTTTTAATCACTTGTCTTGCATTATTTATCCTACAAGGGAATACTTCTGGACAGCCTGAAAAAGTATCCATTAACACCAGCAAATATCGATAACCTCCTTTTCTTTGTAATTCAGAAATATCTGTTTGACACTGCTGTCCCAGATAACTTCCTCTACCAATTGTCCCAATTTGATTTCTATTTTCAGTCTTAGAATTATTCTTAAGACATAGCTGACATTGTTTTGTCACTAATTGAACTATAGTATATAGATTTCTTCCTACAATTTAAGTATTTAAGGGAGTGGAACATCTCCCTTATGAGGAGAGGCTGAGGGAGCTGGGTCTCTTTAGCTTGGAGAAGAGGAGACTGAGGGGTGACCTCATCAATGTTTACAAATATGTAAAGGGTAGGTGTCAGGATGATGGAGCTAGGCTTTTTTCAGTGATATCCAGTGATAGGACAAGGGGCAATGGGTGTAAACTGGAGCATAGGAAGTTCCACGTTAACATCAGGAAGAACTTCTTTACTGTAAGAGTGACAGAGCACTGGAACAGGTTGCCCAGGGGGGTTGTGGAGTCTCCTACACTGGAGATATTCAAGGCCCGCCTGGACAAGTTCCTGTGTGATGTACTGTAGGTTACCCTGCTCTTGCGGGGGGGTTGGACTAGATGATCTTTTGAGGTCCCTTCCAACCCTTGGGATTCTGTGATTCTGTGATTTATACAAAGAGTTACTACCTCAATGAGTTTTATTATGTTCCTCCTGAACTAACTTCCAGAGTTGGTTATAGGGGGTTACAATTCTCCCATCAGGTATCTGAACCCCACCCTCTTTGTTTTCCTGCCCTTTTAGATCTTCAATTAATTTTCTATCCTCTTTTGAAGACTTAGGTTTAGATTTTTTAATTGTTATTTTGACATCAGGGATTAAGGACATGAGTTTAGATTGTTCACCTGCTCATTTGGCTTCAAAATCAGCCAAAATATTTCCAATTTCCTGATCAGATTTACCTTGCTGATGTCCTTTACAGTACATAATAGCTACTTCTTCAGGTAGCTGAACAGCTTCCAGTAATTGTAGAATTTCTGTAGCATGTTTAATCTGTTTCCCTTGGGTGTTCAAAAGTTGTCGTTATTTCCAGATAGCAACATGTGCATGTACCACACCAAATGCATATTTAGAATCAGTCCAAATATTTATCCTTTTGTCTTTAGTCAATTCTAGGGCTCTAGTTAATGCTATTATTTCTGCCTTCTGGGCAGAGGTGTTTGCGGGTAAAGGTTTAGCTTCTATTACCTGTGAATTGGTGGTAACAGCATATCCTGCCTTTTGTTCACCATTTTTCATGAAGCTACTACCATCAGTAAACCAAGAATCAACATCTTCCAGAGGTTTTTCTTTCAAATCTGGTTGGCTCAAATATACAGTCTCTATAGTGGCCAAGCAGTCATGTGTTAGTGGTTCTGTCAGTTGTTCCTGCAAAAAGGATGCTGGATTCACAATGTTAGTGACCACAGTTTCTATATCATCCTGTTCCACAAGGGTGGCCTGGTATTTTAAAAAATGTGAAAGAGATAACCAGTGGGCTCCTTTCTGTTCCAGGACTGCTGATACAACATGGGACACTAGTACAGTAATTTTTGTCCCAAGTTGAATTTGCGAGCATCTTCAATATTCATGACAACTGCTGCCACAGCCCTTAGGCATCCAGGCCATTCTTTGCTCACTTCATCCAGCTGTTTTGAAAAATACACCACTGCCCTTCTGTAGGGTCCTCGTTTCTGAGCAAGGAACCCCCAACGCTATTCTCTGTTCTTCATAGGAATATAGCCTAAAGGATTTAGTCACATCTGGAAGTCACAGACCTGCCATTCTCATTAGTTCTGTTTTTAAATTTCTAAAAGCCCCCTCTGCTGTATCATTCCCTTCTAAAGAGGGTTTCCTTTCAACAGTTCATATAGTGGTCTTACCAGAACTCCATAATCATGGATCCAAAGTCTGCACCATCCAGTCATTCCCAGGAATGTCTGGAGCTCCTTGACGGTCGATGGTTGTGGATTCTGACATATGGCTTATTTCCTAGCAGCTCCAAGTTCTCCCTGTCCTCCTGCTATTTCATATCCTAGGTAGGAAACTCGGGTTTGGATTAGTTGGGCCTTTTGTTTGGATACCCTGTAACCATTCAGTCCCAGAAAATTTATTAATTCTACCATCCACTGGATACAATCCTCCTTTGTTTCTGTAGCAATTAATAGGTCATCCACATATTGTAACAGAGTCCCCATCTGAGTAGGTGGCTTCCATGATTCTAATTCCAGTGCTAACTGATTTCCAAGAAATTCTGGACTGTTTTTAAACCCTTGATGTAATACTGTCCAAGTTTACTTTCCTGTGTCAGGATTTTCCCATTCAAAAGCAAATAATTTTGGCTTTCTTTGGCCAGTGGTAAGCAAAAGAAAGCGTCCTTTAAATCCAGGACAGCAAACCATTTCTGATTATTATTCAATTTAGTCAAGAAGTCATATGAATTAGCTACTACTGGACGAATATCCTCTGCAAATCTGTTGATTGCTCCGAGATCTTGAGCCAGTCTGCAACTTTTCCCACCATATTTCTTTACTGTCCCGATAGGATTATTATATTCCAATTCACGTTCAATTAATAATAAAATTTATCAATGATTTTTTGATTCATAGAATCATAGAATAGTTAGGGCTGGAAAGGACCTCAAGATCATCTAGTTCCAACCCCCCTGCCATGGACAGGGACACCTCACACTAAACCATCCCACCCAAGGCTTCATCCAACCTGGCCTTGAACACCGCCAGGGATGGAGCACTCACAACCGCCCTGGGCAACCCATTCCAGTACCTCACCACCCTAACAGGAAAGGATTTCCTCCTTATATCCAATCTAAACTTCCCCTGTTAAAGTTTTAACCTGTTAACCCTTGTCCTGTCACTACAGTCCCTGACGAAGAGTCCCTCCCCAGCATCCCTATAGGCCCCTTTCAGGTACTGGAAGGCTGCTATGAGGTCCCCACGCAGCCTTCTCTTCTCCAGGCTGAACAGCCCCAACTTTCTCAACCTGTCTTCATACGGGAGGTACTCCAGTCCCCTGATCATCCTCGTGGCCCTCCTCTGGACTTGTTCCAGCAGTTCCATGTCCTTTTTATGTTGAGGACACCAGAACTGCACACAATACTCCAGGTGAGGTCTCACAAGAGCAGAGTAGAGGGGCAGGATCACCTCTTTCAACCTGCTGGTCATGCTCCTTTTGATGCAGCCCAGGATACGGTTGGCTTTCTGGGCTGCGAGCGCACACTGCCAGCCCATGTTCTTTTTCTCATTGACCAGCACCCCCAAGTCCTTCTCTGCAGGGCCGCTCTGAATCTCTTCTTCGCCCAGTCTGTAGCCATGCCTGGGATTGCTCCGACCCAGGTGTAGGACCCTGCACTTGTCATGGTTGAACTTCATAAGGTTGGCATCAGCCCACCTCACAAGCGTGTCAAGGTCTGCCTGGATGGCTTCCCTTCCCTCCAGCGTATCAACTGGACCACACAGCTTGGTGTCATCGACAAACTTGCTGAGGGCACACTCAATCCCACTGTCCATGTCAGCGACGAAGATGTTAAACAAGACCGGTCCCAACACCGATCCCTGAGGGACACCACTCGTTACCAATCTCCAGCCGGACATCGAGCCATTGACCACAACTCTTTGTGTGCGGCTGTCCAGCCAGTTCTTTATCCACCGAGTGGTCCATCCATCAAAATGATATCTCTCCAATTTAGAGAAGGCTTTGCACAAGTCCAGGTAGATGACATCAACTGCTTTACCCTTGTCCATCAGTTCTGTAGCCCCATCATAGAAGGCCACCAAATTGGTCAGGCAGGATTTCCCCCTAGTGAAGCCATGCTGGCTGTCACCAAGCACCTTGTTGTTCTTCATGTGCCTTAGCATGCTGTCCAGGAGAATGTGCTCCAAGATATTGCCAGGCACAGAGGTGAGACTGACTGGTCTGTAATTCCCCAGGTCTTCCATTTTCCCCTACTTGAAAGTGGGGGTTACATTTCCCTTTTTCCAGTTGTTGGGAACTTCAGCTGACTGCCATGATTTTTCAAGTATGATGGCCAGTGGCTTAGCTACTTCATTCGCCAGCTCCTTCAGGACCCGCGGATGAATTTCATCAGGTCCCATGGACTTGTGTGTGTTCAGATTTTTAAGATGGTCTCAAACCAGATCCTCTCCTACAGTGGGCCCAAGGTCTTCATTCTCACAGTCCCTGCATCTACTTTCTAAGAACTGGGTGGTGCAGTCAGAGACTTTGCCAGTGGAGACTGAGGCGAAGAAGTCACTCAGAACCTCAGCCTTCTCCAAATCCTGTGTAGCCAGTTCTCCCGAGAGCTTCCTCAGGGGGCCTATGTTGTCCCTAGTCTGTTTTTTGTTTGCTATGTACCTGTAGAATCCCTTCCTGTTATCCTTAACATCCCTGGCTAGGTTTAATTCTAACTGGGCCTTAGCTTTCCTAACCTGGTCCCTAGCTTCCCAGACAACATCCCTGTACTCTACCCAGGTCCCGTGTCCTTGCTTCCACTTTTTATAAGCCTCTTTTTTCTTTTGAATTTTCCTCAGCAGCTCCTTATCCATCCAAGGAGGTCTCCTGGCCCTTCTGCTGCACTTCCTTCTAGTTGGGATGCAGCACTCCTGAGCTTGTAGCAGGTGATCCCTGAATATCAACCAAGAGTCTTGGGCCCCCCTGCCCTCCAGGGCTATATCCCATGGAACCTTACTGAGCAGGCTCCTGACGAAGCCAAAGTCTGCTCTTTTGAAGTCCAGGGCAGTGAGCTTGCTGCACGCTCTCCTCATTGTCCTGGGGATATCAAATTTGACTATCTTGTGATCGCTGCATCCAAGGCTTCCCTGGAGTACCACATTCTCAACAAGACCTTCCCTGTTGGTGAGCACAAGGTCAAGCATGGCACCTCTCCTTGTCAGCTCCCCTATTACTTGCAGAAGGAAGTTGTCTTCCACACTGACAGACGAGTGCTTCTGTCCCTTTCAAAGTAGAATCCCCTATTACTACGACCCGCCGCTTTTTCTTCGTAGTGCCAGTAGAGATCTTTACCTGTGTATAATCTGGCTGTTTGTGGTGCGAGAGCGTTTCCTTGTTAGTCTCCTGCAGTACAGCAGCGGCTCTGCATGGGGACAACAGATTTAAGAGGAAGCCCCTTGCCTTTAGTTGTCCTTTTCCTCCTTCTTTTGTTATTTTTCTTTGTCACTAATTCCCAACTTCCCGGGTTGGTGGCCTCCTTCTTTCCTTCATGAGCTGGAAGGGAAGCTTGAGGCCACTGCACAGTATGGGGCTAGAGCAAGCAGCTTTGCTTCCTCTCAGCTACCCTGACATCTTGAAGCCCGCTAATAGCATTCCGCAGCTCAGCCACCTGCTGCAGGAGGACCTCCACCAGGGAGCACCGAGTGCAGCTTTGCCCATCGTGCACCTTTCCCTCACAAGACCAGTGCAGGCACCCTCTACACTCCGAGCTCTGCACTGCAGCCTCCCCTGTCATCTGCTCTGTCTGGGTGCCTACGCTGGCCACCGCCGGGGCAGCCAGAGCAGACCTTCCAGACCGGGCCCTGGCCATACGACGGATGCTCACCATCCAGCTCGCCTGCCCGCAAGAACTGCCGCACAAACTGCCTTATCCCGCTCCTGATTGCCGCGCTCCCTGGGGCAGGTTTTTAACCACTCGGGGTTGGTGCTGCTGCTCCTGGCTCCGCCCCCTGTGAGTCAGCGGCTCGCGTCAGCGGAGCTGCCGGCTCCTGGGCAGGTCCTTTCTAGGAATTGAATCTCCCTCGGTAGCTCTGGCTGCTCTGAGTTGAGGCTTCCGGACGCTGATCTCTCCCCCGCTCCGGTGTTAAAGGCGTCCTCTTTCAAGCTACTCACCTCATAACCTGCAAGGACCATGAAATAAGCATTCAACTCTATTGGTTATTATTGTGTTAAGCACAATACTGCCCCCACACGCCACTGCTATGGTACTTAGTGAAATAGTGAGCAACTGGAGAGATACCAGAGAGTAACAAGAGTAATTGGACATCCAGGGAATAGGACTTCAGAGGACAAATTGAAAAGACTGACTTTACAAAAAGAGAAGACTAAGAAGGAAAATCAAAATTGTTCAGGTCTGTAAGAAGCTGCCAGAAGATGTGACAGTGTTTTGTTTTTCATGTTCTTTACTGTAAGGGTGCTGAGGCACTGGAATGGGTTGCCCAAGGAAGTTGTGAATGCTTCATCCCTGGTGGTGTTCAAGGCCAGGTTGCACAGAGTCTTGGGTGACATGGTTTAGTGTGAGGTGTCCCTGCCCATGGCAGGGGGTTTGGAACTAGAAGATCTTAAGGTCCTTTCCAACCCTAACTATTCTATGATTCTATGAAAGCAACTAAATTCAATTAATATCCAAAAAAAAAAAAAAAAAAGTAAATCCAAAAGAAACAACCCAGAACAACCAGATTGCTCACCAGGGAAAAACCTGAACAAAGAAAGCCTACTGATCTTAAGGTCCTTTCCAACCATAACTATTCTATGATTCTGTGTCCACGTAAGGTGTAGCAAGAAGTAATGAATTTAAATTTCAGAAGGCAAGATTAATATTAGATGCTGTAGAAATACTTTGTAGTGTTAGTGAAGTGCTGATGTGGATTGGTACGATGGGTGGGGAGCCTACATCATGCAGAACTTACAGAATAGGTTAAACCCACATCTAGCAAAACTATCCCAGATGAAATTGCTCCTTGCTTGGGACAGTAGGGTGACATTTGAGAGTCTCTCCTACTCTGCATTTCTGTGATTTGAAGACTGAGCTATTCATGCTGAAATTTTTAATAAAAGCACAGTTTGTTTTTTTTGTTGTTTTTTTTCCCCCGTATCTATAGAAAAGTTAAAATTCTTAAATTCTTAAAAATATCACCAGGATTAAAAAATTCACAGTGGAAACAGGAAAAATATTAAGGGCTTGCATGACTTTATCAGAGATCACTGACCAGGGAAACCAAGGGGAAAAGAATGTGAGAGGCAGTGTAATTGTCCCCTTAGAAAATATATGGGGAAAATACAGTAGTATCTGAAGTTGCTTTTGTAGCTTCTGTAGTGATGACTGAAAGAACTTATAACTGAGAAAGAATTGAGTGAGGGTTGAATGTCTGAGTGGCAGCTCAGCATTGTCCTATGAAGTGGTACTCCAGAGCCTCTTGTTTGAGGGGTAGAGTCTGGTATTACAGAAACATTGAGAGGTAGGTTGTACTTCATGGTGGTGTGGGGGGACAGAACCTGAAATTCATGAGGAGAACATGAGAACGAGGCTTTTTCTATGCATGAGCCCACCTAAGGAAGACATGCTTTTCTTAAGCCTGCCTTAACAAAGGCTGTATGTCTTGAGGAAGAATGAGAAATATAAGGAAAGCAGGTTTGGTTTTAGAAATTTAGCGGAGAGCTTTTCTGAAGTGCCACACATTTTTATCTAGTGTAGTAGTCTCTAGCCACCAGGGCAGGCATTATCAAGAAAATGTCAAGTTTTGATGAACGTAGACTGACTTGGATTTGGACTAAAAAAAGGTGGTGCAACCTGGACCATAGCCGCAGTGGGTGAGGGTTTTAATTCATTTACTGTTTTCTAGCAGAACAAAGCTTGCTAGTTCAGAGCTGTCTGCCAGGATGTGTAAGAAGGTGACTTCTGATCAAAGTGTTGGTGACAGATTGAGTTTCCCAAGGTTTCTTAAATGCAAATTTAAGAAATTAAGAAAATTAAGAAATGCAAATGTTGATTTTTGTTTTCTGCCTTTCATTTTCCCCTTTCAAAAAAACTTTGACTTCTCAGGTGTTTTGTGCCTGTATGGGTGAGAAACAATTTGCAACTCAAGGGGAATGAGTATGTTTTGTGTTAAGTTTTCCAGATCTGTTGTAAGCTGGAAGACTGCAGTAAAACTGTACTTCTGTTAATAAAAGCATTAAAGGAAATCTGGGGGGGGAATTAAAACTGAAAAATGTTTGTGTATGTCCTCATCTTCTGTGAAGGTTTGCAGCAGCCTCGGTACTGCAAAATGTGAACAATGAGTCTTGGTTTAGCTACATGGTGCTTGTGTATTGTCTTAAAAGTGGTAGTAATGACAGAGATTGTACATGTTGCCTTCCTAAACAAAAGGGAAACATGAATGGGCACGGGATATTTACATGGACGTTTGGTTTTGCACTAAATGGAGACAATTTTTTTGTTTTGATCTGTATAAAGTAAATGAAGATTTTTGGTCAAGAAGCTTGTGGGACAAAAATGTCTGAGTAAACATAAAATGTAAGCTATCCTTAACAAACATTTTAAAGCCTAATTTTAAATATATTTTTGAAAATAATTATCTTTCCTGTGATTTACAGGGATTGGATTTAGACTTTTCCAAGTTGAAGAACTGTCAGTAGCAAAAAGTTGCTTCAAATCAGTAGAAAATGCTATGGCTTGCCGGAATGCCATTGTACTCTTGTCTTGGTCTACAGTCTCATGGTCTGCTCTCGGATCTGCTAGCATTGTCTTTAGAAATACTTTGTATTACATTTTAATTGCCTTTTTTTTTAAATGTTTAATACTTAAATGCTTTTTTGCTAAATCATAGTTAGCATTTTAGTAGCTGTCAATATCAGATTATCACTACTAGTTGACTGTTAACAGAAATGAGTCTGTCAGGTTGCCCATGTCTTCTAGTACTGTAGCTGAAATTCTGCTGGAATCTAGTTGGTCTTTTAGGTAACACTTCTTCAATGAGCAGGATTGTGTCTTCCCTTGGAGGTGTTTTGGTCATCAGATTGTAAGCTTAAAATTTAAACTAACAGTAGTGTGTGTGCCTTTAACATAGTAGAATAGACCAAACTGTTCTAATTTCTAACACATAGAGAGAAAGGAATGTTCAGCTGACGGGGGAAGGAATGTCACAGGATTTATAACAACTAAGGAGACAGTAAATAAAACCAAGGATGTCAGCCTTCAAGATAACAGAGTGGGGCCCAACATGGAGCGAGACTGGAACAGAAGCAAGGACATATCAACTGCTAACTAAGCACTAGGACCTTGTGAGCGTGCACAAACACTGAGGTTATTCATTAAACACAGTGAGGAAGACTATCAGCGACCACCAGGGACCCCCACTTAGCAAGAAAACACGTGTAATTAGGATGCAGATATTATAATTAGTTCCTGGAAATGCTGTGCATATGCATGAGTATGCTAAATATATAGCTGCTGCCAGCAAGTAATGGGTGCGCTCACCTTTGCAGAATGATTTGCCTGTGCGCCCAGCACTGCAGTAAAGAATGCCTGCTTTCTATAACTCTAAATTGAGTCAGAGAGTTTCTCCAACTTACTTCTATGGTAACCAAGATCATTCTTCCAAACTGCAGGGCACTGCTGCAAGGTAAAAATGAATAATATTCTGCCTACTTTGAGTAATATGTGGGAAAGGGTGCTATCTTATCATCTGGTACACCAGTTTGAGTCATGCCTCATTGTTAGTTTCATTATATTACTATATTAAGCTGATTCTTCAGTGGGTAGATGGGTTATGCACAGGACTTATTGTTATGAAAGCCATTAAGAACTCTGCTCAGGGAAAAGGGTATAGTAGGAAACCACTGAAAAGTGTGTTGTGATGTTTTGTTTTGTTGAGTATTCTGTTTGTTTAGGGAAATAGCCAAAAAGAAAATAAAAAATCTACTACGTAAAATTGGAATTGGAACTGCAGGTCAGTGTTTGTATTAAGTGTGGAAGACTGACACTGGTTGTTTGCTAACTTTATTAGTGGTAGTGTTCTATTTTAAAGAATCTGTTGTGTAAGATTTATTTGCCAGGGAATTTGCATGGCATCACTGTTCATAAATGAAATCTGGCAATTTTATGTGTATGCTTTGTCCAGCAAAATATTCCAAAGTTGATTGTGTACCCCCATTAGGAGGATGATATGGGACAGATTAACCTAACACTGCATCTTTACCTGATGCTCCTGTTTGTAGGTAACCAGTTTGATTAAACTCATCACCTGTTTCAGAGACAAGGAATTCTGAAGTGGGACCTCCCAAAACAGTATCATTGCCTCCAATTGCCTAAACAGGAAGACAGATTCCTTTAGGTAAGGTTATTCCCTGCTGAGATAGATAGCTGTCCTACATGGTAACATATTAAGGAAGTTGAGGTGCTAGAGCTGTATTTCTTGGGACAAAAAGCTTGCAAGCTAGAGACCTCATTGTATATGCAATAAAATTATTCTAAGAAATGGTTTAAGAAAACGCATCACTACCAAGAAAAAGTTAATAGTTGACACCTGTGATGGTTCCACTTTGTCTTTGATTACTACATAGTCTCTAGGTTTTTAGTCTGTTCTTAGTATGGTGTCCTGGGTTCAGCAGTAGCAGTATTTTCTCATTCTTAGTAGCTGGGTGCAGTACTATGTTTTCTGCTTTAGTCTGGGAACAGTGCTGATATCACACCAATGCTTTTAGATCTTGCTAAGTAATGTTTACTCCAATCAAGGACTTTCTCAGTCTTGTGAATGTGGGAAAGCGTTGGAGATGGAAGGCAGCTGTATGGACTCCCCTATGACAAGTTGCAGAAACTGCTGAAGGAGAGGGTGAATCGAGTCAGTTTCCAGAGATGAAAGCCATCCAGCTGGCTTTGGACACTGCTGAACAAGACAAGTGGCCACTACTTTATACTGACTCATGGATGGTGGCAAATGCCCTGTGGGGGTGGTTGCAGCAATGGAAGCAGAGCAACTGGCAACATAGAGGTAAACTCATCTGGTCTGCTGCACTGTGGCAAGATATCGCTGCCTGAGTGCAGAACCTGGTGGTGAAGGTACACCATGTGGATGCTTGTGTACCAAGGAGTTGGGTCACTGAGGAACATCAGAACAACCAACAGGTAGATAAAGCTGCCAAGATTAAAGTGGCTCAGATGGATTTCTATGGCAACATAAGGGTGTATTATTTTTAGCCTGGTGGGCCCATGACACCTGAGGTCATCAGGACAGAGATGCACCATATAAATGGGCTCGAGATCGAGGGGTGGACTTAACAATGGACACTATTGCCCAGGTTATTCACAAATGTGAAACATGTGCTGCGGTTAAGAAAGCCAAGCAGTTAAAGGCTCTCTGGTATGGAGGACATTGGCTGAAGTACAAATATGGGGAGGCCTGGTGGATTGACTATATCATAGACCCACCAACCTGTCAAGGCAAGCACCATGTGCTTACCATGGTGGAAGTAACCACCCGGTGGCTGGAAATATTCGCTGTGCCTCGCCGCTGCCCGGAACACTATCCTGGGCCTTGAGAAACAGGTCTTGTGTCCACGTGGCACCTCAGAGAGAATTGAGTCAGACAATGGGACTCATTTCCAGAACAACGTTCTAGACACTTGGGCCGAAGAGCATGACATTGAGTGGGTATATCACATCCCCTATCATGCACCAGCCTCTGGGAAAACTGAACAGTACAATGGGCTGTTAAAAGCTACACTGAGAGCAATGGGTGGTGGGACTTTCAAACATTGGGATACACATTTACCAAAGGCCACCTGGTTGGTCAACACTAGGGGATCTGCCAACAGGGCTGGCCCAGCCCAGTCATAACTTTTATGTACTGTAGAAGGGGATAAATTTGCTGTGGTGCGCATAAAGTATTTGCTGGGGAAGACAGTCTGGGTTATTCCTGCTTCAGGTAAAGGCAAACCCACTTGTGGGATTGCTTTTGCTCAGGGACCTGGATATACTTGGTCATGCCCCGTATCTATATTGGGAGGAGTTACCTGGAAGGCCCGGATCACTTCTCGGGTCAGGCTGGGTATCAGTTGGCAGGTGGCGAGTAATTGTATTCTTTCCCCTTGTTATTTCACTTATCATTATTATTACTAGTGGTAGTAGTAGTGGTTTTGTATTGTGCCTTAGTTACTGGACTGTTCTTATCTCAGCCCGTGGGAGTTACATTCTTTTGATTCTCCTCCTCATCTCTCCTGGAGCGGGGGGAGGAAGAAGAGGGGGAGTGAGTGAGTGGCTGCATGTTTCTGAGTTACCAGCTGGGCTTAGACCTTGAGATATGGTCTAAAGTAAGAGAGCCAAGCAGTTCTGCTTGGGAAAGTAGGAAAAAACAAACTTGCAAAAAGAGATGATGGTGTGTCTATACATGGAATAAAACACATCCATATGCTAATATTGTTCTGCAGACTTTGCAACAGAGATTTAGTATATTGCTTTATATACTTTGGTACCTGCCGGCCAACCCTGGCTATATTTGTTGAACTATGGTGGTCATACTTCTTTCTCACAGTTAAGGCAGTTTCACCTCTTTGGAAGAAAATCTTCAGTTAGTAAACTTTAAAGCAAAGTGAGTTTGACATCTGCCATGAGCATTTGACAGTGCAAAAATCCTCCACCACTTGGTTTTTATTTAAGCAGTTAAAGCCATCCTTACCTGCTTCTGAGGAAGACTCAAATAGATTATTTTTTTAACAAAATAAGAGTTTTTACTGTTTAACATTGTAACTTAGGAATGCTGTGTGCTGCTACTTAAAAAAAACCTAAATCATTTGTTTATTTTGAGCATTATTCCCAGGCAGGGGAAACTTCAACGTATGTACCTTAAATATTCTTTGAAACTTAATTGGCTTGAAATTCCTCATGAGTCTTAATTTTTTCTTTCCGTGAGAACTGCATTCTTCATACACAGAAATATTCAGATCACAATTTTTTGTAGAAATCTTTCTAATCTTGTAGTAGGGAAAGTTGGAGATTTTTTTCATTTTATCAAACTCCACTTTCAGAGGTCAGCCAAAGTACCAAAAATAATTAATTTCATGCCTTGTACAAAGAAAGGAAGTGATTGAACCAGAATGGAATGTCAAAAGGAGTCTGGATGCTATGGAAAAAAGCATTGCTACCACTGTTTTTTCTGAAGTAGATAGTTGTCGTGGTTTAAACTGATCCACACAGCTCGTCCACTCACCCCCCCCCCCCCCCGACCCTCCCTACTCCCGGAGGGATGGGGAAGAGAATCAGGAGAATGTAACTCCCACAGGTTGAGATAAGAACAGCCCAGTAACTAAGGTATAACACAAATCACTACTGCTACCACCAATGATAATAGTGATAAGAGAAAATAACAAGAGAATACGATACCACTGCCGAACGAGTTCGACCCCCCTGAAGAGAGAGAGTGCCCTTCCGGGTAACTCCCAGTTACCTCCCTGGGCATGACGTGCTGTGGTATGGAATACCTCTTTGGCTAGTTTGGGTCAGGTGTCCTGTCTCTGCTTCCTCCCGGCCTCCCCTCGTCCCCAGCAGAGCATGAGTCTCACAAAGTCCTTGGCCAGAATAAACATTACTTAACAACAATTAAAAACAATCGGTGTTATCAGCTCTCTGCCCAGGCTGGAAGTCAAAACAGAGCTTGCACCAGTTACTAAGAAGGAGCAAAACGGCTCCTGGTAAACCCAGGACAATAGTTAATGCATATAACTGTTCATGTGACTACTGAGTGTCCTGGGTTCAGCAGTAGCAGTTATTTTTCCCCTTGGTAGCTGGTGCAGCACTGTGTTTTGACTTTTCGGCCTCGGAACAGTGTTGATAATGCCGATGTTTTTAGTTGCTGCTCAAATGTTTGGTCTGGCCAAGGACTTTCTGAGCCTCATGCTCTGCCAGGGAGGAATGGAAGCTGGGAGGAAGCAGAGACAGGTCACCTGACCCAAACTGACCAAAGAGGTATTCCATACCACAGCATGTCATGCCCAGGATGTAACAGAGAGTTACCCGGAAGGGCTAGGGACTGGAGTGTTGGATGAGGTATCGGTCGGTGCTCGGCTGGGGGGAGTGGGGCAAGTTATTGGTCGGCTGGTGTTGAGGTGTTGTATTCTTTCCTCTTGTTATTTCCTTTATCATTATTATTATTGGTGGTAGCAGTAGTGGTTTGTGTTATACCTTAGTTACTAAACTGTTCTTATCTCAACCTGTGGGAGTTGCATTCGTTTTGATTCTCCTCTCTGTTCCTGCAGGAGTAGGGGGAGGGCAAGAAGGGGGGGAGTGAGAAAGCGGCTGTGTGATTTATGGGTGACTTTTGTTTAAACCACGACATGAGTCTTACCAAGGAGATTATTGTGTCTGAATGTTTTTATTCCAGAAGAATGTATCTGAAAATAAGCCTGATGATTTATTTGCTTCAAGGCATAATGGCTTTGTGCATCTATGTATTTTATGATTTATTCTGAAAACGGAATTCAAGTCTTTTTTTAATAAATCAAAGTCAAATATACATTTTAAACCACTTTGTGTGAAAAACTTCATAAAAGCAACAAAACACTCTGAATAGTTTTTAAATACTTTCTCCAGTAATTTGGAAAATACTTGCTGCTTTGCTATGTTGTATCTGTGTTTTGTGGTAAGCTTTCATCTGCTTAGGAGAGGCTGGCCCTAAAGGCAGACAGAGCGTTCCTGTTTGTGCTGCATTGTTCTTCAGGTTGTCCTTCTGGATGGTTGTACTTCTGTCTATTCTTCTGTGTGTTGTGGCTGTGCTTAAATACTCAAGTTGTGTGATCTGTTTGTAGTAAATGAGGCGTATGCCTGTCTTAAGTCATAATTCTCATTAGCACTAGTATGATAGAGGGGGATGGAAATGTGCAAGGGATGGAGGTGGGGCCCCCTTCCCCAGCATGATGCTGGCGCTGCCCTCAGCTCAGCGAGTATGGGGAGGCACCAGCAGCCCTTCGCTTCCCTGCCTTTCCTCGGGCTTTCCAAATGAGTGTTCAGTGACCTGTTTCAGTGCAATATTCTGAAGAGGTGATTTGTGCCAGTGTTAGCAGTTCCTGTCAGACAGTGCAAGTGACAGGGCTCCAACTTTGTACATGCATTCTGCAGTCACTGTTCTAAAAATGTCACTGTGTGTCTACTGCATTATGTGGCAAAATGGTTTTCATGCTTATTGCTGGTTATTGCTCTGCTTGGAAGATAAACTTTTCTGATTTTAATGATAATGTTTTAAAATTATTCAGATTTTTGATTTGGGCTTTTTAGCATAAATTCAGCAAGGTCTATGTTCAAGTGGGTTTTGCTGTTGACTTTGTCCTTGTGATAATATGCTATTCCCATTTTTTTATTGTTTCATGTGCTCAGTATTGCTAAGTAACTGAACAAGCTTTGCATTCTTCAAATAACCATAACTTGAGTGCAGAAGTAAAAATTACATGGGATCAGTATGATCTCCCTTTAATTTGTAGAAAATGTTTGCTCGCTGTTTACCTTATTCTAAGTAAATGGCTAAATATCAAATGTTACTTAGAATCATAGAATAGTTAGGGTTGGAAAGGACCTTAAGATCATCTAGTTCCAACCCCACTGCCATGGGCAGGGACACCTCACACTAAACCATGCCACCCAAGTCTCTGTCCAATCTGGCCTTGAACACTGCCAGGGATGGAGCATTCACAACTTCCCTGGGCAACTAATTCCAGTGCCTCACCACCCTTACAGTAAAGAATTTCTTCCTTATATCCAATCTAAACTTACCCTGTTTAAGTTTTAACCCATTACCCCTTGTCCTATCACTGCAGTCCCTAATGATCTGAAGTGTTATTTTAATAGAAAAAGAGTCTGAGTACCCCAAACACTGAACAAAGGAAAAAGAGAAACTTCCATGAAATCCTCTGTTTGCTTGAAATGGGTTTGTTTCTTCTCCTGCAGGTACTTGGGCGATGTTTCTTGACGGTGATGCAGGTCCACTTTCAGTTCCTGTCACAAGCTGTGCAGAAAGTCCAGCCAGTGGCACACTCTTGCTTTGCTGAAGCTGTAGCCCAGGAGAAAAAGAGTGTTAGTGGAGCCAGAACCTCAAGTTTAAGCCCCACAAATGAGCTAGAAGATGCAATAAGATCATGGAGAGGAGCAGCAGAGGTATGGAGGTCTTGCTGTAGTTATATTTAGTGAAATGGCAGTTGTGTTTAGTGAAATCTAAATTCAGGCTGGATGCCCTAATAAAGGAAGGAAATCTCTGATTTTTCAAGACATGCTATATTTCAGGTGGGGATCATGGTGCAGTTAGTTTCAGATGCTAAAACTTGTTTTACCTATATGCTGATTATACCATCTCTGTGCTGTGTAAAGTTTTCTTTGTGATATTATTGTATATAAGGAGTACACAAACAGTGGAAACAGCTTTTTGTTAGTAATGAATTAACAGCATTCAAATGTGGTTTGGCAGAAGTGGAATTTAGAATAAAACATACAAGTTGTCTTTGCAAAACCAGCAAAAAATCTTGATGAAAAATAATTTAGATAATGACTTTCTCTTAAATTTTGAGCACAAATTCTATTTTATACTTAAATCATTGTGTCCACTTTTAACACTTTTGTCTTATGCTGCTAAGCTTGGTGGTGTTTACTCCATCAGTTGTTGGAATGTGAACTGTATCACTTACATGTACCACTCTCTGGACTTGTATTTTCGTAAACACTTGTCATCTGTGCAATCCTTACTTTTACTGCTGAAAAAAGAAAATCAGTTTTAGGAGCTTTTCTGCTTTCCCTTGTACTATTGAAGTCTGCAGGCTTATAGATCAGAATGATTTCAGACACTGCATGCACAGTTTCCTTAAATTCAAGTAACTTGGAGCATGTGCTTTTGAAGTCCAATTTGGCAGCACACACAAGCTTGTTTATCATCTTGACTGGAAATCTTGTCAAGGTTTCCATTTATCAACCTGGGATGTGAAAGGTGTATGAAAGCAAGCAAGTTTTCTTTAGAACTATGAATGCAGAAGAATTGTTTGTAATTTTTACTGCAGCATAAGTTTATTTCACTGGATAAAATAAGGATTTGGGAGTGCTTTATGTGTATTACAGATAATTGTAACAGGTCTAATCCTGGTATAGCTGTACTCCTTTTGCATTAAAAATAGTGAATTTTATGTTTAATATTCTTAGTTCCTTAAAACTGTTACAATTTCTAGAAAGGCCCTGCCATTGCTATCGAGTTTATTTAAAATGTGGTTAAAATTAAACTTGGGTTTGCAGAATCTGGGACCTTAACTTTCTTTATACCTCCTTAACAATCCACTTAAGCTATTTCTGTTATTAAAATATGTATTTTGAAATAGAGTTTAATAGAAATATTATACTAGTTATATCCTTCATTAAACATACATGGGGAGGAGACCAGAAAAATACATGTTCTTCCTAGTTCCAGAATAAAAATAGAAGAAACTTCTCAGTTTTTATGATTGACTAAAATTACTCTGAAGTATTTATGTGGGATTTTAGGATAGCATAAGAAAAAATCTGTGCTCTCTAGATAAATAAAATCTCTGAAAATTTAGATAGACTAATATGCAAGTCATTTTAATAGAAGGGAGATTTGAAATACTGAAATCTTTCAAAATTTTGACTTTGTGGAGGAAGGCAATCCATTATTTCCATATAAACTCAGCCTCCTTGACAGAGAATACACCGCTATTTCAAAATAAAGTTTAAGGCAATATTTTGTCAGTAACTCAAAGCTATTTTCCCTTTTTTTTTTTTTTTTCACTTGGAAAATGCTGTAGTTTTGTATGTGTCAATGAGGTAAGTAATGACCATTGGCTGTAGTACCAAAAATCCCCAATTTCAACATCCTGCTTTAGAGCAAGACTCCTTTCTAGACTGAAAAATAAGCTCTTTCCAAGACCTTAAATGCAGCTGAGAGCAGGTTTTTTATTTGTTTTACCCTGCTCAGTCATGTAATTTTTTACAGTTAAAGCTAGATATGTGGCTTTTCATATTTCTTATTTTTCTAAATCATATTACATAAAGCTGTTCTCTTGCTGTGCTAAGTTGATCTTAGTCTTGTGTGGGTCTTCTCAAATTGCACCACAGTAATCAACCTTAATTTTATAAAATATACCTTGTGTGCAAAGGAGTGTTTGTCCACATGATTAAATGTATTTTTTGTGGCAAGTAATACCCTTTATGTTGAAGTTGTAAGACCCTTCTCTGGGAATGAGAGTCATCATGTGGCCTGTGTAACAGGATCCTTAGTCCTGAGAGGGAGCTGAAATAGTAGCAGCAAACAATGTTGAATTAAGTTGCTATCCAACACCTATATGCCATACAAATTACGTGAGATTTGTACTTGCAAAGTAGCAGTTGAGATTTAATAAATTATAATAAATAAGCTCCTCCAGATCCTTCCCACCAGGTGCTGCTTTTAATCTCCTTTATAATGTTTTAAACTCTGTGGGGTGTTTTTGGCTGCTCTTTAAAATTTAGTTAATCTTGAACTGGTTTAATGTTAAAACTCTTTACCCTGGATTTTTATTTTGCATTAAAGGCAACATCTCAACTACGAGAAGGAGGCTGTGATGGATGTTTGGCAGGAATTGAAGTTCAGCAACTTTTCTGCTCACAGAGTGTGGCAGTCCCTGAACATCAGCTCAAATTACTAAACATGAAAATTGACAGTGCTTTGCAGGTAATTTTTAAAGTCTACTGCTTTCATGTGCATGTATGTCCTGGGTTCAGCTGTAACAGTTATATTTCTCCTTCCTAGTAGCTGGTGCAGTGCTGCGTTTTTTGATTTTAGTCTAATAACAATGCTGATAACACACCAATGTTTTTAGTTGTTGCTAAGTAATGTTTACCCTGATGATGGACTCTTCAGTCTCATGCTCTGCCAGTGAGGAGGGACAGGAGAAGACAGAAAGAAGCAGACAGGACATGTGACCCAAACTAGCCAAAGGGGTGTTCCATACCACAGCACATCATGCTTCATATACAAACTGGGGGGAATTACCTGGAAGGCCCAGATCACTGCTCAGGTCAGGCTGGGTATCAGTCAGTGGGTGGTGAGCAATTGTATTCTCTGCCCTTGTTATTTCCCTTATCCTTATTATTATTATTGGTGGTAGTAGTAGTAGTTTTTGTACTATATCTTAGTTACTGGACTGTTCTTATCTCAACCCGTGGGATTTACGTTCTTTCAATTCTTCTTCCCATCCTTCTGGGAGCAGGGGGGGAGGGAAGAAGGGGGGAGTGATCAAGAGGCTGTGTGGTTCTGAGTTACTGGATAAGCTTAAACCACGACGGTTCTTTGTGGCGCCCAGCGTGAAGCACACAGGGTTGATATAACGGCAGATCTGACCAGAGTGTCAATTTGTATTTGTGTCTAATTGTATTTGTCTAATTGTACAAATTGTGTGTCTAATTGTATTTGTGATAAGCATGCATTGTTTCAGATTAATAGTCGCTTGTCACAATGTTGATTTATTTTCTCTCAGAGTTGTTGCACTTGGCCTCAGAGTTTCAGCATGTCATACCTTACTTGCAGCCAGTATTTGCTGTTTTAGTGTTTATCAGCTTTGAGGCCTGGGCTAAGGTTCTTGTTTCGCTGTACTTTACAGTAATGACTTGTGACACAATAATCACTGATCATGAAACTGGTCTGGCTTGCACTCTCAATGTGGCCATCATCTCTATACTATGGGAGGCATGTAATGGGAATTTTTAGCAACTGCACATCTTTTCTTTCATCCTTGGGTGGTAAACCTATGAAGGGGCTGTTCCCTCATGCCCTCCGCTCCCCCACTAGGCTATTTACAGCAGCATTTGAAAATTCTAAAGTTTTTTGATGGCCTTTGGATACCCTTGAAACCAGCCTGCTGCTTTTGCTGGGAATCAGCATATTGCCACAAATACAGCATGTGTTTTACCAACGGTAATCCCACCTTGAGAATGCTCGACTTCGTTTTATCTTGAAAGCTAAGCAGGGTCTGGCTCATTGATAAGCACTACAGCAAAACAAAAAGAACCAATCCATGCCAATATCAGTAGCCCCTATAAGCAAGGGGAAAAGCAAACGAGAGGCACAAAGAGCAACCCGTGCAGTGAAGAAAGATGAAGACCCAAAGCGTGTACTAGAGGGGACAGCATCTAAATGAGAGTTATTAATTTAGGAATCAGAGAAAGAGGTAACTTCTCGATCCCAGACCTCGACCGAGCTGTGGAATATATGAAAAGATTTCAGCCATCTTCCAGGTGAGTGTTTTGTCACCTGGTTGCTCCGATGCTGGGACAATGGGCCTGAGAGTCACAAACTAGAAGGTAGGGAAGCCAAGCAGCTGGGATGACTTGCTAGGGAAGGAGGAATTGACAAAGCAATTGCAAAAGAGAAATGAGCCCTCAGCCTTTGGAGGCGGCTCTTGACAGCTGTGAAGGAAAGGTATACTAGCAAGGACAATGTTATGTATCACTCAGCCAAGTGGACCACGATAGAGAGGCTTCCAGTACCTGAGGGAATCAGCCATTCTAGAGATCTGTCATAGGCTGGATGCCAGGAATGCACCGATCAATCCAGATGAAGTCGAATGTACACAACCCATGTGACGGTAACTTACATGGAGTGCACCATTATCATACGCCCACTCATTGGCATCAACGACCTGGCATGCCGTAGCACCACCAACAGTGGATAAAGTGACTCATCAACTCTAAGTGTTCGAAGACAATCTCACCCCTTCCATCATTTCAGCAGTGGAAAAACTCCTGACCCAGGTGTTCAAACAATTGAGAAACAATTTATCCAGCTCCCCACATGTACCAACCCACATCTCAGCTATTAACAGAAGGTGCCCTACTGCTTGAGAGAGAAGATATAGGACATACATGCCATGGGGCACCCTACAGTTTTACCTGTGGGATCACGGAGAAGATGTGAAAAAGTGGGATGGAAAATCTACCTCAGTTCTGGAGCAACAGGTGTGTGAATTGGATAACAACTGTCAAGGATGATCCTTGAGCTGTTTCTACTCAAAAACCTGTGATAAGGAATACTAATCCCCTTCTACAAGATATAAGTGGAGAATCTTATGATCACTAGTAGAGGGGCCCTGCCTCCAGCCACATGGAGGAGAGGGACAATCAGGTTTACTGGACAGTGTGTATCAGATGGCTGGGCACATCAGTCCCACAGAACTAATAAGGTGTTAGGACATAGTGGTACACAATGTACCTTGATGCCATCAAACTATCAAGGGGTGGAACACATTTGTATTTCTAGAGTGACAGGAGGATCCCAAGAGTTGACTGTACTGGAGGCTGAAATCAGCCTAAATGGGAAGGAATGGCAAAAGCACCCCATTGTGACTGGTCCAGAGACTCCAGTCATCCTTAGCATACATTATCTCAGGAGAGGGTACTTCAAAGACCCAAAAGGGTACCAATAGGCTTTTGGTGTTGCTTCTTTGGAGATGGAGGAAATGAAAAAGCTGTCCACCTTTTCCTGTGGGATTTACATTCTTTCGATTACCCTCCCCATCCCTCCAGGAGCAGGGTGGAAGAGGGGGAGTGAGTGAGCGGCTGTGTGGTTTTGAGTTACTGGCTGAGTTTAAACCATGACAATGTAGTACAGTCAGTGGGCAAAGGAATGAAATAGGGAAGGAGTATATTACTGTAGAAATATGTACCACAGGCAGCCATGAAGTATTTGAGAATTATAGTATTGGAATCTTATATGATAAATGTGTATGCTGTAGAACTGAGTAGGGTAAATCCATGTAACAATTCTTATATATGTATCCAAACATGGTGACTGCTTGCTTACTTGCTGATATGCCTGTGCTATCTCAAGTTTTTGTTTAATGTCAGGCTTACAAAGTGGCTTTGGAGAGTTTAGGCCATTGTGAATATGCGCTGAAGGCTGGCTTCCACTTGAACCCAAAAGCTATTGAAGCAAGTCTTCAGGTAGGATCTGCTAAACCTATTCTCTCTTTCATCCATCCTCACCTTGAAAATAACTATTTAAAACAAATAAATTGGACTCATATTAGGATTTTCTAATTTATTCATTTCTTGTAATGGATCTATGTTATGTCCCAGGGTTGTTGCAGTGAAGCTGAAGCCCAGCAAACAGGAAGGAGACAGACTCCTCCTCAGCCCATTCAGTCTGAACTGCCCACTGTTCCTGTTCAAATAGGATCATATTTTCTGAAAGGAATATCCTTTAATGAGTCTGCAGCAGAAAACCTAAAGCTGAAAACGGTAATAACTTGTATCTAACCACATAAAAAAAAAAAAAAAAAAGGACATGGAACTGCTGGAACAAGTCCAGAGGAGGGCCACGAGGATGATCAGGGGACTGGAGCACCTCCCGTATGAAGATAGGCTGAGAAAGTTGGGGCTGTTCAGCCTGGAGAAGAAAAGGCTGTGTGGAGACCTCATAGCAGCCTTCCAGTATCTGAAGGGGGCCTATAGGGATGCTGGGGAGGGACTCTTCATTAGGGACTGTAGTGACAGGACAAGGGGTAACGGGTTCAAACTTAAACAGGGGAGGTTTAGATTGGATATAAGAAATTCTTTCCTGTTAGGGTGGTGAGGCACTGGAATGGGTTGCCCAGGGAGGTTGTGAATGCTCCATCCCTGGCAGTGTTCAAGGCCAGGTTGGATGAAGCCTTGGGTGGCATGGTTTAGTGTGAGGTGTCCCTGCCTATGGCAGGGGGGTTGGAACTAGATGACCTTGAGGTCCTTTCCAACCCTAACTATTCTATGATTCTGTGATTCTACAGGAGTGAATTTAAAAAAAAATACAAAACCAAAACAAAACCAAACCAAAATGAACAAAACCCCGAAGTTGAATTCCTTAAAATCCAGAGAACAACTGCAGTAGAATTTCAGTGCCAAACTTGTATTTAAAAGTGCATAGTTTTAGCCTGATTTCCTGTGGAAGCAAGATCTTGATAACATTGTAGCTTCACACCTGCTTCTGATAATGTTTTAACCACCTGGGCAAGTTCAGTTCTATATGAGAGATGCATAGAAATCTAGGAGGTATTGAAGCTTCTGTGAACTTTTTGAAAATAGATAGGTTAGGTATCCAGAAGTGGAGGGGAAGGTGAGCCCTTGCTGATGGTCTTTGGAGCACTTATTGTCTTAGGTGACAAAATAAGTCTGGCCCAGCCCAGTGCTGGGAGGTGGGAGGTATGTTTAAAAAAAAAATAAAATTAAATTGTAACAAAGCTCTTCTTGATGTCTTTTTACAAACTTTAATGAATTGTTTAAAATTGTGGAGAAAACTGTATTTTCAGTATGAAGGAATGGAAAATAAGTCCATGCATTCAGAAGTGATTTGGGCAATTGGAATCAGCATTCTCATTTTATTTATTTATTTGTTTGTTTGTTTGTTTGTTTGTTTGTTTTATAAGCCCAGTTCCTTGTTCCTGGAAGAGTTGAAACTATCCACAGCTCAAAATGCTGCTGTTCTGCTGTCTTTGCAGTGCTTTTTGTAGTTTTGATTAAACTGTTCTGCAAGTTAAGCAAAAATACTGTTTTATGACTTTGGAGGAGTATTGTGTTCCAAATAGCAGAGATGTTCTTCTATATTTCTGTTCTGCAGTTGAGCTCTTCTAGTTATACAAGACTGTTCAGAGGTAACAGATGCTGCAGTTGTTGGAAAAGCATGTAGAACAATGCTAAATACATGTGGAAGCACTGGTGTTAAAATTTCTGAATTGTGTGTTTAGTATGACAAAGTGTTTATTTTTTCAGCACACGATGCTGCAGTTGATTAAGGAAGCTGGATGCCATAATGGACTTACACCATGGGATGACTCTCCTGTTACTGAAGTACTAAATCAGGTTTGCCCTTCCACTTGGAGAGGAGCTTGCAAAACTGCTGTACAGTTGTTGTTTGGCCAAGCTGGACTGGTAAGTGACTATGAACTAGATTTGTTGGGGGAGAGGAGCACTGATCCATCCCAAAACTACCAGTTAGATGCCAGCACCTGTAATGAATGCTCAGAGCAATGCAGAGCTATGTCAGCCATTCTCGCCAATGAGACAGCTTTATTTGGAGCTCTGCTCAGATGCCTCTGTACAAACGCTCATAGTGTGGAGAATTGATTTGGAAAAATCAAGAGGAATTAGAGATGTTTGCGTGTCTACAGAGATATGAAGTTGTTGGAATCACAGAAACATGGTGGGATGGCTCCTATGACTGAGTGTTGGATTGGAAAGGTTATAGGCTCTTGAGGAAAGACAGACCAGGCAGATGGCGAGGGAGAGTAGGTATTTATGGCAATGATAGCCTAGAATGGAACTCTGTATGGGGACAGGTGATGAGTAAAGAGAGAGCTTGTGGGTCAGGGTCAAAGGGAAGACTGCAGTGGGGGACATGACTGTGGGGATCTGCTGCAGGCCACCTGATCAAGAGGACTCTGTGGATGAAGCTCTCTATAGACAGATAGGAGCAGCCTCCCATTCGCAGGTCCTTGTCCTCATGGGGGACTTCAACCACCCTGATATCGGTTGGAGGAACGGTACTGCCTGGCACAAGCAATCCAGGAAGTTACTTGATTGCGTGGAAGATAGCTTTCTCTTGCAAGTAATAGAGGAACTGACAAGAAGTGCCAGGCTTGACCTTAAGCTCACCAAAAGGGAGGGTCTGGTGGGGAATGTGATGCTCAGAGGCACCATTGGTTGCAGTGATCATGAGATGGTGGAGTTTGGGATCCTCAGGGCACTGAGAAGAGCAGGGATCAAGCTCACTGTCCTGGACTTGAAGGGAGTCTTCAAGGACCTTTTGGCCTCTTCAGGAACCTGCTTAGTAAGGTTCTATGAGATAAAGCTCTAGAGGGCAGGGGGGCCCTAGAATATTGGTTCATATTCAATGATCACCTGCTTCAAGCATAGAAGTGTTGTGTCCCAACAAGAAGGAAATGGGGCAAGAAGCCCAGGAGACTTCCTTGGATGGATAAGGAGATGCTGAGGAAATTTTGAGGGTAAAAAAGAAGCTTATGGATGGTGGAAGTGAGGACAGGTGGCCTGGGAAGAATACAGGGAAGCTAGGGATCAGGTAAGGAAAGCTAAGGCCCAGATAGAGCTCAGTCTGGCCAGAGATGTCAGAGATAAGAGGAAAGGCTTCTATAGTGTCATGGTTTAAGGCCAGCCAGTAACTCAAAACCACACAGCTGCTCGCTCACTCCCCTGTTCTTTCCCTCTGCTACCTGAGGGATGGGGAGGGTAATCAAAAGAATGTAAATCCCACTGGTTCAGATGAGAACAGTCCAGTAACTAAGGTATAATACAAAACCACTACTGCTACCACCAATAATAATAATGATGATGAGGGAAATAATAAGGGGAGAGAATCAGGTTGTTCACCACCATTCGGCAGATACCCAGCCTGACCTGAGCAGTGATCTGTGCCTTCTGGGTAACTGCCCCCAGTTTATATACTGGGCATAACATGCTGTGATATGGAATACACCTTTAGCTAGTTTGGGTCAGGTGTCCTATCTCTGCTTCCTCCCGGCTTCCCATGTCCCTCCTCACTGGCACAACATGTGAGACTGAAAAGTCCATCATTGGGGTAAGCATTACTTAGCAATAACTAAAAACATTGGTGTGTTATCAGTGTTGTTTCTAGACTGAAGTTGAAAACACAGCACTGCACCAGCTAGTAGGAAGGAGGAAAATGACTGCTACTGCTGAACCCAGGACATAAGATATGTTTCTAACAAAAGACAGACTGGGGATAATGTTGGCTATGTCTGGAAGGAAATCAAAGAACTGGCTTCCCTGGATATGGAAAAGGCTGAGGTTCTCAATTACTTCTTTGCCTTAATCTTCACCAGCAAGTGCCCTGACCATGCTGCCCAAGTCTTGGAAGGGAGATGCAGGGACTGTGAGAATGAAGACCTTGGCCCACTGTAGGACAGGATTAGGTCTGAGATCATTTTCAGGACCATGGGACCTGATGAAATCCATCCACGGGCCCTGAAGGAGCTGCGAATGAAGTTGCTAAGCCACTGTCCATCATATTTGAAAAATCATGGCAGTCACGTGAAGCTCCCAACAACTGGAAAAAGGGAAATATAACCCCCATTTTCAAGTAGGGGAAAATGGAAGACCTGGGAACTACAGAGCAGTCAGTCTCATCTCTGTGCCTGGCAAAATCTTGGAGCAGATTCTCCTGGAAGGCATGCTAGGGCACATGAAAAACTACGAGGTGGCTGGTGACAGCCAACATGGCTTCACTAAGGGGAAATCCTGCCTGACCAATTTGGTGGCCTTCTATGATGGAGCTACAGAACTGATGGACAGGGGGAGAGCAGTTGACGTTATCTACCTGGACTTGTGCAAAGCGTTTGACGCTGTCCCGCATGACATCCTTCTCTCTAAATTGGAGAGATATCAATTTGATGGATGGACCACTCGGTGGATAAAGAACTGGCTGGATGGCCGCACACAAAGAGTTGCAGTCAAGGGCTCAATATCCAGGTGGGTGATGGTTGATGAGAAACTGAACATGAGGCAGCAGTGTGCACTCACAGCCCATAAAGCTAACTGTATCCTGTGCTGCATCAGCAGTGTGACCAGCAGGTTGAAGGAGGTGATCCTGCCCCTCTACTGTGCTCTCATGAGACCTCACTTGGAGTACTGTGTACAGTTCTGGTATCCTCAACATAAAAAAGACATAAGAATGCCTGCTTTCTAAAACTCCAAATTGAGTCTTAGAGAGTTTCTCCGACTGACTTTTACGGTAACAAAATAAAAAGATTTTCAAATCTATAGATGAATATGTTAAAAAGGAGCACCATTCCTCCCACTTCCTCTCCCCACTTTTCCCCCACTTTTCTCAGTTTATTTTTAAAAACTGCTCTTTTCTTTTTTCTTTTCTTCTCCCCTCTCCTCTCTGCTTTGAATGGAAGCTGGGTTTCCTGCCTGACATAAAGCAGGAAGTCCTCTGCACCAAGTAATGCTACCCGACATCTCCAACAGAGTCCAGAGCAATTAAGTACTTTGCTGTTGACGTGTGTTCTTTAGAAACAAATCTCCTGGGTTTTAGAGTGTTTAAACAGGTTCTAAAAATAGATGCTTGGAACATACTCTATAAGAAAATGCATTTGTGCTTCCCATATTAATTATTGCAATCTCTTAATTTAATGAAGTGTCATTTATGACACAGGTTGATTTTGGTTCTTGTTTTGTTGTTTTGTAGTTTCTTTTACTAATATGAGTTTTCATTTGACTGGGAAAATAAAATGGGGCCATGAATGCAATAGAATAGGAAGGAAATACAAGTATCAAGATATACCATAGTCTATGACAGTTTCTGTCAAGTATTCTTTGAATTGTCTTTAACCTACAGTAACCTAAATGCTTCCTGTTGATTCGTATATGGATTCTTTGTTCAAGGTGATGGCAAACCATCAGGACTTTGTAACTAATTGTAATTTCTGATGTAAGGATCCATATTGCTACATACTTTGTAAATACCACATTTTTCAAACAAATCACACAACTGATTATGTGACTTTGACCTTCTGTCCTAGTTCGTTAAATCATATGTGTTTTGGTACTACTGACAAAGTCTTCAATAATGGCGAATGATAAATTGTAAATTATAAATTTGTCAGGTGTTTCTACTTTAGCATTCCTTTGATACTAGATATCAATATTAGATAGTCCCTTAATATTAAATATCTGTTAGAGAAGTAGGTTCAAATCATAGTGGAATTCGAGTATCTTTTCATGTAAAGGCCTAAGATAAAAGGGATAGACCAGTATCCAACAGCAGTACACCTGCTGTCAATCCTGACTTCACTGTGATACAGGGATTCGAGGATAGGAGGTGGTAGTCCATTAACCCCTGTGTAAGGAATTTTCACAGGGAGGCATAAGAAAGAAGGCATTATCTTTGCAGGGAGAGAAAGCAACTGTGGAATAGTAGGATTGATAAAATTTCTACTGAGGTGTTTTCAAGGAAAACATGTATTACATTTAAATTTATTCTTTTATTAAATTTAGAACAGCTATGGGGGACATTACTGTGTGGGGATCTGTTACAAACCTTGTGATCAAGAGGACTCTGTGGATGAACCACTCTATAGACAGATAGGAACAACCTCATGCTCACAGGCCCTTGTTCTCATGGGTGACTTCAACCACCCTGACATAGAATCATAGAATCACAGAATAGTTAGGGTTGGAAAGGACCTCAAAATCATCTAGTTCCAACCCTCCTGACATAGGCAGGGACACCTCACACTAAACCATCCCACCCAAGGCTTCATCCAACCTGGCCTTGAACACTGCCAGGGATGGAGCACTAACAACCCCTCTGGGCAACCGATTCCAGTACCTCACCACCCTAACAGGAAAGAACTTCCTTCTTATATCCAATCTAAACACTCCCTGTTTAAGTTGTAAACCGTTACCCCTTGTCCTGTCACTACAGTCCCTGACGAAGAGACCCTCCCCAGCATCCCTATAGGCCCCTTTCAGGTACTGGAAGGCTGCTATGAGGTCTCCACGCAGCCTTCTCTTCTCCAGGCTGAACAGCCCCAACTTTCTCAGCCTATCTTCATATGGGAGGGGCTCCAGTCCCCTGATCATCCTCGTGGCCCTCCTCTGGACTTGTTCCAACAGTTCCATGTCCTTTTCTTGTTGAGGACACCAGAACTGCACACAATACTCCAGGTGAAGTCTCACAAGAGCAGAGTAGAGGGGCAGGATCACCTCTCTCGACCTGCTGGTCATGCTCCTTTTGATGCAGCCCAGGATACGGTTGGCTTTCTGGGCTGCGAGCGCCCAATGCCGGCTCATGTTCATTTTCTCATCGACCAGCCCCCCCAAGTCCTTCTCTGCAGGGCCGCTCTGAATCTCTTCTTTGCCCAATCTGTAGCTGTGCCTGGGATTGCTCCGACCCAGGTGTAGGACCTTGCACTTGTCATGGTTGAACTTCATAAGGTTGGCATCAGCCCACCTTACAAGCGTGTCAAGGTCTGCCTGGATGGCATCCCTTCCCTCCAGCATATCAACCGGACCACACAGCTTGGTGTCATTGGCAAACTTGCTGAGGGCGCACTCAATCCCACTGTCCATGTCAGTGACGAAGATATTAAACAAGACCGGTCTCAACACCGATCCCTGAGGGACACCACTTGTTACCGGTCTCCCGCCAGACATCGAGCCACTGACCACAACTCTTTGTGTGCAGCCATCCAGCCAGTTCTTTATCCACCGAGTGGTCCATCGATCAAATTGATATCTCTCTAATTTTGAGAGAAGGATGTGGTGTGGGACAGTGTCAAACGCTTTGCATTAGTCCAGGTAGATGACATCAACTGCTTTACCTGTAGAATCCCTTCCTGTTATCCTTAACATCCCTGGCTAGGTTTAATTCTAACTGGGCCTTAGCCTTCCTAACCTGGTCCCTAGCTTCCCAGACAACATCCCTGTACTCTACCCAGGTCCCGTGTCCTTGCTTCCACTTTTTATAAGCCTCTTTTTTCTTTTGAATTTTCCTCAGCAGCTCCTTATCCATCCAAGGAGGTCTCCTGGCCCTCCTGCTGCACTTCCTTCTAGTTGGGATGCAGCACTCCTGAGCTTGTAGCAGGTGATCCTTGAATATCAACCAACAGTCTTGGGCCCCCCTGCCCTCCAGGGCTATATCCCATGGAACCTTACTGAGCAGGCTCCTGAAGAGGCCAAAGTCTGCTCTTTTGAAGTCCAGGGCAGTGAGCTTGCTACACGCTCTTCTCACAGTCCTGGGGATCTCAAATTCGACCATCTTGTGATCGCTGCATCCAAGGCTTCCCTGGAGTACCACATTCTCAACAAGACCTTCCCTGTTGGTGAGCACAAGGTCAAGCATGGCACCTCTCCTTGTCAGCTCCCCTATTACTTGCAGAAGGAAGTTGTCTTCCACACAATCGAGGAACCTCCTGGATTGCTTGTGCCGTGCAGTGTCATCGTTCCAACAGATGTCAGGGTGGTTGAAATCCCCCATGAGAAAAAGGGCCTGCGAGCGTGAGGCTTTTCCTTTCTGTCTGTAGATTACTTCATCCACAGGTTCTCCTTGATCAGGCGGCCTGTAACAGATCCCCACAGTAATGTCTCCCACAGCTGTTTTCCCTTTAACCCTGACCTAGAAACTCTCTGTTAACTGCTCACCTCTGTTGGAGTGACGGTACAGCCCGGCACAAGAAGTCCAAGAGGTTCCTTGACTGTGTGGAAGACAACTTCGTTCTGCAAGGCTTGACCTTGTGCTCACCAACAGGGAGGGTCTGGTGGGGAATGTGACACTCCAGGGCTGCCTTGGCTGTAGCAATCATGAGATAATCAAGTTCGATATCCTCAGGACAGTGAGAAGAGCGTGTAGCAAGCTTAATGTCCTGGACTTCGAAGGAGCAGCCTTTGGCCTCTTCAGGAACCTGCTTAGTAAGGTTCCATGGGATATAGCCCTAGGGGGCAGGGGGGCCCAAGACTGCTGCTTGATGTTCAAGGATGACCTGCTACAAGCTCAGGAGTGTTGCGTCCTGACTAGAAGGAAGTGCAGCTGGAGGGCCAGGAGACCTCCTTGGATGGATAAGGAGCTACTGAGGAAACTTCGAGGGGAAGAGGCTTATAAAAGGTGGAAGCAATGACAGGCAGCCTGGGAAGAATACAGGAATGTTGTCCGGGAAGCTAGGGACCAGGTTAGGAAAGCTAAGGCCCAGTTGGCTAGGGATGTGAAAATAACAGGAAGGGAATCTGTAGGTACATTGCAAATAAAAGACAGACTAGGGAAAACATGGGCCTTCTATGGAAACTATCAGGAGAACTGGCTACTCTGGAGAAGGCTGAGGTTCTCAGTAACTTCTTTGCTTCAATCTTCACTGGCAAATACTCTGACCACCACACCCAGGTCCTGGAAGGCAGATGCAGGGACTGTGAGAATTAAGACTTTGGGCCCACTGTAGAAGAGGATCTGGTTCGAGAGCATCTTAAGAACCTGAATGTGCACAAGGCCTTGAGACCTGATGAAATCCATCCACAGGTCCTGAAGGAGCTGGTGAATGAAGTTGTTAAGCCACTGTCCATCATATTTGAAAAATCATGGCAGTCAGGTGAAGTTCCCGATGACTGGAAAAAGGGAAATATAACCCTGATTTTCAAGAATTTGGTTTCCTTCTATGATGGGGCTATGGAACTCTTGGACAGGGGTAGAGCAGTTGACATCATCTACCTGGACTTGTGCAAAGTGTTTGACACTGTCCCACACAACATCCTTGTCTCTAAATTGGAGAGACATCAATTTGATAGGTGGACCACTCGGTGGATAAAGAACTGGCTGGATGGCTGCACACAAAGAGTTGTGGTCAATGGCTCAGTGTCTGGCTTGAGACCAGTAATGAGTGGTGTCCCTCAGGGATTGGTGTTGGAACTGGTCTTGTTCAACATCTTTGTCAGTGACATGGACAGTGGGATTGAGTGCACCCTCAGCAAGTCTTCTGATGACACCAAGATGTGTGGTCCGCCTTATGATATGCCAGAGGGAAGGGATGCCATCCAGGCAGACCTTGACATGCTTATGACGTGGGCTGATGCCAACTTTATGAAGTAACCCTGCCAAGTGCAAGGTCCTACACCTGAGTCAGAGCAATCCCAGCAGAGCTACAGGTTGTGCAAAGAAGAGATTCAGAGCAGCCCTGCAGAGAAGGACTTGGGGATATTGGTCAATGAGAAAATGAACAGGAGCTGGCAGTGTGCACTCTCAGCCCGGAAAGCCAAACGGTATCCTGTGCTACATCAAAAGGAGCATGACCAGCAGGTCAAAGGAAGTGATCCTACCCCTCTACTCTGCTCTTGTGAGACTTCACCTGGACTATTGTGTGCAGTTCTGGTGTTCTCACCATAAGAAATACATGGAACTGTTGGAACAAGTCCAGAGGAGGGCCATGAGGATGACCAGGAGACTGGAGTACGTCCCATATGAAGACAGGCTGAGAAAGTTGGGGCTGTTCAGCCTGGAGAAGAGAAGGCTGCGTGGAGACCTCATAGCAGCCTTCCAGTACCTGAAGGGGGCCTACAAGGATGCTGGGCAGGGACTCTTCATTAGGGACTGTAGTGACAGGACAAGGGGTAACGGGTTCAAACTTAAACAGGGGAAGTTTAGATTGGATATAAGGAAGAAATTCTTTACTGTTAGGATGCTGAGGCAGTGGAATGGGTTACCCAGGGAGGTTGTGAATGCTCCATTCCTGGCAGTGTTCGAGGCCAGGTTGGCCAGAGCCTTTGGTGACATGGTTTAGTGTGAGGTGTCCCTGCCTATGTCAGGAGGGTTGGAACTGGATGATCTTGAGGTCCTTTCCAACCCTAACTATTCTATGATTCTAAATATTAATAAAGTAGAAGAACTAGAAAAAAGGCTATGGTTAAGTGGGATTGTGTCTTCACCTGCCATAGTTTGTGCTAGGATGCTGGGAGCCAGAAGCAAGGTATTGGAAATGAGGCCAAGAAAGCAACTGCTTCTCAGCAGCCCTATGGGAGTGTGCTGTAACTCAGGAGTTCTGAGTGTCTACATGAGGAATGCCTTGGAGGATGCTGCACCTTCCACCATTTCCTTTCCAGGGCGTTTCAGTGTTGTGCACACCCAACTCCTGCCCTGATGAGATCTGTGGGGTGGCCCAAGGTGTATTCAGACTCAGGAGTTTGAAAATATCTTGGTGTCCCCCGTTCTAGACATAACTAGTTAGAGCTGCTGGTAATTGAAGTGGTGATGTTCTTCAGGTTTATCATAACATTTAGAGAGTTGTCAGCATAAAACTTACACGTTCTCCCAAATGACAGTGCTGATGTATGTAATATTAGTTATGTTGAATCATGAATGTCTTCAAAGCTTTTTGCATGAACCTCAGGTTCTGAAAGTAGTAGGTTTCCATCTTCAAAGACACAGTAATGAACTGTCCGCATGACAAAATACTTGCCAGCCTTCTCCCCTTCCTTCATTCTCACTTTCATTTGTTGCATTCTGGAAGGGTGTGAGGGTTGAGTTTTTTCTTTATAAACTGTGTGCCATAATTTTTTACGATATTCAATTATGCTTCTCTGTAGCCTCATGCAACGATGAGAAATTGTAATTTGCTTCTTTAAAGTATTGTTTGGGTGGAAATGAGAGAGGAAGCACTTGTAAAACAAGAATGATAGATGTCTGATGCACAGGAACCTATCCTCTAAGCACCCACCAGGCGGGGAGAATGTGCGTATTTTATTTTGTGTATAACTCAGGTAAATGAATCGTGGGACAGTGTTATGTAGCATTTGCTTTACAACTTTTAGAAACTAAGCTGTCTGTATTAGTTCAGAATTGTGTGTAAATTTGTCGTTCAAATGCCCAATTTAAAAAAGAACATGACTTGACAGTCTTGTTATCTTTAGCCTATCTTGCGTGCCTTTTAAGAAAAAACTCATTAAGAATGGAAAGCACAATGAGATGACTTAGTTTGCTTGGTTATTTTAGGCCTCTGTTTTTCTTAACATAAGAAATATTTTTTTAAAGTGCAGGTTTTCAGTTTTTACCTTAGCATATATATATATATATATATAATTGTGTTTTCATATTTGGGTCAGCTGAATAAATTTCCATTTTGAATAAGCAATGTATATTAAAATAGTTCAATTCAGAGAATGAGTACAAATAAAACTTTGAATTGGCATCATGAAGAGAAGGTTTAATTGAGTCCCTAGCCATCTTTTTTTGTGCTAGTAGATCTTTCTGTGTAAAAGCCATGCATTGCAAAGCTCTGAATCTTTTAGTAATGTTTAAATCCAGATGTCATAACTGAACAAATGTTGAGAGATGTTAAAACGGTTTTTAAGGGAGAGAAAGGAAGGGGGGGGGAGGAGATGAAGATGGGATGGATGGATGATGACACCTCCAGCAAATCTCAGACCATGAGCACTGCCATGCACCAGAAGCTGCTGTATGTCTGCACAAATCAGAATGTTACTTCTGACTTGCGTGTCTTAGATGCAGACAGGATAATTTTTTTCTTGGGAGCTAAGAACAATCATTCTTAAGATAATATCTCCTTACCCCAATTATAATTGCAATATATCTGAATTGCAGATTACCAAATTACCTAAAATTAAAATGGTGCAAATACAAGGAAAAAGAGTAATGGAGTTGCCCTGTATCCTGATTTCAGCTGTAATAGTTATTTTCCTCCTTCTTAGTAGCTGGTGCGGTGCTGTGTTTTTGACTTTAGTCTGAGAACACCGCTGGTAACACTCCGATGTTTTTAGTTGTTGCTAAGTAATGCTTACTCAGATCAAGGACTTTTCAGTCTCATGCTCTGCCGGTGAGGATGGGCAGGAGAAGACAGAAAGAAGCAGAGACAGGACACCTGGCCCAAACTAGCCAAAGGGGTATTCCATACCACAGCACATCATGCCCAGTTTATAAACTGGGGGAGTCACCTGGAAGGCCCAGATCGCTGCTCGGGTTGGGCTGGTTATCGGTCAGTGGGTGGTGAGGAGTTACATTGTGCATCACTTGTGTTTGTTGTTTTCCTTTCCCCTTTTAGTTTTATATTCTTTCCCCTTGTTATTTCCCTTGTAATTTTTATTATTATTGGGGGTAGTAGTAGTGGTTTTGTATTATACCTTAGTTACTGGACTGTTCTTATCTCAACCCATGGGATTTACATTCTTTTGATTCTCCTCCCCATCCCTCTGGGAGCAGGGGGGAAGGGGTGGAGTGAGCGAGTGGCTACGTGGTTTTGAGTTACCGGCTGGGCTTAAACCATGACACCCTGTTATTAAGTATTTTCATGAGTGGGTAATAGCATGGTGCTTTGTTGGCATGCTTAGACGTATTTTACAAGTTTGAATAAACTTGCATAAATTTCTTAGAGTCAACTGGAGGAAAACTAAGGCTTTATGCTAAAATACCTAAAAGGTAGGAAGTAATTATGTTTGAGTGTCATTGGATGGTTTTGTTAAAGCAAGAGAGAGAAAAGACTCGGCATTATTAACATTTCACATATCTTCATAACCAGTAGTAGACAACCAGTTAGAAATAGAACCAGTGTAAGATGATCGCAAAAGAGCCAGTAATATCCCTTGATACTTATTTATACCAGAGGACTTTAGCCATTTCAAGAATAAATGGCACAGCTAATCTGCTAGTCACTGAAGCAAGAACTGCTGACGGCTGCCAAAAAGTTCCTGGTTCAGCATGACCAAAATAGGAGATTATGGAAACGATCAAAAAGGCTGACCTGTGCAGACTGGGCAACAACAGAAAGCATGAAACAAATGTGAAACTGGTATTAAAGTTTAAATGAAGCTGAAGTGAGCCCATTCCTCTGTCATTCCATAAAAAGAAAGATTGATATTTCAAGACTTTTATCTTCCATGTATCTTCACGATGTCTTACAGAAGGCTCAGAATTCCATAAATTGAACAGTCACTTTTATATAATAGGGAAATAGTACTGTTCCATTAGATAGAATAGATAAATTGTTGGTGTGGGATTTTATAACCTTAAAAGGAAAGGGGGGCTGTTAAGAATTGTGAGCAATGTGAAGAGTTTCAGAGTCTATACTATTTGTCTATATCATACCATGCACTGCAGTTAAATTATTTAAAATATTTTGATAAATAGGTGTTTGGGAGCTATTAAAGTAGTAATAGTGCCCAACCTCTCAAATGTAGGGGCTGTCACATGAAGCCACTGATGACTACCAGATATTTAGGTAAAGCAGCTGGTAACTATGTTGTGATGCATAACTATAGTATGTAATTGAGAATAATTAAGTCTTTGAAATATAAGTTACTGTATCAAGTTATTTTTTTAATTTACTTTTTAAAATACGAATAAACTTACAATGACTTTGTGAGTTGATTTGTTTTTATCTGGTTATGTTTTATACCTGTAGCATGGCAGGTAGGTGAGGCTATTGAATCTTGACTTCAGTGGTGGTAATATAACTTGAGCTGATTCTTAAAATAATTTCTGTTTTATTTTCATTTTCTTTGTTAGGTGGTTGTGGACACAGCACAGATTGAAAATAAAGAAACTTATGCTCCTCAGATAAGTTTAGAAGGATCCAGAATTGTGGTGCAAGTTCCATCAACTTGGTAAATAAAAATACTGTGTTGCAGATTATGCTATTAGCGGTAACTGAAATATATAGGGGAAAATATTGCAGTACAAGTGGAAGAGAGAATACTAGGCAATTAGGGCATATCTTCCTTAAGTTCCTTTATCTGGAATTGAGTACGGTTCCTGACAGACTGGCAGTTGTGCTTTAGCAGCTTTCTCTGTACTTGTGCTGCCTCTGGAGGCAGCACAATAGGGGCAGTGCTGGGGCACTTAACACGTACTTATAAAGAAAAAGCTTGATGATGAAAGAGAAGGTTTAAAAAATAAAAAATAATAATCCAATAATATTCCTGTTATGCTTCTTCCCAGCAGGTCCTCACAGTTCTTGCCTCAGGAAGGCCAGGAATTAGATGAGTTTAATGAGAGCTTTAGCTCTCTTCACTGAGCTGTTCTTTAAGCATTGTCATGAACCTCAGAACTCTCTGGTCCGAGAGACTCTATACCTGTCAGTTTAGTTGTCTGCCTAGGGAAGAACGGTAGGACTAATCTGCAGTTTAGGTGAGGCTTTCTTCCCTTCTGAAACAATTATTTGGAATTAGAACACTTCCTTTCTCTTACTTCAGAGTACCCAGTGTTAGGAATTTCAGTACAACACAGTGCATTCATTTGAATCCTTGGTGAGAGCCTGTTACTAGTGGTACCAGTGGTATGTCCATAAGTGCTAGTCAACTGATAGTATCTTTACACAAATACATCTTTAATTCTTCTATAGAGTATAAACTGGCATTTCTCTGTTCTCTTCTTGTAAATTGCTGTATTATGAAAGATATTATGACAGATAGGAAAAGCCTCACGCTCGCAGGCCCTTGTTCTCATGGGGGATTTCAACCACCCTGACATCTGTTGGAACGATGACACTGCACGGCACAAGCAATCCAGGAGGTTCCTCGATTGTGTGGAAGACAACTTCCTTCTGCAAGTAATAGGGGAGCTGACAAGGAGAGGTGCCATGCTTGACCTTGTGCTCACCAACAGGGAAGGTCTTGTTGAGAATGTGGTACTCCAGGGAAGCCTTGGATGCAGCGATCACAAGATGGTCGAATTTGAGATCCCCAGGACAGTGAGAAGAGCATGTAGCAAGCTCACTGCCCTGGACTTCAAAAGAGCAGACTTTGGCCTCTTCAGGAGCCTGCTCAGTAAGGTTCCATGGGATATAGCCCTGGAGGGCAGGGGGGCCCAAGACTGTTGGTTGATATTCAAGGATCACCTGCTACAAGCTCAGGAGTGCTGCATCCCAACTAGAAGGAAGTGCAGCAGGAGGGCCAGGAGACCTCCTTGGATGGATAAGGAGCTGCTGAGGAAAATTCAAAGGAAAAAAGAGGCTTATATAAAATGGAAGCAAGGACAGGCGGCCTGAGTAGAGTACAGGGATGTTGTCCGGGAAGCTAGGGACCAGGTCAGGAAGGCTAAGCCCCAGTTAGAATTAAACCTAGCCAGGGATGTTAAGGATAATAGGAAGGGATTCTACAGGTACGTAGCAAACAAAAAACAGACTAGGGACAACATAGGCCCCCTGAGGAAGCTTTCGGGAGAACTGGCTACACAGGATTTGGAGAAGGCTGAGGTTCTGAATGACTTCTTTGCCTCAGTCTTCACTGGCAAAGGCTCTGACTGCACCACCCAGTTCTTAGAAAGTAGATGCAGGGGCTGTGAGAATGAAGACCTTGGGCCCACTGTAGGAGAGGATATGGTTCGAGACCATCTTCAAAATCTGAACGCACACAAGTCCGTGGGACCTGATGGAATCCATCCGCGGGTCCTGAAGGAGCTGGCGAATGAAGTTGCTAAGCCACTGGCCATCATATTTGAAAAATCATGGCAGTCAGCTGAAGTTCCCAACAACTGGAAAAAGGGAAATATAACCCCCATTTTCAAGAAGGGGAAAATGGAAGACCTGGGGAATTACAGACCAGTCAGTCTTACCTCTGTGCCTGGTAAAATCTTGGAGCACATTCTCCTGGACAGCATGCTAAGGCACATGAAGAACAACAAGGTGCTTGGTGACAGCCAGCATGGCTTCACTAGGGGGAAATCCTGCCTGACCAATTTGGTGGCCTTCTATGATGGGGCTACAGAATTGATGGATAAGGGTAAAGCAGTTGACGTCATCTACCTGGACTTGTGCAAAGCGTTTGACACTGTCCCACACCACATCCTTCTCTCTAAATTGGAGAGATATCAATTTGATGGATGGACCACTCGGTGGATAAAGAACTGGCTGGATGGCCGCACACAAAGAGTTGTGGTCAATGGCTCGATGTCTGGCTGGAGACCGGTAACAAGTGGTGTCCCTCAGGGATCGGTGTTGAGACCGGTCTTGTTTAACATCTTCGTCACTGACATGGACAGTGGGATTGAGTGCGCCCTCAGCAAGTTTGCCGATGACACCAAGCTGTGTGGTCCGGTTGATACGCTGGAGGGAAGGGATGCCATCCAGGCAGACCTTGACACGCTTGTGAGGTGGGCTGATGCCAACCTTATGAAGTTCAACCATGACAAGTGCAGGGTCCTACACCTGGGTCGGAGCAATCCCAGGCACAGCTACAGGTTGGACAGAGAAGAGATTCAGAGCGGCCCTGCAGAGAAGGACTTGGGGGTGCTGGTCGATGAGAAAATGAACATGAGCCGGCATTGTGCGCTCGCAGCCCAGAAAGCCAACTGTATCCTGGGCTGCATCAAAAGGAGTGTGACCAACAGGTCGAAGGAGGTGATCCTGCCCCTCTACTCTGCTCTTGTGAGACCTCACCTGGAGTATTGTGTGCAGTTCTGGTGTCCTCAACATAAAAAGGACATGGAACTGCTGGCACAAGTCCAGAGGTGGGCCACGAGGATTATCAGGGGACTGGAGCACCTCCCATATTAAGACAGGCTGAGGAAGTTGGGGCTGTTCAGCCTGGAGAAGAGAAGGCTGCGTGGAGACCTCATAGCAGCCTTCCAGTACCTGAAGGGGGCCTATAGGGATGCTGGGGAGGGTCTCTTTGTCAGGGACTGTAGTGACAGGACAAGGGTTAACAGGTTAAAACTTAAACAGGGGAAGTTTAAATTGGATATAAGGAGGAAATTCTTTCCTGTTAGGGTGGTGAGGCACTGGAATCAGTTGCCCAGGGAGGTTGTGAGTGCTCCATCCCTGGCAGTGTTCGAGGCCAGGTTGGATGAAGCCTTGGGTGGGATGGTTTAGTGTGAGGTGTCCCTGCCTATGTCAGGGGGGTTGGAACTAGATGATCTTGAGGTCCTTTCCAACCCTAACCATTCTATGATTCTATGATTCTATGATTCTATGAACTAATATCATGAGGAGTGCTTGAGCCAGGTGTTGTGCGCTCTGGAAGAGCTCCGCCTGCTGACACACAGTGAGAGTGGCTCTTCACTCCTCTCTGCCCAAATTATGCCTGCTTAGCTAAAGAGCTAATCATTAATTGTGATTTTAAAATGAATATACAGCTAATCTAACTGTAAGAGTTACATAATTTAACAGTAGAAAGAAACTGAGGCTGAAGGCATAGTCTTTAGGAACCCTCAGTTATCCATACATTATGCTGCCTTTACTAGTTGCACCTCTTTAGGAGCAGTAGTAGTGCAGCAATTGGCCTTTTATTATCTGACTAGTATGGTAAAATTGTCTAATGTAAAAAAACAAAAAAAAAAACCCCAACCAAACACACAAACCAAAACACAACAAGAATATTTTTATTTTTAAGTTAAACTTAATGATTACAGGTGTCTGAAAGAAGATCCAGCAACAATGTCTCTGCTACAGAGGAGTCTGGATCCAGAGAAGACTTTGGGGCTAGTAGATGTGCTTTACACTGCTGTGTTCGACATACACAGGTGGAAGGAAGGAAGGTACATCTCCTTCTGAACCTTATGTTCTCATGTTCTGGTGTCCTAGTTTAAACAAAGTCATCATTGTTGAAAGATTTATACTGAAGAATTTCATAGTACTGATTCATCAGGAGGGGGAAACAGTAGTCAAAATGAGGGCAGGAAATTGGTATTCTACATAATGTACAGAGATACAGAAGTCTTCTTGAAACCAAACCAGCAGCTTATCAAAATGTACAGTGTTTCTCTCTTACAAAAATACTTGATTTTTATTTAATTAGTTACCATTTTAAATCTTAAAGCACAATTAAAATTTCTTAATTAAAGTAATTAATGCTATTGCAAATGCTAGTAATAATTTGCATTGTTACCATAAGAAGTAATTGATGAACTCAGCAGTTTTTGGTTTTGTTTCTTCCAGTAGCTACCACCCAAATGCATATTTTCCTCTGAAGTACAAGCTCAGTTATGTATTAGGTGGTTTGATATGCGTATTTTTGTTTATGCAGGGAGCAAGCTTTGCCTTGTATTCAGATCCAGTTACAACGTGAAATCTTAGGCTTTGGGAATCAAGTTGACACGCCTTCTGGAAATGGAAGCAAATCTTCAGGTGGTCTGCAAAAGACGTTCTCAAAACTGACTTCACGGTTGACAAAAAAACCTTCCTGCACCAATACAAGTAATACTGGAAGTTACTCAATCCCCAATACACCTTCCAAAAATGTCTTCATAAGTTTCAACACGGAGGAGAAAGCTAAAATGCTCACCAACATAGATGCACGGTTACAAAGCATCTTGAATATTGGTAATTTCCCTAGGACTGCAGATCCACTGCAGTCAGTTCAGAACACAAATAACCAGCTAGTGAATGGGTGTCTAGTTCAAAGACAGGACAACTTCTTCAAACTGGATGACAGCAAGGATGACAAAGTTATGAATTTACCAACTGACCAAGAAATGCAGGATGTTATAGATTTCTTGTCTGGTTTTAACATGGGTAAATCCCAGCAGAATTCTCCGATGGTGAAAAGAAGGAACTCTGCATCCTCTACAGCAACAGAACAAAAATCAGGAACAGTACAACAGCAACAGCAGTCTGTTTCTCACGCACCACTGCATCCTTCCCAGCAAGGCTTGTCACAGCAACAACAATCACAAAAGCGGCAGCAGCAAATGCAGTATTACCAACACTTGCTTCAACCTATTGGACCACAGCAACATGTACCTGCCAAATGGCTAACTAATTCTTTGCAGCAGTCAGCCCAAGCTGTTGGAGCTGGATTGTCTCATATACACCAGTGGAACAATCCTGATTTTTCAGATTTAAGCTCTGATTTGTACAGCTTGGGTCTTGTGAGCAGCTATATGGACAATATGATGTCAGAGATGTTAGGACAGAAACCACAAGGACCTAGAAATAACACGTGGCCAAATTGTGACCAAACTGATGGAGTGTTTGGGATGTTGGGAGAAATCCTGCCTTTTGACCCTGCAGGTGTGTTCCTTTTCCTTCATTGTGATTTTTTTTTTGGGGGGGGGAGGGGGAGGAATGTGTTGGTTTTGTTTGGTGGGGGTTGTTTTTGTGGTGGTGGTGTGTTCTTTTTTTCTGGGTTTTTTTGTTTGTTTGTTTGTTTTTAATAAGGTTCTGTCATGGTTTAGTCCCAGCTGGTAACTCAGAGCCACAGAACCACACCTCCAGGCAGGATGGGGAGGAGAATCAAAATAATGTAAACCCCACGGATTGAGATAAGAACAGTCCAGTAACTAAACTATAATACAAAACATAGTACTACTATTACCACTAATAATAATAATGATAAGGGAAATAACAAGGGGAGAGAATATAAAGCTAAAAAGAGGAAAAGAAAAGAAACCAGTAAACCCAAGTGATGCACAATGCAGTTGCTCACCACCCACCAACTGATAGCCAGCCTGACCCGAGCAGTAATCTGGGCCTTCCGGGTGACTCCCCCAGTTGATATACTGGGCATGATGTACTGTGGTATGGAATACCCCTTTGGCTAGTTTGGGTCAGGTGTCCTGTCTCTCCTTCCTCCTGTCTTCTTGTGCCCTTCCTCACTGGCAGAGTGTGAGAGACTTAAAAGCCCTTGATTGGAGTAAGCATCACTTAGCAACAACTAAACCATTGATGCGTTATCAGCATTGTTCTCAGACTAAAGCCGAAACACAGCACTGCACCAGCTACTAGGAAAAAGAAAAATAACTGTTACAGCTGAACCCAGGACAGGATCCTTTCTCAAACAATACTGTTAAACATTGCTAGCAATAACTGTCATTTCCTAGTGCTATTCACCAAATCCTAAGGTGCTCACAAAGGCCAGCGGGTATTTATATGTATGCATTCCTAGATGAACTAAAGTACAAGAAACTTTCATTAAGAATGGGAACAAGTTCCTTTTTTTTCTTGTCCCAGCAGTAGTGGTTCTGACCTTTCCTACATGGACCATATCAAAGTACTGAAACGGATACTTACAGATGATGTTTTTCCTATTGATAATTTGTGAAATTGCTTAAAACTCAACTCTTGAACTTGCATATTTTACCTCTCCCCAGAATGATCCTTAGTGCTCTTTACCAGTCCTGCAGTCTGGAGATACAGCCGGATTGCATCTTTCCCATGTCCCCACATTTCCCCTTCATTACTTTGCAGTTCCATGGGAGTCATACTGATTCCTGTTCCACAGCTGTGACTGCAGTGAGAAGCTTGGATGCCGAAGGGTTAGAGACTTTAAAAGAACAAGTGCCATGTGGTTTGTCAGATGTGTTTGAACCACTAATAAATTGTAAATGTAGAGGGATTGCTGTCAAAAGATGAAGTGAGATAAAATTTTATAGCCATAAGGAAATAACTAAATTGACTGTAGAGCCTAAGAGGCTGATAGTACTACTAAGAACAACTTACAAATCCACTATCTCGTAAATATAATTTCTGTTGGCCAGGAACATTGCTACAGAAACTTTGTAGTATGCATGTAGGAAAATTGCCTGGAGGAAGTCAGTGCTCACACCAACAGGAAAACCTGTTATCAAGCCACAGAATCGGCTTCCCACGCTCTTTTGTATGTGCATGTGTGTGAGGACTGTGGAGGCATCTTGGAAACCAGCTCATTAGACTCAATTTTGATAATTATTTAGTCAACTTAGTGGAGTTTATAAAGCAAAAATAGGCAGTGTAGTTATGTTATCAAAAGCTTCTTAACAATTTTGAGTCTGAATTAGTGTCATCTTATTTAAATGTACTTATGCTATATACTTAAGGAGGATCACAACCTTTAAGGGTAAAATTATTTTCACTGAACGCCAAATACATGTATGTGTAAGGGAAAAAAATCATGTATAGAGAGGACTGGCATTTTTAGCATTTTGAATTTCTGTAGGATTTTCCTTTTGATCTTCATAAAGCTACTTGTTCCATTGGATATGTATGATGAATACCAAGGACTTTGAAAGTGATAATTTGAAGAGGTGACTTACTCAAGTTGATAAATAGTGCTGTCGATTAAGACATACGTTTCTATGGTACAAGTGATAAGTAGACAGTATTTTCCACAGGGTTTAAAAAAACCACAACAAAACCTGACTTCCAATCAAGTAGATTCTTCCATTGGAAAGATAACTTTTCTTCATGTAACCTGCCAGGTTGAGCTGTGATGTAGGAGTTTTCAATTTAAGCTCTAGTTAGTGTAGCACAGAAAACTTTAAAGCACGAAGCACTTGTTCATTTCCAGACTTTCTTGGGACTTTATACATTTGTCATTTGAAATAAATGACAATACCTTATTGATAAATATTTTAGAGCCTGAAAATGATGTCTCTTTTCAGATGCAAATCTGCTAATTAAGAATTTAAAAAATTGATGGCTTTTCATTTTGAAGGATTAACTAATGACCAAAAATGTGTTTTGCAGTACTTTTATCATCTGTAAGAACTTGAGGAAGGAATGTTACAGTGAGAACTAGTAAAAGGAATGTTGAATCACTTTCACAGATTTGAAAGAATGAAGGCAAAAGCCTCTGATAAAAAGCTGTTTACCTGATATGTTTTTATCAGGGTAAAAATTAACACAAGTTACTATTGTGAATATAAAAGTAATTTAAGACTTAATGCTATCCAGAGGAAAAAAATGTGGACACCCTTCAGAATCTGTCTAGAATCTATCCTCAGATCTGAGGATCTGTCTATTTTGCAGTCTCATTTTAAATTGACATAAAGATATTTTTCAAAGAGAACAAATATTAGTGGGAATATTTTGTTTCTGACAGCTGTCAGATAGCTCTGTCCCTTGCTTACATAATAAAGAATGTATAGAAACAAGTTATTTTCTTTACTGTCATTTGAATTTGCATCCAACAAAACACTGTGGAGCTGTGCCTGTCGGATTTAGCAGTAGCAGTAATTCTTCTCCTTAGTGGCTGGTGCAACACTGTGTTTTTGATTTTTTTGGCCTGGGAACAGTGTTGATAACGACAATGTTTTTAGTTGCTGCTCAAATGTTTGGTCTGGCCAAGGACTTTTTGAGCCTCATGCTCTGCCAGGGAGGAGGGAATGCCGGGAGGAAGCAGAGACAGGACACCTGACCCAAACTGACCAAAGAGGTATTCCATACCACAGCATGTCATGCCCAGGATGTAACTGGGAGTTACCTGGAAGGGCTAGGCACTGCAGGGTTGGACGAGGTATCGGTTGGTGCTTGGCTGGGGGGAGTGGGGCGAGTTATCTGTTGGCTGGTGCTGAGGTGTTGTATTCTTTCCTCTTATTTCTTTTATCATTATTATTATTGGTGGTAGCAGTAGTGATTTGTGTTATACCTTAGTTACTAAACTGTTCTTATCTCAACCCGTGGGAGTTGCATTCTTTTCGATTCTCCTCTCCGTCCCTCCAGGAGTAGAGGGAGGGAAAGAAGGGGGGGAGTGAGTGAGTGAGCGAGTTTGTGGTTGGGTTAAAACCACGACAGTTCTTTTTGGCGCCCAACATGGGGCCTGAAGGTAACGATAGAAGGTAATGAAGATAACGACAGAGATGATCGGATTAATAGTTGTCACAATGCTGATTTACTGGCTCTCAAAGTTGTTTCTCTTGATTTCACAGTTTCAGAATGCTGTACATTACTTAGAGCCGGTATTTGCTGTGATAGTGTTTATCAAGTGTGGGGCTTGGGCTAAGGTTCTTGTTTCACTGTACTTTATGGCAATGACTTGTAATACGGGCGGGCTCCGGCAGCAGTGAGGGATAGACGTGGCCGTGGACTTGTACCTGGACGTCCCGCTGCTCTTCACCGTCCTGGCCCTCGTCCTCGCCTCCGTCTTCGTGAGGCTGCGGGGAGCCGAGGGGGAGCGGCCCCGGGACCATGCGACGGCCAAAGCGGCCCGGGAGAGCGGCCCCGGGGACCAGGCGGCAGCGGCGGGAGCAGAGCCGGAGGCCGGGAAGGAGGCGGCTGCCGAGCAGCGGGAAGAGGCGGCGGAGCAGCCCAGCCCCGCGGAGGAGCCCAGCCTCGCGGCGGCCGAGAACATCCCCCGGAAGCTGCCCGCCGAGCCCCAGGAGTATGCAGGAGTCCACGCAGCATTTCCCAGCAAGGCAGAGGAGGAAGATATGCACTCAGGAAAAGAGAAGCTGGTGGTGGGAGAGCCGGCAAGCACAGCAGCTACACCAGCCCCAGTGACAAGTACAGCAGCATCATTTGAGAGTTCTGAAGGTTTTGAATGGCCTTGGGTACAAGTTATTTTCTTTATTGTCATTTGAACTTGCATCCAACAAAACACTGTGGTGCTGTTTTCTGAATGTGCCAAATGAAACGAGGAAACTTTTCTTCTGAATGCTGAATTGAGTGTAGGGAAGCCATCACATGAAAAACTGGTTTCTGCTTTGAGCTGTGCATGCTTGTTGCATGTTCTTCAGTCTCCACTCTTAATTTAAAACTGAGACCAGCAAGCCAACAGCTCTGTACTTCCTGCTGCAATTACTAGGGTGGTGAGGCACTGGAATGGGTTGCCCAGGGAGGTTGTGAATGCTCCATCCCTGGCGGTGTTCAAGGCCTGGTTGGACAAAGCCTTGGGTGGCATGGTTTAGTGTGGAGTGTCCCTGCCCATGACAAGGGGGTTGGAACTAGATGATCTTAAGGTCCTTTCCAACCCTAACTATTCTATGATTCTATGCATGTAGTCTAGACATTTTCCTTAAATCCAGTCAGATTGCAAAGTTTTCCCTCGGGGGAGGAGCAGAGGGAAAGGCAAAAAGAAAAAGAAGCTGTGGGAACTCAATTACACTGACTCACAGCAGCATTCTTTTTAATACAGGAATTACTGTCTCTGATCAGTTGAGCATACAAACCACTTTGGGATTATTAAGGCTTTTGCTGTCTGTTCAAGATCATTCTTATCACTTATCAGATGCTTGGGACACATCAAGCCCTTTAAGTATGGAAAGATTTTTAAGAATTGCTGGTTTGGGTTTTTTTTTTCCTGTATATATCAATCTTACTCTGAAATATTTTGCAGTTCAGGATCATAATGGTTTTCAAATTGCTGTCTAGTCTTTGTAGGAAGTAAGGCAGTTTCTGGGCTGTATGTTCTAATATGTTCAATCCGAGATTCTGATTTCTCAGAGTAAGCAGGATCACAGCATAGCTGGAAATCGTGTTGCAGTCTGGAATCAACTACAATAATTGGTATGTTCCTTCTCTCTGAACTTAAATAAATGTACAGGCTTTAATTACATCAGCATCTGCTGATGGGATGTTGGACCTTTCAGTGTATGGACATGATCATAGTGACAAATACTATTTCCCGGATGGAAGGCAAGGGGCAGATATACTTCCATGTAAGATTATTCACTATGTATGGATGTGCTCTTCAGTGTTTCATAAAGAGTTATCAACGGTTGTATGGCATTTATTATCTGTGAGGGAATTACTTTCTGTTGGTGGGGTATGGTGAAGCCTAAAGGATTAAAAGAGGGAGATAACTGCAGTAGAAATAGCTTAATGTCAGCAACTGACTTTTTGGTTTCTTTTGTTCAGTTGGCTCTGACCCAGAATTTGCCTGCTATGTTGCTGGGGTCAACCAGGCTATGCAACAGAAAAGGCAAGCACAGCATGTCCATCGCCCAAGCAACACACGTAACAACTGGCCTCTCCCTGATGATCCTCATAAAACCTGGCCCTTTCCGGAGTATTTCACAGAAGGGTAAGATTTGTAAGACTACACATTTTTATTGTATGTGAGCCTGCTTTACTCACAAACTTGACAGAATGTGGGAATATTGAGTGTTTTTTCCAATTGTTGCTGCATCTGTGGAAGCTGTACTTCATTATGTTGAGTGAGAAATCTGAGCCCTTCCTGCTTTGCTGATACTGAGGTACTGACATTTGTTTGATGTCTCCTTTACAATGGAATGTATATTGACTTTGACTCGAACAGAGGAAATAAGGAATTTATAGCACAGATTTATTCAGAATTGGGTTTTTTTTCAGCAATTTGAAAACCTTTAAGACCTAGTTTTGATGAAAAGTGATGCTACTGAAGTTGCAGTACCTGACTGAATTCAGCTGTCCAGATTTTAGCTACTCAGTCTTGCTATACTATAAGGCAGGTACCTTACAACAAGTACATTGGTAATTCTTAATCTCTTCCAAATCATAACTATTTATCACAAAAGAAGTGTTTCAAGATCCTCTGTCAGTCTGTCCGTGACGTAAAGCTGTGACTCTTGAGCTAGATTAAAATCAGTAGGACCAAGTATGTGTTCCAGCTCAGTTCTGCAATGAAAAAGTCAAGCGCTTAGTGATTCCGAAACCAAACATCACTTGTTTCTCCTTCCTGACCAAGAGAGGCACTTTAAATTTTTATAATTATTTTAGTAAAATATACATAAAGTGACTGTAACACACAAAGCAGTTGATGCTCTCATTTCTAAGTGATCACTATTTGTATTACAAATGTAATTTTACAAATTTTACATTTTACAAAGTATCGAAATGTCTTTGTGCTGTGAGGTATCACCAGTGACTAAGATTCAGCAGAACTTCCTAGGGCATACAGTATAGACCAGGCACTAAAAATATAACAGCTAATACAATTCTTTGTCTTACAGTGATGTGACAAATAGGTGGTCTGGTACTCAAGGAGACTCTGCCAGCTCAAGCGATGAGACCTCCTCATCTAATGGAGACAGTTTATTCTCCATGTTCTCAGGGCCAGACCTTGTTGCTGCTGTGAAGCAGAGAAGGTAAGCAAAATGTATTGCTCCATAAGAGTTCTTTTTTTGATAATTACATTTCAGTAGCCACACAAAGGGAATCCCTGCTAATTAGATGAAGTTATAAAAACGTCTGTGTGCATACTACACTGATGATATGGGTCACTGTACAGTGTATCTGACTTTAATGCTCCCAAATTGCATTATATTAGTGCTCTCCTTATACAAACTAACACTTGTGCAAGTAACCAGTTGTTAGCTGAAATTCAGCATGTTTAGAAAAGATGTGACGCTTTCCCTTTTCCAAGAGAATCTACTTCGGATGGATGCCACTTCTTTCTAAACTACTGAGGTGTTAGAGATCATCTTTGAATTGGCTATCTAAACTGAGTACAGTTTATAGCAAAAACCACACAAACACACACCAACCCAAAACAACCAAAGCCAAAACAGAGAAAAAAAACCCTTCCAGAATGCACATGTCAAGGACTTCTGTTTGATATTAGGTCACAAATTTAAACCAGAAGTAGAACATTTTTTCCTCAGTAAATTCACTGTGCTTCAGCAGATGTTTCACTTGCTCAATTGTTTCTATTGTCTTGTGTCCTGAGTTCAACAGTAGCAGTCACTTTTCTCCTTAGTAGCTGTTGCAGTGCTGTGTTTCTGACTTTCAGCCTGGGAACAAGGCTGATAACACAGATGTTTTTAGTTGTTGCTAAGTAATGTTTACTCTGACCAAGGACTTTCTGAGTCTCATGCTCTGCCCGGGAGGAGGGGAAGCCGGGAGGAAGCAGAGACAGGACACCTGACCCAAACTAACCAAAGGGGTATTCCATTCCACAGCACATCATGCCCAGTATATAAACTGGGAGCAGTTACACGGAAAGGCTAAATCGTTGCTTGGGTTGGGCTGGGTATCGGTTGGCAGGTGGTAAGGGATTGTATTCTCTTCCCTTGTTATTTCACTTATCATTATTATTATTGGTGGTAGCAGTAGTGGTTATGCATTATACTGGAATGTACTTATCTCAACCCGTGGGAGTTACATTCTTTCAATTCTCCTCCCCATCCCTCCGGGACTGGGGGGAGGAAGGAGGGGAGTGAGCAAGCAGCTGCATGGTTCTGAGTTACCGGCTGGGCTTAAACCATGACAGTTCTTTGTGGCACCCAACATGGGGCAGGAAAGGTTGAGATAATGACAGATCTAACCAGAGTGTGTCTGACTGTATTTGTGATAAGCGTTCATTGTTTTGGATTAATAGTCACTTATCACAATGCTGATTTATTGGCTCTCAAAGTTGCTCTTGATCTCTGAGTGTCAGCATGTTGTACCTTACTTACAGCCGGTATTTGCTCTTTTAGTGTTTATCGGCTAGGGTGCTTGGGTAAGGTTCTTATTTTGCTGTATTTTATGGTAATGACTTGTAATACAATAGACTCATTGATCATGGAACTGATCTGGCTTGTGTTCCCAGTGTGGTCATCACCTCTATACTTTGGGAGGTATATAATGGAAGTGTTTAGCAATTACACATCTTTTGTTTCCTCCTTGGGTGGTCAACCTATGAAAGAGACATTCCCTTACCTTCCCAGCTCCCCCACCAGACTGTTTACAGCATCATTTGAGAGCTCTGAAGGTTTTGGATGGCCTTTGGGTACCCTTGAGACCTGCCTGCTGCTTGTGATGGAAATCACCATGTTGGCACACATATAGAGTGTGTTTTGTCCACGCCCATTTCGTCTGATCTCGAAACCTAAGTGGAGGCAGGTTTGGGTCTTGTCTAGGGTTAGACGATGATATAGGAGGACCAGGAGATTTTCCCCGAGGCTGGACAGTCATGAGTGGCAGGGTGTGTGGGATAGTACGGGCAAATATCTAGGCCAGTGGGCCCCTCCAGTGCTTTGAAACTTCACCACTGAACAAGTGCAAAATCTGGAAAAATTAGTAAAACACTTAAATGAGGTCTGTTGGCATTCTGGTTATACCAGAGAGGGACAAATCATGGCAACATGCTGGGGCTTGGCCTATGCTTACAGAGCACTGTTCAACACTATCCAGCACCTTCAAAGGGAAAAAAAGGTCTCTGGATCTTATGTCAAAGGAACAGACAATGAAGCTACTCCAAATACAGCAACTACACCAACCCCAAGTGACAAGTACAGCTGCTACTCAAACTCTGAATACAATAGCTACTCCAACTCAAACTCTGAATACAAAAGCTACTCCAACTCCAAGAACAGCAACTACACCAACCCCAGTGACAAGTACAGCAGCTGCCCAAGCCCCGACAGCAAAAGACAACACAGCTGCTGGTCCTACTCAAACCCCAAGCACACTGGCTGCACCAACCCTGACAACAGGTACTGCAGCCACTCCAACCAGTGATAATCACTTCAGGTAAACCAGAGGACCAATTTGTGCCAATATTAGTTGCCCCTGTACACAAGGGGAAAAGCAAACAAGAGGCACAAAAAGCAACCCATACAGTAGAGAAACATGAAGAGCCAGTGCACTTACTACATGGGACAGCATCTGATCAGGAGTTATTATTACGTGAATCAGAGGAAGAGGAAGAAGAGGTGACTTCTTGACCCTGGACCTCAACCGAGCTACAGAATATGTGAAAAGATTTTACCCATCAACCAGGGGAGCACATCATTACTTGGTTGCTCCAATGCTGGGACAATGGGGCCGATGGTCATGAACTAGAAGGTAGGGAAGCCAAGCAGCTGGGATCACTTGCGAGGGAAGGGGGAATTGACAAAGCAATTGCAAAAGAGAAACAGTCCCTCAGCCTTTGGGAGGCGGCTTTTGGCAGCTGTTAAAGAAAGGTAATTATAGACCGGTCAGCCTTACCTCCATCCCTGGAAAGATGATGGAACAACTTATTCTTGACTCCATCACTAGGCATATCAAGGATGAGGGCGTCATTAAGAACAGCCAACATGGTTTTATGAGGGGGAAGTCATGTATGACCAACCTTATAGCCTTCTATGAGGAAGTGACTAGGTGGAGGGATGATGGTAGAGCGGTAGATGTAGTTTTTCTTGATTTCAGTAAGGCATTTGATACTGTCTCCCACAGCATCCTCATAGATAAGCTAAGGAAGTGTGGGCTTGATGATCAAGTAGTGAGGTGGATCGAGAACTGGTTGAAAGGAAGAAGGCAGAGAGTTGTGGTCAATGGCGCAGAATCTAGCTGGAGGTCTGTGACTAGTGGAGTTCCTCAGGGGTCGGTGCTGGGACCGGTGCTGTTTAATATTTTCATCAATGACCTGGATGAGGGAACTGAGTGCACCCTCAGCAAGTTTGCTGATGACACAAAACTGGGAGGAGTGGCTGACACACCAGAGGACTGTGCTGCCATTCAGCGAGACCTGGACAGGCTGGAGAGTTGGGCGGGGAGAAACTTGATGAAATTTAACAAGGGCAAGTGTAGAGTCTTGCATCTGGGGAAGAACAACCCCATGTACCAGTACAGGTTGGGGGTTGACCTGCTGGAAAGTAGTGAAGGGGAAAGGGACCTGGGGGTCCTGGTGGATAGGAGGATGACCATGAGCCAGCAATGTGCTCTTGCGGCCAAGAAGGCAAATGGCATCTTAGGGTGCATTAGAAAGGGAGTGGTTAGTAGGTCAAGAGAGGTTCTCCTCCCCCTCTACTCAGCCTTGGTGAGGCCGCACCTGGAATATTGCGTCCAGTTCTGGGCCCCTCTGTTCAAGAAGGACAGGGAATTGCTTGAAGGAGTCCAGCGCAGAGCCACAAAGATGATTAAGGGAGTGGAACATCTCCCTTATGAGGAGAGGCTGAGGGAGCTGGGTCTCTTTAGCTTGGAGAAGAGGAGACTGAGGGGTGACCTCATCAATGTTTACAAATATGTAAAGGGTAGGTGTCAGGATGATGGAGCTAGGCTTTTTTCAGTGATATCCAGTGATAGGACAAGGGGCAATGGGTGTAAACTGGAACATAGGAAGTTCCACGTTAACATCAGGAAGAACTTCTTTACTGTAAGAGTGACAGAGCACTGGAACAGGTTGCCCAGGGGGGTTGTGGAGTCTCCTATACTGGAGATATTCAAGGCCCGCCTGGACAAGTTCCTGTGTGATGTACTGTAGGTTACCCTGCTCTTGCAGGGGGGTTGGACTAGATGATCTTTTTAGGTCCCTTCCAGCCCTTGGGATTCTGTGATTCTGTGTGAAAGGTCTCCATACAAGGACAGTGTTATGAGTCATTCGGCCAACTGGACTACACTAGAGAAAACCATCCAGTCTCTGAGGGAATCAGTCATTGTTGAGATCATCTGTTGTAGGCTGGATGCTGGGAATGCACCGGTAGATTGAGATGAAGTCGAATGTACACTACCCATGTGGTGGAAAATTACACGGAATGCAATGTTATCATATCCTCACTCACCGACAGGAATAACCTGGAGTGACATAGTACCACCAACAGTGGATGAAGTGACTCATCAACTCCAAGAGTTTGAAGACAATCTCACCCCTTCCATCATTTCAGCTGCGAAAAAAAACTTTCCCAGGAGTTCAAACAATTGAGAGATGATCTATCTGATCTATCCAGCTCCCCATGTGTACCAACCCACGTCTCAGCTATTAACAAAAGGTGTTCTGCTGCTCGAGAGAGAAGATATAGGAGGTATACACCGTGGGCCACCATATGGTTTTACCTGTGGGGTCACGGAGAAGGCATGAGGAAGTGGGATGGAAAACCTACCTCAGCTCTGGGGTAACGGGTGCATGAATTGAAGAGGAGAAGAAAAGGTCAAGGAAGACCATCCAATGAAAGCTGCTGCTTCAGTCTCTAGTGAGCAGGTTCCCAGATGGAGTGGAAGAGCTGATTTTGCTCCAGGTCCTGTGATAAAGAAGACTAATAACTGTCTACAAGATGTAAGTGACCGATGTTGTCATCACTATTAGAGGGGTCCTGCCTCCAGCCAGGTGGAGGTAGGGGACAGTCAGATTTACTGGACTGTGTGGATCAGATGGCCTGGCATATCAGTCCCACAGAAGTATAAGGCTCTAGAAGATACCAGTACACAGTGTACCTTAATGCCATCAACCTATCAAGGGGTGGAACCCATTTATATTTCTGGAGTGGCAGGAGGATCCCAAGAGTTGACTGTACTGGAGGCTGAAATCAGCCTAAATGGGAAGGAGTGGCAAAAGCACCCCATTGTGGCTGGTCCAGAGGCTCCATGCATCCTTGGCATTGACTACCTCAGGAGAGGTTACTTCAAAGACCCAAAAGAGTACCGATGGGCATTTGGTATTGCTGCCCTAGAGACAGAGGAAATTGATCAGCTGTCCACCTTGCCTGGTCTCTCAGAGGATCCTTCTCTTGTGGGGTTGCTGAAGGTCGAAGAACAAGTGCCAATCGCGACCACACCAGTGCACCGGCGGCAATATCACACGAACAGAGAATCCCTGATCCCCATCCATAGGCTGATCCGTAGACTGTAGAGCAAAGGAATGATCAGGAGGACCCGCTCACACTCTAATAGCCCAATATGGCCAGTGTGAAAGTCTAACAGAGTGGAGACTAACAGTAGACTCTCGTGGCCTTAATGAAGTCACACCACCATTTTGTGCTGCCATACCAGACATGCTAGAACTTAAATATGAACTGGAGTCAAAGGCAGCCAAGTGGTATGCACAATTGATATTCCCAATGCATTTTTCTCAATTCCTTTGGCAGCAGAGTGCAGGCCACAGTTCGCTTTTACTTGGAGGGTCTTTCAGTACAGTTGGAACCGACTGCCCCAAGGGTGGAAACACAGCCCTACCACCTGCCATGGACTGATCCAGACTGCACTGGAACAGGGGCAAGCTCCAGAACACCTGCAATATACTGTTGACATTATCATGTGGGATGGTACAGAAGAAGAAGTTTTTGAGAATGGGAGGAAAATAATCCAAATCCTGCTGAAAGCCGGTTTTGCCATAAAACAGAGTAAGGTCAAGGGTACTGCACAGGAGATTCAATTTTTGGGAATAAAATGACAAGGTGGATGTTGCCAGATCCCCACAGATGTGATCGACAAGATAACAGCAATGTTTCCACCAACTACTAAGAAAGAAATACAAGCTTTCTTGGGTGCTGTGGGGTTCTGGAGAAGGCACATCCCAAATTAGTTTGATTGTAAGCCCTCTCTATCTTGTGAGCTGGAAGAAAAAGGATTTCAAATGGGGCCCTGAGCAACAACAAGCCTTTAAACAAATTCAACGAGAGATAGTTCATGCAGTAGCCCTTGGACCAGTCTGGACCGGGCCAGATGTAAAAATTTACTCTATACCGCAGCCTCTGGTAGAAAGCTCCAGAGGAGGCTCCAGGTCGACCCCTCTGCTTTTGGAGGCAGGGATACAGAGCATCTGAGGCCAGCTATACCCCAACAGAAAAAGAGATCCTGGCAGCCTATGAAGGGGTTCGAGCTGCTTCGGAAGTGATTGGCACTGAAGCACAGCTCCTCCTGGCAGCCCGGATGCCTGTGCTGGGCTGGATGTTCAAAGGCAGGGTTTCTTATACACATCATGCAACTGATGCTACATGGAGTAAGTGGGCTGCACTAATTACAAAATGAGCTTGAATAGGAAATTCCAGTCATCCAGGAATTCTGGAAGTCATCATGGACTGGCCAGAGTCTTTGGAATGTCACCAGAGGAGGAGGTGATGCATGCTGAAGAGGCCCCACCATATAATAAACTGTCAGAAAGTGAAAAGCAATATGCCTTGTTTACTGATGTGTTCTGCTGTATTTTGGGAAAGCATTGGAGATGGAAGGCAGCTGTATGGAGTCCCCAATGACGAGTTGCAGAAACTGCTGAAGGAGAGGGTGAATCGAGTCAGTTTGCAGAGGTGAAAGCCATCGAGCTGGCCTTGGACATTGCTGAACTAGAAAAGTAGCCAGTACTTTCTCTCTATATTGACTTATGGATGATAGCAAATGCCCTGTGGTGGTGGTTGCAGCAATGGAAGCGAAGCAACTGGCAACGCAGAGGGAAACGCATCTGGGCTGCTGCGCTGTGGCAGGATATTGCTGCCTGGGTGCAGAACCTGTTGGTGAAGGTACGCCATGTAGATGCTCATATACGCAAGAGTTGGGCCACCTAGGAACACTAGGACAACCAACAGGTGGGTAAAGCTGCTAGGATTGAAGTGGGTCAGATGGACTTAGATTTGCAACTTAATGGTGCATGGCATCGAGTGGGTATATCACATCCCCTGCCATGCACCAGCCTCTGGTACAATGGGCTGTTCAAAACTACACCGAGAGCCGTGGGTGGTGGGACTTTCAAACATTGGGATACACATTTACCAAAAGCCACTTGGTTGGTCAACAGCAGAGAATCTGTTAACAGCAGAGACTCTGCCAACAGGGCTGGCCCACCCCAGTCAGAACTTTTACATGCTGTAGAAGGAGATAAATTTCCTGTGGTGCACATAAGGAATTTGCTAGGGAAGAGAGTCTGGGTTATTCCTGCTTCAGGTAAAGGCAAACCCACTCGTGGGATTGATTTTGCTCAGGGACCTGGATATGCTTGGAGGGTAATGCGGGAAGATGGGGAAGTCCGGTTTGTACCTCAAGGGGATTTGATTTTAGGGGAAAACAACCGATGAACTAAATTGTATGCTGTTGCCTGCTATGTAGTACTTTTATAGCTGACCAACTAGATGTCTTCAGGTCACCAGCGACTGGTCCTGACTTCCCTCCGACCATCATCCCAAACAAGAATGAACTTTGACAAAACCAGATGATCTCATCAGTGACCAGACGAGTTCCGCCGTGTCATCAGCAGGCAGCAGTCTAACACTGCACACCATCTCTCCTTCTCTGAAAGACTGTTAGAAGTGATGGAGCCCGACATCATGGACCAGATGAACTCAGCAGCTTTATAGATTGGTCCATGCACTAAGGAATTATATCTCTCTCTTTGTGTCTGTGTTGATGTGTGTATATGTGTGCACATATATATATAAAAGGTTCGGCAGTAGCAATAATTTTTCTCCTTCTTAGTAGCTGGTGCAGTGCTGTGCTTTTGACTTTCAGCCTGGGAACAAGGCTGATAACACTGGTTTTAGTTGTTGCTCAGTAATTGTTTACTCTGACCAAGGACTTTCTGAGTCTCATGCTCTGCCAGGGAGGAGGGGAAGCCAGAGGGAAGCAGAGACAGGACACCTGACCCAAACTAACCAAAGGGGTATTCCATACCACAGCATGTCATGCCAAGCATATAAACTGGGGGCAGTTACCCGGAAGGGCTAAATCACTGCTTTGGTTGGGCTGGGTGTTGGTCAGCAAGTGGTGAGCGGTTGTATTCTCTTCCCTTGTTATTTCCGTTATCGTTATTATTGGTGGTGGCAGTAGTGGTTTTGTGTTATACCTTAGTTACTGGACTGTTCTTATCTCAACCTGTGGGAGTTACATTTTTTCGATTCTCCTCCCCATCCTTCCGGGAGTGGGGGGAAGGAAGGTGGGGGGGGGGAGTGAGCGAGCAGCTGTGTGGTTCTGAGTTACTGGCTGGGCTTAAACCAGGACATTTTGTCTGTAAAGTTATTTCAGAAAAGATAGATACTTAAAAAAACCCAAACCAACACAAACAAACAAAAAAACCCCAACAAAACAAACACCGCAAACACACAAAAACTGAGAGCAGATAGAAAAAAGGCAATTTATTTCTTTCTGTTAAATTTCTTCAGAGTGGGCAAAAGCCTAGCTGATCTTCTTTTCATCTCTTTAAATATGTGTGTATGTTGCTAAAGCTGTAGCTCGAACAACTACTGCACTGTCCAGCCTCTGACAGTATTCAGTAATGAATTTTTTTCTGCTTTGCTTCTCCTACCTGTACTGAGCAGATATGAAATAAGACTAAATATCAGTATACATACTAGGCTGTGAAGTATGACAGAATGAAGCTGCAGAATGGTATGTGCCAGTGGCAGATTAATGGGGATGACTCATTTAAAAAATAAATAATAAAATTAATGTTACTGTCTTTCTGGACAGAAAACACAGTAGTGGCGAACAGGTACCTAGTGCACTACCATCACCAACTCTTCTTTCTGCAGCAGATGTCTGTAATCAGGTAAGCTAAGAATGGGTTTGCTTAGTCATTTTTCCTATTTCCATTTTGGGGTGGTTTACACCAGCAGGGCAACTAGAGTAGCAGCTGTATCTCCAGATAGCTTAGCTAAAACCTAAACCATCAGCAGACAAGTAGTACTAGATGCTTTTATCAAAGTTACCAGGTTTAAATATTAAAATTCAAGTTAAGCTAAGAGGCAACAGTCAGTTTTAATTGTTTGTGCAGAGAAAACTGAAATACCAGTAGATTTATTACCTGTCTTGTTAGAAATCGTCTTCAAACAGGGCTACTATGTGTCAAATAAATAAAAAGGTTTTTCAATAGGCAGGTATTTTAAGAATTTGTAGTGTTATATCTATTTATCAATTCTGCTTTCAAACATAAATTTATCTTCTGAAAATGTCTTAAGGAGGGAATAGGGTGATGTGTTAAGTATTGTCACAAAGAAGAAGTGTTTTATTATTGGAACAAACAAACAAACCCCAAACCAAAACCCCACAAATTTCAAACACAACTAATGTTGTTTTCTCAGGATAAGAAGACCAAGACCTGGCCTCCCAAGGCACCCTGGCAACATCCATCCTCTGTCTTGAACACCCTACCCAGTCAGAATACACCTTTGTATCCCATGAGCAGCCCTATCAGCCAGTGGAGCGACACGATGCAGATCCTGCAGTCACCCATGTGGGCAGCAGCCAATGACTGCGCTCTAGCAGCAGGGCTTTCCTCTAACTTTGCTTATGTGCAGCAGCAGCAGCAGCAATCACAGCAGGCTTCCCAGCAAAAACAGATGAATAAGGGCTTTAAAACTTTCCCAGTGAAGCATGAACGCAGACCATCATCTTACCTGCATCAGTACTGACTACTTCTCATGTTGGCACAGGGCCAAACATAAATTACCTGTACTTTGTTTCGCAATTGTGTATTGGTTATATCCTGTTTATCTCATTAAATATGGAACTGAGGGGGTTTGGGCGAGATATGCAAAGTCTTGAATTCTGATTTACAGTGTTGAGCAAATATGACCAATATGTTTGTTTGATATACATGAAGCAGCCCAAAACTGTAATGTAGAAATGCTTTTAAAAACGTATATTGCCTTTGCCTTTACTTTCAAAAGTTGGTGGGTTTTTTTTGTTTAGTTTAGTTTAGTTTTGTTTGTTTGTTTGTTTTTAAGAAGTGCTGAAGGACTACCATACAGGAAAGACTATATTTTATAACTATTTTTCATACAGATTTATTATTAAACATTTTACTGAAACACATTGAATATGTTGAAGCAAATCTATAATGGTAACTTTGCTCGACACTGTGTTTAAATTTATAATGGCCAAGCTGTAAAGCCTTTGTATTCTCCATAAATGGTTGTGGGCAGCTCTTTTTAAATAAAGTGCAGCAGCAGCTTTTTGTGTGCCACACAAGTGTGTTCATGGTGAGCCTGTTGCAGAAAGAGTTGCAAAATTGAGTTTTGTGGTAGTTTCCTTACTCTAAGCAAAGATCAGCAACAGAACCACTCAGCTTGTGTCACAAATGTTACCTGAGCTTAAAGTAGATGGCATCTGTGTGGATAATAAGACGCTGGTTTTCAAACAAATAGAGTTTCTTACTGCTTTGTTTGGCCAAAGGCATATCCACACAGTGCTTGTTAAGTGTGTGAAAGTATAGCCAAAAAGACTACTTGCATATGCTTAAAGTCTTATTTCAGGTACTACAGTTGATTAAAAATTGTGAGCTGGCTCAGAAGATTAAGTACTGAAATGTGGGGTAGCAATTAGTTAAAAGAACATTTTTTTTTATTTTTTTTTAAGAATAAAGTAATTATTTGCAGTCAATGTGTGTCATTAAGTGAACCTGTGGAATTAGGAATAAACTTCCAACCAAAGTGGATCTGGAAGAGTGGTACTTAAAAATTGAAGGGCAATAGTAAATGTATGCATAGCTATCCCACTGTATATTAATTGAGATTACAGAAGACTTTATATAGTTAGAGCTTATTTAAATTTTCATATTTCATTTTTGAAAGAGTCTAAAACCCACACTATTTTCTGGTATAAGAGTTTTGACAGTATTAATCTTATTTTTGTATTTTTCTTAAGTCATATTCTAATATGTTAACTACTAGTACAATAGGTTATTAGTTCTAACAACATAATTTTTCAGTGAACATAAAGCACATTTGTTGGTTTTGGTTTTACAAACTAAGTATATCTATATCTAAAGATACCAAAAACCTAAATATATTTTATATATATATATATGTAAAAAGTGTACACAACACTAAAGCTAGTAAACAAACATGGGTATTTAAAACTCATCCATCTTTTTTGTTTGGTGACAGGCTGTATTTGCAGGCACAGATTGTTACCTTTTGTGCTGTTTGAGGATGCCAATGTTGCCTGTATTTATACTGTCACCATGTTTTCTGAAACTTCATACTTACTATGTTTAAAAAGATTCATTTGCTGTACATAGACTTTTCACAGCAATGTGCTTTGCACAATCAGCGTGGCTTCTGTCTGTAAATTGTTTATGGTCTGTACTACTATGATTTTGAAAACCCTCTGTTGAAAATGTTAGTGGTTATTTAACTTGATGAATGGTTTTGAGTTTCTTAAACTTTGTCATTTAGAGCTAATATTAAAGCCTAAATTTGGTTGTACTTACTGGTTATTCATACTAAGATCAAAATGGAAATTAATAAAAACACTTAATTTTGAACTTCTCTAATAAGTGCCAAAATTATTGCTATAGTTTTTGCAGTTTGTTCATATTGACAAATGCTGGCAAGTTTCCAGATCTACAGAAGTGAATTGTGAAAACAAAGTAAGTCTGTCTGCAGTTTGACCACGTTGGTTCTACTCTGTCCTTTGCTTCCATTGTTCTGAACACTGGTAATTTTAAGAATTGTTGTACTTGGCAAATTATTTTTGCCATTAAACTTCATTTACACTGCCAAGCGCAAGGGTTTGGGGCTCAGTTAACTTACCCTTATTGCAGTACTTCTTGTGAATAGCTAATGCTTCTGAACTGAGACCGTGCATTTTGTATTTGAAGGCTTCTGTAAAAGTAAACTATTTGCTTTAATAAAATATACATTTGATAGGTCATACCTGTTTAAAATATGCACCTTGCTGAAAATGAATGGCACCTTAAAGTATAACTTTGGTTTGTAAACAAAGATCTTATTTCATTAACATGGGATTATTTAACAGTTTGAAAATTGTCAGCTGCGTACTTACTGACTCATTGTATAAAGCTGAACTTTATGCACTGTACAATGTAAAGTATCTTTAAGGCTACTTTTCCAAGTAGAATGCACTGAAGAACATAATTGATACAGAAAATGCCTTAGCAGTGTCTTTGAACATGCAGTGCTGATGAACATTAGCATAGAATCATAGAATCATAGAATAGTTAGGGTTGGAAAGGACCTCAAGATCATCTAGTTCCAACCCCCCTATACCAACTTACTTGAGTTTTTTAGGAATCACAATGTAAATAACTGATAGTAGTGAGCAAATTATAAACTTCCCCTAACTCCTAATAAGGCTTTATCAATCATGCCACTGAAATACAGTATCTGAGGTGTGCAGGCTGTGCTGTTTCTGGGTCAGAGTACCCAAGTGTACAGCAGACTGTAATTGCTGACAAACACCCAGGAAGTGTATGAGTCTACTGCAAGAGCTTACTTGTTTACAGAGTCTGCAGTACAGAGCATTTCAAGCAAAAAGGAAAAGTCGTGACACAAGTAGGGCAAACACACAGCCTTTTCTCACTGGAATAAAAGCTCCGTTTCTCCCTTGTGCCCGATTGCCACATTATACAACAGTCTCACCCTAGAGACGTTAACGTTTCTGCTTCACAAAAACACTGAGCTGGCTCCTTTTTTAATGTGTTACATGAATCCAGAATATATTATAATTTACAAAGAGCATCTTTAATTTATTAAGTTCCTATGATACAAGGTACAAAACAGTCTTCTGCTTCCATCTATGGCAACAATTGACTGACTTTGCTGTGTTGGAGGTAAAAGTTACCCAGCTAAACACTTCCCTATTATTGTACAGTCTTAGTCATGAAAGTCTCTGCTTCATGAGACTGCACAGGGCCTCCAAATGCACCTTTGGTAGCACTGTCCTGACCACCAGGTTATGTTCAGAATTACACTACATGGGAGTTTTTCAGAGGGGGAAAAAAGGGGACTGATAATGATCACCCTTAAGCTCTGCTTACAGCAAGAAGAAAAGCTAGTCTAATATTGCATGAAAAGCTACATTCACATTTTCAACATAAATGCATAGGTGACTTTTTACCTGTCTGTTAAAACCACACCTTCTTAGCTCACAAAGCAAGACTTTAAGTAGTTCTAGAGATGGTTAAAGCATTGCTGCTCGTGTCCAGGTATGTGCAGTCAGTGTATGGTCTTCTGCTGGGTGGTGCTGCATCAACAATTGTAGCTAAATAAATGAGGTTTCTGTGCAGGATATGCTGGTACTTATGAGAGGAAGAAACAGAGTACATAGGAAATGAAATAATGTATTCTTTTCTAGCAAACTACCCACACTTCAATAGTCACTTTTGTAATCTGATCAATATTTGCTGTTAGGGAAAGAAATAGCAAACTATGAAAATAACAATAATAAATCAGGGCAAATGCCTCTCTATCCAGTTCTTGTTCTAAAGCACAGAATGCTGCACTGAACTGCACTCTGTAACCAGGTATGTGCTACAAACCGACAGCAAACACCCACATTAAGCTCTTTCTCTGGTCAATACTGAAAAGATGTAGAGCTTCAGGGAGCAGCCCAGGGGTAGATGACACAGCTCCACTGCTGGGCTGGCCTAAGGGTGCAGCCGGCACGAACGCAGGCTCGGGGACTGCTGCCAAACTGCCTGTCGTGCAGGTCCCTTACAAGTTCAGCAAGAGCCGAGCTGCCGCAGAGACACGAGTTGACGACGCTCGCTCTCTGCAAATATCACCGTTTTACAAACACACCGGGGGCAGGGAGAAGCTTGATCAACAGCGTGGGTTTTCATGCTAACACAGAACAAAAACCTTAGCAGAAAGGCGCGGGCATCAGATTCAGTCTATGCAGTGGTATTTTCGCTTTACAGATTCGTGAAAGTAATTTTTGGGAAGCCTTTTAAGCAGCACAACCGCACTTTCTTTTTAACGCAGGAAAGCTCTAGAGAGCGGGAATTCATCAGGAATGTGGGGCCCAGGAAGCTCTCGGGGCTCAGGCTGGCCCGAAGGAGGCAGGAGCCCGGGGGTGGGGGGATCAGCGCCTGTTCGGCGCCCGCGGGGTCTCGGCTCACTGCACGCATTCGGTGGCCCGCCTGTTGCTATGGTACTCCACGATGCACCGGATCAGTTGGTCGTTCTCCTCCAGCAGCTAGGGCACAGGAACGCGCTGTCACGGCCCGCCGCGACCCGCTATCGCCCCACAGCCAGGGCCAGCTCTACCTCAGCCAAACGGGGAAAGGCCGTGCTGCCACCACCGCCGCCACCCCACGGCCAGCGCTCACCCACTGCAACGTCTGCTGGTTCACCTCCACCTTCCCGCGCAGACGCTCCGGCACGAATGCCATCGACATGTCTTAGCCACCACCGCCCCGCGCAAGGGCTGACGGGAACCGACGGTCCGGTCCCCGGCTGGGAACCACCCGAGCCGGGGCTTCAGCGAACACTTTATTCGACATAAAATAAAACCAAAAGAACAAAAGAAACACAGCCTCGGTGCCGCGGCTGCAGACAACCCCGCGGGAAGGGTCAGATTCTCCTCCCCCCTTCCCAGGGCCGAGAGCCTGTATTTACAACACATGGTGTTTAAATAAGTCCGGGCCATGTCCTACAGTATATAATTATTGCTGCACTGGCTCTGCCGTTCAGCACCCCCCACAGCTGCTCCCATTCATGATCTGTGGATCACAAAAGCCAGTGCTGTTAACGTGCAAAAAACATTACTAAACACTATTATCTAACTTGTACTTTACCTTATTAAGGAAGCCAATTACAAAATACTTCCTTGTAGAATCTTTAAAATCACCATTTTTAAATATTCCAATTTTCCAACAGTGCAGTTTTGCACATTTTATCACCACTGAGCATTTTGGAAAAAAAAAATAAATCAGCAAATTAGTTTTAATCTTTGTATCCCTTTATTCCTGTAGCCTTCATACACACAGACAGACACAAATGACCAGGTTTCTATTCCAGCACATCAAAACATCATAACTAGTCATTCATAATTGGCAGAGTCCATCTTACATCAGCTGTGACTTCAGAGTCTTAGAATTATAATCTTAGAGTCATAATGTCTCCAAGCTATGGCCTAGCAGAATGCAAACAACTTCAAACACTAAGAATTCTTTAAATTGCTTATGTCTATAGGTATTACAACAAAGTTAACGGCTCACTGTTGACAAATGGAGACATACTTCAGTCCCAGCCACTCCAGGAGAATCACAAACTCATGTGCCTGGTCCATCATTAAAAAAGTTAATATTTATCACCGAGTAAAATTAACCTGCAAATCTGACATATGAAAATTTCTGTTCTCCTTATTTCAAAATATTTCCTTTAATTTGGTCAAATCCTGCAATATGCCAGAAACTACAAAATCAAATCTTTACATGAGAAATTGGATACACTCTTCCCTTCATGTGACAGAAGGTTTTCACATCTTTCTTAGAGTCCAAACATAAAAATCAAACATTGAAGCCTGAAAAGCTGCTAAGAAACCAAGCAAAAAAAAAAAAAAGCAGCCACAAAACAAACAAAAAAAACCCACCCACAAAAACCAACCAACGGATTCAGTGTTCTTCAGCATATCAACTTTTGCAATAACACAGGTTTGCCAACTTAATGTTTATTCTTTAAAAATTAGTTGTTTTTTATGCAGTTATACAAAGGTTGTGATGGCAATGGGATATAACAGAATTTTACAACTATATAAAAATGTTCCTTTCCCCAAGAAACAGTATATACTTTGTGTACATATTTGACTGACAAAGCAAGTTTTCTACTGTTCAGCCCCCTAGTTGATAAAAGTACAACTATCTCAAAAGGGATATTACAGGATTTCCAAAAAAAAAAGAAACCAACCAAAAAACAACCTTCAGTGGGTCAAAACACTCACAGTATCAACGGCCTTCTGCATACAATTGTCCTTACAACTTGATAATTGCTTCAGGTACAGTTTAGTAATAAGAAAAATCCTTTTAAGGATGAAAAAATAAACCCCATCAAAGTACTGCTTTATAATTAACTATACATAAGAAATTACTCATCCTTTTGTCTCAAATATATTTAATGCTCACTGTTTTCAAAGATGGCAATTTTTCAAAAGTAACTGCATTATATCCCTTTGAAATTAAATAGTTAAATCCCAGTGCTGGTGACAAGTATACAGCAAGTTAACTTCATTCTTTGTGGAGATTGAAGCTAATTCTCTGGATCAAGAAGATCTAGACGTTCACCCAGTTTCAGCTTTTGTGTAGATTATGCAGCAACTTTGTTGTCTTTCTAGAGGGAACAACAGCAGAAGGTTAATTTTAAGTTTGGGGGGGAAATCACAAATTAATCTGGACAACAGCATTAGGCCAAGATGCAACTGTGATGGCTCCTTCCCATCTTCTGCAATGGAAAAGGAGACTTCCCTGTGCAACCAGGTTAGTGCCTGGTCAATGCTCCCTCGCCTGGCATATGCTGAAGCAGCTCGTGACTTGGACTAGACCACGTGGCACAAATCCTTGGTCTTTACACCACCTCCCACTTGTCTGGAAGGCTGTGAAACCCTTTCATGCAGAAATTCAGATCTTTGATCTTCCACCCTTCATTTCAATTCATGCTCAGCTACCAAAAATGTCTTTGAATCACAGGACTAATTATTGCAAACTAACAAAGGAATAACTGAGGGAGAGTCAGAAATCTTCAGCCATGAAAAAAAGGCTCCCCCTTTTTTGTTTTTGTTAAAAGTATTTAAATCTTCAGACATAAATTAACTGCTCATGCAGTAAACTACCAGAGAAATTTCTTCTGCCCCAGAGTTGTAAAAGCCTACATTTCCCTGCACCAATATGGTTAATTACACTTGCTAACAATTCTGTACAGGGTGCCAGTATTACTGCTGTTGCTTCACAAGCCAATGTTCCAGTTGAATATAAGCACTTGATGCCAAGAAAAATGGCTTGCACTGAAATTGTTAAATGATTTTGGCTTTCCAAGCAACTGAGCTCTGCTGACTGAGATCGTATGTATGATCCATGAGCTTTTGTATAGAGGAAAACTTACATTGTTTCCAATGTAAATTGGAAAATTTACTTGCAAGATACTATTCAAGAAATTCTAGTTCAATATAAAATTTAAGAGCAGGAGTTAGTTTTTTTTTTGTTTGGGGTTTTTTTTTTTTTTTTTTTTTTTTTACTACTAGTTTCCAAGAACAGTGGATTAGGTCATAGTAACGTTAAATATATTTTACCCTATATTCAAAGTCAGCAAACTCCCTGCCTCCACGACCTCCTCTGAATCCACCACGGAATCCTCGAGGGGCAGTAAAGCCACCTCTTCCACCTCCTCGTCCTCTTCCACCTCGGAATCCAATCCCCCCTCTGCCTCTGTACCCTCCACGGCCACGACTGGGACGTAGTGGTATCCCAAAGGTCTCTGCATTTAGCCTTCTTTCCTCAACCCAGGTGGGTTGCCGTTCTCTGCCACACAAAAGGAACAAGGATCATTTTAAAACATACTTCAGAAGGAGGACTGCCTGGCTTGGAATCACCAGAAAGCCCATGACATAAAAAATGATACATCAATCCCACTGTAAATCTTCATTATCCCTTCTGCAAGAATCTAGGTATCTGCCACAATTAATTTCATTCAATGAAAAGGGCTGTTACAGTACCACTATTTATATATTAATCATGCTGTAAGTTTCCCATATAGGACACAATCTGTATCCTCTGCATGCAACATCATATAATTAAATTTTAAAAATCTGTCTGCAATTTAAAAGAAGAAACAGAAAATAAGAGTTTGGAGTTACAGATGTTATTTTATCTAAATGTCAGCACAACACACCCCACCCCATAATTCACACCAGGTCAACAATCTATATCATCTTGTCTAATAATAAGAAAGACAACAGCTTTAATTTTAATTTTTTAATAAGCTTTAATTTTCCTAAAATGCTATCTTCCCATTCAAACACCACAACTGGCCAAGACAGTTGTGTGATCTACTCAGAAACCATTACCAAAGCAGAAACATAACTGATTTAACTAAAGCGGTAATTTAGTAGCAAAATAAAACAAAACACAACACCTACTTCAGCAAATCTGTAAAGGAGATTCTAGAGTATGGACACTAAGTTCCAGAAGCATGGCTCTAAAACAACATGTCCTGGGTTCAACAGTAGCAGTCATTTTTCTCCTTCTTAGTGGCTGCTGCAGTGCTGTGTTTTTGACTTTCAGCCTGGGAACAAGGCTGATAACACTGATATTTTCAGCTGTTGCTCAGTAATGTTTACTGTGACCAAGGACTTTTTGAGTCTCATGCTCTGCCAGGGAGGAGGGGAGACAAGACACCTGACACAAACTAGCCAAAGAGGTATTCCATACCACAGCACATCATGCCCAGGATGTAAAACTGGGGGCAATTACCCAGAAGGGCTAGATCACTGCTCGGTCAGGCTGGGTATCGGTCAGCGGGTGGTGAGTGGTTGTATTCTCTTCCCTTGTTATTTCCCTTATCATTATTATTATTGGTGGTGGCAGCAGTGGTTTGTGTTATACCATAGCTACTGGACTATTCTTATCTCAACCCATGGGAGTTACATTCTTTCGATTCTCCTCCCCATCCCTCTGGGAGCGAGGAGGAGGAAGGGGGGGAGTGAGAGAGCAAGCTGTGTGGCTGGGCTTAAACCACGACAAATATTTTCCTTTTTTTAAAATATTTTTTCCTATATTTTAAAATATTTCCCTATTATTACGCTGCACTTGCCCACAAAGAAATTTTGTGCTTGGTATTCCCATTTCATTTTTTGCCCACTGCATTTGGAAATAGGTTTTACTCGCTTTCAAATCAGAGCCGATTGTAACAAGTAATGCTGACACTACCTTGTGACATAAACATGTATTAGGTAGACTAACAAGCTTCCCCATACCTATTAATAGGCCATACCTATTGTCATCACAGGAGATGTTATCAAAGAAGGATTTGGTTTTGTCATAGTAGCAGTTGGGGCCAAGTGGATCTTCCTCATCTGCATTCCCTTCACTACTTTGGTTATTAACACCTGAGTCACCTTTGTCTTCTCCATTTACAGGCTTCTCTGGTTTCTCAAGTTTTTCTTCTGGAAAATAAAAGTAAACAGAAGCTTTCCAGACCATCATACTAAACAAAACAGCACTATTAACTTATTCCCAGACAGACAGAAACTATACTGAATGCTCAAAACTACAACCTCCCCTCCAAAATTTAATGGGAAAGTCAAATAATTTGACACAAATTAGGATGTTTTGCTGCTGCTCTCTGGAGGTTTGATACCCTCTATATTCGATGCGGGTTTAATTAAAACAACAACCAACAACCACCAACAACCACCAACAACCACCAACAACCACCCAGAAAACACAAACCCCCCCAAACAAAAACCAGCAACAGAACACACACACCTCCCCCAAAACCACCACCAACAAGAAAAATACCCTGTGGTAGAACGGATTTGATAGCCATCTATTTTCTATCATTCCAGCTACCGCCTTTCCAGATTTAAAAGCCTCACTCATTCCTCATAAAAGCCATTAATGTTTTTGCTCATTCCTGTTGCCCCTCTCTTTTGTCTTCTGCCTTTGTCATTACCTCCTTTGAGACATGGCCAGCATTCAAGCTATGCCATAAACTGACTTTATGATATATTTGTTTCCTAATAATGCCTGAAGTTCAGCTTACTGTTTTGACTGGCACTGAAAAGGAAGCTGGTAGTTCAGCAGAACTAGCTATTGCAATCTTAAAGTCTCATTCCTAAATGCTTACAAATTTATATCACATAATGCTATGCATAAAATTCAGATAGCCATCTTAACCTTTCCACAACACGCACACACAATTACTACTCTGCCTCATAAAATATTTCTATAGCTCTTTATGGTTTGCTTTCCCTTTCCTCTTATTCTGAAGAATAAGAAAAAAAAAATAATCAAAAATATATAGTATCAACATGAAACTGTCAACTCTTTTAAAAATGATCCAGAAAGAAGCAAGCACCAGAGAACAAATCCTAGGGACTCCACTGGTGTTTTTTCTCTATACTGAAATCTGACCATTTATTCCTCCTACCTTTTGTTTACTGCTTTTTAGAAGTCATTTACTGAAACAGGGAACTCCCTATTTTAACCTATAAGAATTTTGTCCAAAAATAGTAGCAGCAGTGTAGCAAACAGGTGGCTGATCACAAGAGAATGAAGTAATTAAAATAGAAGCTTGCTAGGAAAAATAAAGACAAACATGCTGGCAAGTAAGTTTCTCAAACTATGCCTGTTTCTCCTTGGAAAAGGGTAAAAGCAAAATAAATGGTAGAAACTTCCTTACATTGAAACTCTTGTGCATCCTCCAGCAAACTTTTGATCCCAAACTCATGTTTTTGTGACTGCTTTTGGTCTATTAATAATTGAAAACATAAACACAAGTTTTCTTTTATTGCATCTTTTACAGAACTCAAAAGTAAACACTGTTGGGACTTCTGCTCAAGTAATATTAATTTTTAACCAACAGACTTGTTAGAACATGATGTATATTTGCTAGTTAAAATTCCCTCAAAACTCAAGTATTGATGCAAATATTTAATTAAACAGATGATCCCAGTTTCCTTTGTTGTTGTTAAGAACTGCAAAGACAACTCAATAGGATATGCCTTTTACAAGTTGTTCTTCAAGACAGGATTAAAACAGCAAGACACAGTTTTTCCATGGTCAAATATAAAGCAAAAATTGGTTTACCTTTTAGTTTAAGTTTATTATGAAATTCTCTATCAATTTCCTCCTTGTTGAATTGTGCATTTGCACTTTCAAAGTCAAAGTCCTTTTCAAACTTCATTAGACCATCCCTCCTAATACCAAATCTTCCTCGACCCCCTCTGTGACCTCCACGGCCTCTCCGTGCTGCAAGTCCACCTGGAACTGAAAAGAGGGAAATTCTGTTTAGTTTCTGTTTGTGGATTGGTTTTTCTTTGAGGGTGGTGGGGGTGGTTGATTTTTTGGTTTGCTTTTTAAATTCCTGGGGTAACAGGCTGGGACTTCATGCATCCTCTTCCTGCACTTCTGTTGTTAAAAGTCCTGTTGAAGCACCTTGTAATTTGCAAATTCACTTACAGTAATTATGGCAGTAACATGCAAAGAATAATGATACTAAAGTTGGGTACTAAAAGACTTTCTAGAAAACATAAAGCTTTTGAAGAGTTAAAATGTTAGTGGCTTTTGTGTTTATGAATCCATGAATACTGCTTGGTTTTGCATTTTTATTCAAATTGCTTAATATGGAGCAATCAGAAGAGATTTTTCTCTTTAATGTTGACTTTTTGTGCTTGTATGATTCTGACTCAATGCAAAATTACTGTTACCTGCTAGAAACAATTATGTGAAATAATTCTAAATACATGAATTCTTTACTACTGTAATCTGAACTGCAAGTTCTCTAGCTGTTAGAAACAAAGTCCTAACACTTGGCAAACTACACAGTGATGTATGTTAGCAGACTTTTACAAAACTTAATGAAGTCTGGAAACAACGATTGCTATTTCTCAAAACAAGATTTATCAATTTGTCATTTGTTTTCATTTCTGAGTTCACTTTCTGATACTGAAACCTTGTGTGCCTCAGCTAAAGTTGGAAATAAAAATATTATTTGTTTATCCAATTAGGTATTTTTGATCATACTTTTGTATATAGTTATGTAGTTCAGATTTAAAAAAAAAATCCAAACCTATAAAAAGTAAAACCACAAGTTTAATACAAGAAAAAAAATAAATAAAAAAAAAAAATTAGAATATATGCTTGACTTCAAAAAGAAAAATATATAATTCAGGTCTCTGCCTGCCAGTCATCCAGTAATGGACAGCAAGAAAATTCCTACATGTTACCCTCAAAAAGAGCACTTCATATGTGTATGTTAAAAAATAAGCCAAATTATTCAAAGCTACCTCGTCTGTGCTCCTGATTCTCTAATGATTTTTGGCTAGCAGACATCAAAGGCCTGGCTGGTACAGGACTCCTCCTCCCAACTGGCGCTGGAGTATGCAAGTGGGCTGAAGCTGTTTGTACTGCTTGTTCCATGGTGGGGCTCCTTCTCAAATGATCTATCTGAGGGCTTGAACGACCTGGGACAAAGACAAAACAAAACCAAAACTCAAAGAGTTATTTTCTCATCTACAAATTTGAGTTACTGGTCTCAACTAATCTAGACTGACAGGTTTATCTGCCTTACCAGTCAAGACAGCTGTGCCCAAGGAAGAAATAAATATTTCTGTACCTCTGTACCCTCAGATCCACTAATCCAGAATGAAGGACATTTAGCAATTCCCCTCCCCCTAGTCTAAAAGAAAAAAAAAAAAACCTAAAAAAACCCCACCCCTAAATCAAACAACCACAACGAAATCAACCAAACAAAAATCCACCACACCCAACAAACAGACCACACACTTACAATCTATGAAGATGACAAATATTTTTAAAAGCAAAAAACACAGAGGTAAAAACTTATTGGTGCCCCACAGGAGATACGGTAGCAGAACGTATGTTCATCTGGAGCATGTGTCATACATTAAGTACAAGGATCATACAGGTTTTAATTTCACCTACAGAAACCCAAGCTACTCTCTTCAACAGCAAAACAAATGCTCAGCATACTTCCTTCCCCCTCCCTTCAATTAATGCAACAAAGTAGAACCTATTTTTAGCAATCCCCTCAACTAACCCTAGAAAGTAGTCCTAACAGGCATAACAAATCTCAAGTCAGGAAAAACCCTATTTGCTGTAAGTGCTTTGCTTTTTAACACAACTGCATAAACTTTAAAATAGCATTAGGAATATAACTTAGCACACAGTTTTACAAGCAGCAATGAAGAGTGGAAGAGCAGGTAATAATGTCTTTTGGATTTTGAGGAGCAAGCAAAACATCTGCATGAAAAGTGAGGGTGAAGGTGCTCAACATTTAGTTTCTTTTATCTTTGCCACTCAAAAAGCATAAAGAACTTCCTTTTTGTTTCTACTTTCTTTTTCCAGTATTACACAAACTACCCATACATTCTATTACTATTAAGCTGACTTAACCGCCATGTCACTTTCTCTACAGACAATCAGGTCTGTTGTTAATATTTATATAAATATACATTAATAAAGATTTTAAAACTGTAGGCTGAAGAACTTCACAATTCAGTCAGCATGAAGTATCTTGACTTTTGTCATGTCAGCAATAAAACTAGATATTGCATTTACATATGCACTTCTTTGCTAACGGTATTCAATGGAACTAAGTCCTACTCTTCAATATAGATGCATTAAGGACAAAACCAAATGTGTTGCTAAGTTACCTATATAGCACACCAAGATAGGAAAACACTTTTAAAGAGGAAGTGCAAAGCCTCTCAGTGCTTTCTGGTTTCAATATCAAGTGTTTCATAACAGGCTTCAACTATTTAGTTAGCATTTCTGGCAACCACCTAAGTCACAGGAACACAATTGGTCAAAAATGATCAAAGAGTTATTAAAAAAGATTTACCTTGAGACATTTGTGGTTTTAGTGATCTTGCATCTGTTGTAAATGCAGAACCAACTGCAGTGCTTTCGGACATGCTAGTGCTGGTTGAAGAACCTGTTCCAAAAGATGTTAAAGAATCTCCTGCTTTGAAAGAAATAATATAGTTGTAAAACTTGGTTTAGACTTTTTTTTCTGAGGGTTTGTTTGCTTTTTCTTTTAATAAGCACTAAATGATTAGTGAAGTCATATTAGGCAGTTATTCTAGAATACACATAAAATCTGCCCTTCCCATACAACTTAAGAATAACGTGATATATGTATTAATAGAAAGTTGGTAAGACTAATATTTTGATACTTTTTATAAAAAAAAAAAAAAAACAAACAACAAACAAAAACATCCCACCACACACACAAAAAAAAAAGACCCACCAAAAAACCCCAACCAGACAAAAAAAAAAAACCACCCACAAAAAAAAACACTGCTAACTTTTATGTCACAAGTATTAACATAGCATAGTCATGATAGCATCTTACAGAGTAATAAACAAAAAGTATTGGTATATATTTCCATTTAACATTTTAAATGGAAATATGACTGTCACATCTTATTAAGTGATATCAAGTTATGGCCAGTTCTACAGCCTTCCTTTCACCTGGCTAATGTTTTCAGTACCAGGAGTAATGCTGACGCCACAACAGTTACAGGAATGTAAGTTTCTATGAAAGACACTCTACTTTTGAGCTAAGTTGTGGGACTGACACAGATTGAAGACTTTTGATCTGCCTTTAGGGCAAGACAGATGAAATTGTAACACTGATTACTGTCTATGCACACACACACACAACTTGACTTATAGGAAAACACCAAATAATAAAAAGCAACATACCAACTCCAACAGCACCAAACTGCTGCCCCACCAGCGGGCTTGGACTAAACTGACTGTAAGCAGGCATTCTCCCAAAAGGACCATAGGACCCCACATTCTGGAATGAAGATGCAGTCGAAGATCCTAATGAAGACTAAAGACAAAACACTTGCAGAAATTAACACTACTTTTTAAATTTACCCTACCACCATGGCTAATGTGTACTAGACCTCAACATTCATAAAGTTGCTTCTTTAAATATCAAGAATGTAACCACTTTGACACAAGTGAAAACAGAACAAAAATAACCTTGAATTACACACATTACTCTGTATGAAAACTTGTAACAGACAACAGTTAGCAGAAAGCATTTTCACAAGTATCACACAGTTTAGAAAGTACTTTTACCTTTCCAAGATCACAAACTTGTGAAAACAGTACCATAAAAGTCAGCAATTTTTTCCTTAAAACCTCAGATACTAACTCTTTTGTCAAACACACGTATAAGCTTTTGTCAGCAAATCTGGAAAATGTCTTATCTTTTCCCCTGAAGTTTCAAATATCACATGGATAACAAAAGATCCAAGCATACTGGAGAAAGTCAGGGTTATTACTATTATTGGGGTTAGCAGTAATGCTATTTCACAGCTCTTAACCCCCACTGACAGAAGAAGTTGCACCACATTTAGCAAAAGAACTCAGAGGACTGCAAGGGTACTTTGTAAGGAAGTATCAAGAATTTTATCTTATGGAATAGTTGAACATTAGAAATGTAAGCACTTCAGCAGAATTACCAAGTTCCATTTAAACCAAGAACTTCCATCTTGCTCTCAGGGGTGATTTTTAAGATTTTTTAAGATTCAGAGCAGACCTGCAGAGGACTTGGGGGGGGCTGGTCGATGAGAAAATGAACATGAGCCGGCATTGGGCGCTCGCAGCCCAGAAAGCCAACCGTATCCTGGGCTGCATCAAAAGGAGTGTGACCAGCAGGTCCAAGGAGGTGATCCTGCCCCTCTACTCTGCTCTTGTGAGACCTCACCTGGAGTACTGTGTGCAGTTCTGGTGTCCTCAACATAAAAAGGACATGGAACTGCTGGAACAAGTCCAGAGGAGGGCCACGAGGATGATCAGGGGACTGGAGCCCCTCCCGTATGAAGACAGGCTGAGGAAGTTGGGGCTGTTCAGCCTGGAGAAGAGAAGGCTGCGTGGGGACCTCATAGCAGCCTTCCAGTACCTGAAAGGGGCCTATAGGGATGCTGGGGAGGGACTCTTCATCAGGGACTGTAGTGACAGGACAAGGGGTAACAGGTTAAAACTCAAGCAGGGGAAGTTTAGATTGGATATAAGGAGGAAATTCTTTCCTGTTAGGGTGGTGAGGCACTGGAATGGGTTGCCCAGGGAGGTTGTGAGTGCTCCATCCCTGGCGGTGTTCAAGGCCAGGTTGGATGAAGCCTTGGGTGGGATGGTTTAGTGTGAGGTGTCCCTGTCCATGGCAGGGGGGTTGGAACTAGATGATCTTGAGGTCCTTTCCAACCCTAACTATTCTATGATTCTATGATTCTATGACCCCACAAACAATCAATAAGCCAACAAATTTCAGTAATCAAAAATAACTAGCCCTGTCAGTCCATTTACTACAAAGTAACAAATTAACCTTAAAGGCTTCAAGTTGTAAGTTGCTTTCTCTTCAAGCAACCAAGTATTCCTTTTTCAGGTAACTGCCCTTTAGTATGAAGCCTTTTAAAAAACACATAGCTAGATGAAACACTTTTCAGAGTCACAGTCAGCAAAAACAGATGAACATGAAAAAAAACAAAACAAAAAAATCACTAATGATTTAGAGAGTTCTCAGCTTCTACTCCATTTGACTTACACCAAGTCTGATCTTTCCACCAAGTCTTACACACATGTCCTCCTTCTTTTAGAAAAGGCATCAGGGTCTACCAAAAGTCATTAGTTGTTTTAGAAAAACTGACAGCTTTGGTATCCAGTGCTTTGTGCTATAATTAGATTTCAACCTTAATTTTCACAGTTAAAAGACATGATTCAAAAGAACAAAGTCTTTCCACAGTTCTTTACATTGGGTTGTGAACTTTACAGCAACAAACATTTTATTTTTTAAACACTCAGCTAGAGAGCACTTAAAGCTATCAGGTTATAACAGCAACAAACATCTAAAAATATGCTTTTACTTACCTGAACAATAGCAGGGTCCTGTGGCAAAGAACACTGGGGCTTTGGTGGCTCACAGACAGTCAGGTCTTTAATGTCACTGCCACGGAATATAATATACTCAAAGACTTCATCACGAGGTGGTATAGGTCTATCAGTTGGTCTATCTTCTGTACCAAAGGAGCGAACTGCAAAATTGGGAAAGCAGGAAAAAAATAAAAACATCCTACATTCAACAAAAAAAGGCTTCAAATATACTTCAGAGACCAACAGCTTTAAATAAAAAATAAAATTTTGTTCAACCCCCCCAAAAAACCCCAACAAAAAAAAACCCACACAAAAAAACACAAAAAAAACCCAAACCAAACACAAATAGGCAGCATATCCTCTGTTATTATCAACTGCTCACACATAAACAAGACATTTCATCTTAGAAATGTCAGTTGAAAAATAAAAATCAAGCAGAAAGACACCTATTTCTCACTGAGACATCACTTACACTATCACTCACATTGATTATTTTGACTGTTTTGTGATAAGGGGAAGCAACAAAGCAGATTTTTTGCAAAGTTAAAACTTTCTGGAAATTATAGCAATATGAACACCAACAAAGTCTGTTCCATAATTCCTGTGAATCAAGGACTACGTGAGTTTCATCGAATCATAGAATCAATTAGGTTGGAATAGACCTTTAAGATCAAATCCAACCATTACCCCAGGACTGCCAAGACAAGCTGTAGAGAACGATAAGGTACTCCCTGGGCCTTCTCTTCTCCAGACTCAACACCCCCACTTCCCTCAGCCATTCCTCAGACTTGTGCTCCAGACCCTTCACCAGCTTTGTTGCCCTTCTCTGGACCCGCTCCAGCACCTCAATGTCTCTCTTTTAGTGAGGGGCCCAGAACTAAACACAGGATTCATCACATCTGTCTGCCTGACCCACTCCCAAGGGTGGTGTGTTGCCTACCAGGGGCTCGGATCAGGGATGCTGCTGACAGGCTGCCTGGTTTAGTGAGTCTCAATGAATATTACCCACGTGGGAGCTAATGATATAGATAGCAGCAGCCCAGAGAACATTCAGAAGGACTACAGAGCCCTGGGAGAGGTGGTTAGGGGCTCTGGAGCTCAGAGAGTCTTTTCATCAATTCTCCAGTATAAAAGGGAGGACCTTAAAAAGGCTAGGTGGACGTGGCAGGTTAATAAATGGTTAGAAGAGTGGTACCATAGTCGAGGAATTTCAATATTTAGAACACAGGACTCGATTTGAGAGGCCAGGTCCACTGATGGCTGGTAGAGCTGATCTGACAACGAAGGGGAGGGGCTGCTTTGGTAGGAGGATTGCCAGGTTAGTCAAGGCAGCCTTAAACTAGACATGTTGGGGGAGGGGGACATCATTACATCCTAACACACCCAGTCAGTTGCCAGCACCTATAATAAATGCTCAGAGAAATGTAGAGATATTTCAGCCACTCCAGCCAATGAGCCGGCTTCATTTGGAGCTCAGCTTGGATGCCTCTATACAAACACCTGTAGTATGGAGAGCAAACAAAAGCAATTAGAGATACATGCACATCTATGGGAATATGGTAACATGGTATTACAGAAACATGGTGGGATAGCTCCTATGACTGGAGCATTGGAATGGAAGGTTACAGGGTCATCAGAAAAGACAGGCCCAGCAGATGGGGAGGGGGAATTGCCCTTTATATGTTAGGGATAGGCTGGAGAGTATGGAACTCTGTCTGGGGACAGGTGCAGTCAACAGAAAGTTTGTGAATAAGAGTCAGAGAGAGAACACCTATGGGGGACATTACTGTGGGGATCTGTTACAGACCTCCTGATCAAGAGGACTCTGGATGAAGCACTCTATAGACAGGAACAGCCTCACACTCACAGGCCCTTGTCCTCATGGGGGACTTCAACCATCCTGATATCTGTTGGAAGGACAGTACGGCCCTGCACAAGCAATCCAGGAGGTTCCTTGATTGTGTGGAAGGCAACTTCCTTCTGCAAGTAATAGAGGAGCCAACAAGGAGAGGTGCCAGGCTTGACCTCGTGCTCACCAACAGGGAAGGGCTGGTTGGAAATATGACACTCCAGGGCAGCCTTGGCTGTAGTGATCATGAGATGGTAGAGTTTGAGATCTTCAGGACAGTGAGAAGACTGGGCGGCAAGCGCACTGCCTTGGACTTCAAGACAAGCAGCCTTTGGGCTCTTCAGGAACCTGCTTAGTAAGGTTCCATGGGATATAGCCCTAGGCAGCAGAGGGACCCAAGACCGTCAGTTGATATTCAAGGCTCACCTACTGCAAGCTCAGGAGTGCTGCATCCCAACTAGAAGGAAGTGCAGCAGGAGGGCCAGGAGACCTCCTTGGATGGATGAGCTGCTGAGGAAGCTACCCTGGACTTGGAGAAGGCTGAGGTTCTGAATGACTTCTTTGCCTCAGTCTTCACTAGCAAATGCTCCAACCACACCTCCCAAATCTTGGAAGACAAATGTAGGGACTGTGAGAATGAAGACCTTAGGCCCACTGTAGGACAGGATCTGGTTCAAGACCATCTTAAGAACCTGAACACGCACAAGTCCATGGGACCTGACGAAAACCATCTGTGCGTCCTGCAGGAACTGGCGAATGAAGTTGCTAAGCCACTGTCCATCATATTTGAAAAACCATGGCAGTCAGGTTGAGCTCCCGATGACTGAAAAAAGAAAATATAACCCCTATTTTCAAAAAGGGAAAAATGGATGATCCAGGGAACTACAAACCAGTCAGTCTCACCTCTGTGCCTGGCAAAATTTTGGAGCACATTCTCCAGGAAAGCATGCTAGGACACATGAAAAAACAATAAGGCGGTTGGTGACAGCTAACATGGCTTCACTAAGGAGAAATCCTGCCTGGCCAATTTGGTGGTCTTCTATGATGGGACTACAGAATTGATGGACAGGGGCAGAGTAATTGACATCATGTACCCGGACTTGTGCAAAGCATTCGATGCTGTCCCGCATAACATCCTTGTCTCTAAATAGTAGACAATAATTTGATGGATGGACCACGTTGTGGATAAAGAACTGGCTGGATGGCCTCACGGAAAGAGTTGTGGTACACGGCTCAATGTCCACCTGGAGACCAGTAATGAGTGGAGTCCCTCAGGGATCAGTGTTGGGACTGAATGTCATGGTTTAAGCACAGCATGCAACCCAGAACCACAGAGCTCGTCACTCACTCACTCCCCCCCTTCTTCCCCCTGTCCCTGAGGAATGAGGAGGAGAATTGAAAGAATGTAACTTACATGGGTCGAAATAAGAACAGTCCAGTAACTAAGGAATAACACAAACTCACTACTACTGCAACCAATAATAATAAGGCAAATAACAAGGGAAGAAAATACAACCGCTCACCACCTGCCAACCGATACCCAGCCTGACCTGACAAGTGTTCTAGCCATTCTGGGTAACTGCCCCCAGTTTATATACTAGGCATGACATGCTGTGGTAGGGAATAAGTCTTTGGCTAATTTGGGTCAGGTGTCCTGTCTCTGCTTCCTCCCAGCTTCCCCTCCTCCCTGGCAGAGCATGAGACTCAAAGTCCTTGGTCAGAGTAAAAATTACTGAGCAACAACTAAACGCACCTGTATTATCAGCCTTGTTCCCAGGCTAAAAGTCAAAAGCACAGCACTGCACCAGCTACTAAGAAGGAGAAAAATGATTGCTACCGCAAAACCCAGGACAGTCTTCACCCCTTCTTCCATACCATTCATGTCATGCTCCGATCCCACATTTTCAATATACCATCACTCTTGTCTCACACACACACACACGCATGCACACACACACAAAGAGAGACAGAGATGATTCCTTAGTGCATCGACCAGTCCCTATAAAGCTGCCGAGTTCACTGGTCCAAGATGTCGGGCTCCATCTCTTCTGATGGTCTTTCAGAGCAAGAGAGACAGTGTGCAGTCTTGGACTGTTGCCTGCTGATGACACCGCGGAACTCGTCTGGTTTCCACAAAGTTCATTCTTGGTCCGAGGGAAGTCAGGGCCAGTCACTCGTGACCTGAAGACATCTAGATGGTGGGCTATGAAAGTGCTACATAGCAGGCAACAGCATACAATTGAGTTCATTGGCTCTTTTCCCCTAAAATCAAATCCCTTTGAGGTATACATCGGACTTCCCCATCTTCCTGCATTACCCTCAAAGAATATCCAGGTCCCTAATGAAAATCAATCCCACGAGTGGGTTTGCCTTTACCTGAAGCAGGAATAACCCAGACTCTCTTTCCCAGCAAATTCCTCATGTGAACCACAGGAACTTTATACCCTTCTACAATATGTAAAAGATCTGACTGGGCTGGGCCAGGCCTGTTGGCAGATCCTCTGGTGTTGACCAACCAGGTAGCTTTTGGTAAATGTGTATTCCAATGTTTGAAAGTCCCACAACCCATTGCTCTCCGTGTAGATTTAACAGCCCATTATACGGTTCAATTTTCCCAGAAGCTGGTGCATGGTAGGGGATGTGATATACCCACTCAGTGCCATGCTCTTTGGCCCAAGTGTCTATGAGGTTGTTCCAGAAATAAGTCCCACTGTCTGACTCGGTTTTCTCTAGGGTACCGTGTCGACACAAACTCTGTTTCTCAAAGCCCAGGACAGTGTTCCGGGCAGTGGCGTGGGGCACAGCATATGTTTCCAGCCATTCGGTAGTTGCTTCCACCATGGTGAGCACATGATGCTTACCTTGGCAGGTTGGTGGGAGTGTGATATAAATCAATCTGGAGGCCTCCCCATATTGGTACTTCTGCAATCATCCTCCATACCAAAGAGGCCTTGACCATTAAGCAAGCTAAACTGCAGCAATTTCAGTTTATAATAGGGTGGGGCCTCTTCAGCATGCATCACCTCCTCCTCTGGTGACATTCCAAAATCTTTGCCTTGTGGCCAGTCTATGATGACTTCCAGAACTCCTGGATGACTGGGATTTCCTATTCAAGCTCATTGTGTAATTAGCGCAGCCCACTTAATCCATGTAGCATCAGTTGCATGATGTGTATAAGAAACCCTGCCTTTGAACATCCAGCCCAGCAAGGGCAACCGGGATGCCAGGACGAGCTGTGCTTCAGTGCCAATCACTTCTGAAGCAGGTCAAATCCCTTCAGAGGCTATCACTACCTCTTTTTCAGTTGGGGTACAGCTGGCCTCAGATCCTCTGTATCCCTGACTCCAAAAGCCAAGGGGTCGACCTCGAGTCTCCTCTGGAGCTTTCTGCCTAAGGCTCCAGGAAGGACCGTTCTCCTTGGCTGCGATATAGAGTACATTTTTCACACCTGTCCCGGTCCAGACTGGTCCAAGGGCTACTACATGAACTATCGCTCATTTAATTTGTTCAAAGGCTTGTTGTTGCCCAGGGCCCCATTTGAAATCCTTCTTCTTCTGGGTCACATGATAGAGAGGGCTTACAAACCATAATTTGGGATGTGCATTCTCCAGAACCCCACAACACCCAAAAGAGCTCGTGTTTTTATTAGTTGGTGGAGACATTGCTGATATCTTGTTGATCACATCTGTGGGGATCTGGCAACATCTATCTTGCCATTTTATTCCCAAAAACTGAACGTCCTTGTACAGAAACCTTTCTTTCACAACTGCCAAGAGCCGTCTGCAAAGTCTGAATGACTGTTTCTCTTTTGCAGTTTCTTTGTCAATTTCCCCTTCCCTAGCAAGTGATCCCAGCTGCTTAGCTTCCCAACCTTCTAGTTCATGACCATAAGCCCCGTTATCCCAGTATTGGAGCATCCAGGTTATGATGTGCTACCCTGGTTGATAGGTAAAACCTTTTCGCATATTCCATAGCTCGGTTGAAGTCTGGAGTCAACAACTCACATCTTCTTCTTCTTCTTCCTCTGATTCACGTAATAATAAATCCTGATCAGATGCTGTCCCAGGAAATAAGTGCATTGTTTCTTCATATTGCTTCTTCATCTTTCTTGTCTCTTTCATGCTTTTCCCCTTGCATACAGGGACAACTGATATTTGCACAAACTGTTCCTCTGGTTTAGCTGCAGTGATTATCAGTGCGGTTGGGGTGTCTGCAGTATATGTCGTTGGGATTTGGGTAGTTGCTGTACTTGTCGCTGGGATTTGGGTAGTTGCTGTACTTGTCGTTGGGATAGCTGCATTACTGGTTGCGTTGCCAACAGATCCAGAGACATTTTCTTCTCTTTGAAGATGCTGGATAGCGTTGAACAAAGCTCTGTAAGCATAGACCAAGCCCCAGCACATTGCATGAGTTGTCCCCCTCTGATATGACCAGAATGACAAGACACCTTGTTTAAGTGTTTTAGCAATTTTTCTGGATTTTGCACTTGTTCAGTGGTGAATTCCAAAGCACTGGAGGGGCCCACTGGCCTAGATACTTGCACATACTACCCCACACACCCTGCCACTCATGACTGTCCAGCCTCGGGGAAAATCTCTTGGTCCTCCTGTAATGTCATCTAACCCTAGACAAGGCCCAAACCCAACTCTGCTTAACAATGGAGATCAGACGCAACGGTTGTGGGTAAAACACACTATGTGTGCCAACATAGTGATCCCCATCACAACCAGCAGGCAGATCTCGAGGGTACCCAAAGGCCATTCAAAACCTTCAGAATTCTCAAATGATGCTCTAAATAATCTAGTGGGGGAGCTGGGGGTCTAAGGGAATGCCTCCTTCATAGGTTGACAACCTGAGGAGAAAACAAAAGATGTATAATTGCTAAACATTTCCATTATATACCTCCCAAAGTATAGAGGTGGTGAGCACACTGGGGACGCAAGCCAGACCAGTTTCATGATCAATGATTCTATTGTACTACAAGTCATTACCATAAAGTACAGTGAAACAAGAACCTTAACCTAAGCCCCCTAGCTGATAAACACTAAAAGAGCAAATACCGGCTGTAAGTAAGGTAGGAGATGCTGAAACTCTGAGATAAAGAGCAAGAACTTTGAGAGCCAATAAATCAGCACTGTAATGAGTGATTATTAATCCAAAACAATGAACGCTTATCACAAATACAATTAGACACACTCTAGTCAGACTTGTCGTTATCTCAACACTTCATGCCCCATATTGGGTACCACAAAGAACTGTCCTGGTTTAAGGCCAGCCGGTAATCCAGAAGCACGGAGCTGCTCACTCACTCCACCTCCCCCGCTCCCAGAGGGATGGGGAGGAGAATCGAAAGAATGTAACTCCCACAGGTTGAGATAAGAACAGTCCAGTAACTAAGGTATAAGACAAAACCACTACTGCTACCACCAATAATAAGGGAAATAACAAGGGAAGAAAATACAAATGCTCACCACACACCAAATGATACCCAGCCTGACCCAAGCACTGACCTAGCCCTTCTAGGTAATTGCCCCCAGTTTATATACTGGGCATGGCGTACTGTGGTATGGAATACCTCTTTGGCTAGTTTGGGTCAGGTTTCCTGTCTCTGCTTCCTTCCGGCTTCCCCTCCTCCCTGGTAGAGCATAAGACTCAGAAAGTCCTTGGTCAGAGTAAACAATTACTGAGCAACAACTAAAACCAGTGTTATCAGCCTTGTTCCCAGGCTGAAAGTCTAAAGCACAGCACTGCACCAGCTACTAAGGAGAAAAATGACTGCTACTGCTGAACCCAGGACACTGATCCAGGAACCAGAACTGCACATGCAAAGAATTAAGAAAGCAGCTTAGAACAATGGCTACTCAATGTTTCTGCACTGTATAACCCAACTAGATCCCTTTAAGTAGCAGTATAACATAAAGACTTAAATGGTACTTCCGAAATGCTGCAAACAGACAGAACTACAGAAAAACAGAATAGTTATGGTTGGAAAGGACATGAGGATCATCTAGTTCCAACCCCCCTGCCATGGGGAGAAACATCTCGCAATAAACCATGTCACCCAAGGCTCTGTGCAACCTGGCCTTGAACGCCACCAGGGATGGAGCATTCACAACCTCCCTGGGAAACCTATTCCAGTGCCTCACCACCCTAACAGGAAAGAACTTTCTCCTTATATTCAATCTAAACTTCACCTGCTTCAGTTTTAACTCATTACCCCTTAACCTATCACTACAGTCCCTAATGAAGGGTCCCTCCCCAGCATCCTTACAGGCCCCCTTCAGATACTGGAAGGCTGCTATGAGGTCTCCACGCAGCCTTCTCTTCTCCAGGCTGAACAGCCCCAACTTTCTCAGCCTGTCTTCAAACAAGAGGTGCTAAAGACCCCTTCTCATCCTCATGGAACTCCTCTGGACTTGCCCTAACAGCTCCATGTCTTTTTTACGTTGAGGACAGTAGAACTGTACACTATATGTGAGATCTCACAAGAGCAAAATAGAGGGGCAGGATCACTTCTTCTGACCTGCTGGTCATGCTCCTTTTGATGAAGCCCAGGATGGGGTTGGCTTTCTGGGATGCAAGTGCAAACTGCCAGCTGATGTTAAGTTTCTCATCAACCAACACACATAATTCCTTCTCTGCAGTACTGCTCTGAATCTCTTCTCACCCAACCTCTACCTGTGCCTGGGATTGCTGCGACCCAGGTGTAGGACCTTGCACTTGGCTTGGTTGAACTTCATGAGGGAGGCATAACACAAGACTACTACTACGACCACAAATAATAATAATGATGATAAAAGAAATAACAACATAAGGCAATATAATCGCTCACCACCTGCACATCGATAACCAGCCAGACTCGAGCAGCAACCTGGGCCTTCTGAGTAAAACTCCCTCCAGTTTATATACTGGGCATAACGAGCTATAGTATGAAATACCCCTTTGGCTAGTTTGGGTCAGGTGTCCTGTCTCTGCTTCCTCCCAGCTTCCCCTCCTCCCTGGCAGACCATGAGACTCAAAGTCCTCGGTCAGAGTAAACATTACTTAACAATTACTAAAAGCATTGGTTATCACTGTTGTTACCAGGCTGAATATCAGAAACACAGCACTACATCAGCTACTAAGAAAGAGAAAACTGACTGCAAGAGCTGAACCTAGGCCAGCATCTACCTGTTACACCACACCATCTACATCATGATCAGATCCCACATTTTTCAATATAGCATTGCTTTTGTCTCATGTATATGTGTGTGTGTATACACACACATACCAAGAGAGATATGACATTCCTTAGTCCATGGACCAATCCCTATAAAGCTGCTGAATTCATCCAATCCATAATGTTGGGCTCCATCTCTTGTAACAAGTCATTCAGAGCAAGAGAAACAGAGTCCAGTGTTGGACTGTTGCCTGCTGATGACACCACAGAATTCATCTGGTCACTGCTGAGCTCATCTGGTTTTGTCAAAACACATTTTTTGCTGGGATGATGATCCGAGGGAAGTCAGGGTCAGTCACTCGTGACCTGAAGACATCTAGATGGTGGGCTATGAAAGTGCTACATAGCAGGCAACAGCATACAATTGAGTTCATTGGCTGTTTTCCCCTAAAATCAAAGCCCCTTGAAGTATACATCGGACTTCCCCATCTTCCTGCATTACACTCCAAGTATATCCAGGTCCCTAATGAAAATCAATCCCATGAGTGGGTTTGCCTTTACCTGAAGCAGGAATAACCCAGACTGTCTTCCCCAGCAAATTCCTCATGTGAGCCACAGGAACTTTATACCCTTCTACAATATGTAAAAGTTCTGACCGGGCTGGGCCAGGCCTGTTAGCAGATCCTCCGGTGTTGACCAACCAGGAGACTTTTGATAAATATGTATCCCAATGTTTGAAAGTTCCCCCACCCATTGCTCTCAGTGTGGTTTTCAACAGCCCGTTGTACCGTTCAATGTTACCAGATGCTCGTGCATGGTAGGGGATGTGATATACCCACTCAATGTTATGCTCTCTGGCTCAAGTGTCTATAAGGTTATTCCAGAAATGAGTCCCATTTTCTGACTCAATTCTCTCTGGGGTGCCTTGTCACCACAAAATCTGTTTATCAAGGCCCAGGATAGTATTCCAGGCAGTGGCATGGGGTACAGCATATATCTCCAGCCATATGGTGATTGCTTCCACCATGGTAAGCACATGGCTCTTGGCTTGGCGGGTTGGTGGGAGTGTGATACAGTCAATCTTCCAGGCCTCCCCGTATTTCTTCTTCAGCCATATTGTAGTTTAAACCAATCCACACAGTGCATCTACTCACACCCCCCCCCCCCCCCCCCGGACACTCCCCGCTCCCACAGGGATGGGGAGGAAAACCGAGAATGTAACTCCCATGGTTTGAGATAAGAACAGCCCAGTAACTAAGGTATAACACAAATCACTACTGCTACCACCAATGATAATACTGATAAGAGAAAATAACAAGAGAATACGATACCACCGCCGAACGAGTTCAACCCCCCCAAAGAGAGAGTGTGCCCTTCCGGGTAACTCCCAGTTACCTCCCTGGGCATGACGTGCTGTGGTAAGGAATACCTCTTTGGTTAATTTGGGTCAGGTGTCCTGTCTCTGCTTCCTCCCAGCCTCCCTGTGTCCCCAGCAGAGCATGAGACTCACAAAGTCCTTGACCTTGACAATTAAAAACAATCAGTGTTATCAGCTCTCTGCCCAGGCTGGAAGTCAAAACACAGAGCTTGCACCAGTTACTAAGAAGGAGCAAAACGGATCCTGGTAAACCCAGGACAAGCCATCATCCTCAACACCATAGAGGCTTTAACCGTTTGGCTTGCTTAATTGCAGCACATGTTTCACAGTCATGAATAACCTGGGCAATAGTGTCCATTGTTAAGTCCACCCCTCGATCACAAGCCTATCTGTATTTTGCATCTCTACCCTGATGTCCTGAAGCGTCATGGGCCCACCAGGCCAAAAATAATTCATCCTTATGCTGCCAAACTAATTCCATCTGAGCCACTTCAGTCTTAGCAGCTTGATACACCTGTTGATTGTTATGATGTTCCTCAGAGGCCTGACTTGGGTACATGAGCATCTACACAGCTTACCTTCACAACCCAGTTCTGTACCTGGGCAACAGTACCTTACCACAGTGCATTGCTAGCCACTGTTTCCTCTGTTTTAACCAATCCCACAGGGCATTTCCCACTATCCATGAGTCACTGTAGAGATAAAGTACTGTCCTCTTTTCTCATTCAGCAACATCAAAGGTCAGTTGGATAGCTGTCACATATACAAACTGACTCAATTCACCCTCTCCTTCAGCAGTTTCTGCAACTTGTCGTCAGGGACTCCATACAGCTGCCTTTCATCTCCAATGCTTTCCCACAATACGGCAGGACCCATCAGTAAACAAGGCATATTGCTTTTCACTTTCTGACAGTTTATTATATGGTGGGGCTTCTTCAGCATGCATCACCTCCTCCTCTGGTGACATTCCAAAAATCTTTGCTCTCTGGCCTGCCCATGATGACTTCTAGAACTCCTGGATGACTGGGATTTCCTATTTGAGCTCATTGTGTAATTAGTGCAGCCCACTTACTCCATATAGCATCGGTTGCATGATATGTATAAGAAACCCTGCCTTTGAGCATCCAGCCCAGCAAGGGCAACTGGGATGCCAGGACGAGCTGTGCTTCAGTGCCAATCACTTCTAAAGCAGCTTGAACTCCATAGGCTTCCAGTATCTCTTTTTCAGCTGGGGTATAGCTGGCCTCAGATCCTTTGTATCCCCAACTCCAAAAGCCAAGGGGGTTGATCTCAAGTCTCCCCTGGAGCTTTCTACCACAGCAGAGGCTCCAGGGAGGACAATTCTCCTTGGCTGCAGTGTAGAGTACATTTTTTACATCTGGCCCGGTCTGGACTGGTCCAAGGGCTACTGCATGAAGTATCTCATGTTCAATTTGTTTAAAGGCTTGTTGTTGCTCATGGTCCCATTTGAAATCCTTCTTATTCCAGGTCACAAGATAGGGCTTACAATCAAGCTGATTTGGGATGGGCCTTCTCCAGAACCCCACATCACCCAAGAAAGCTTGTATTTCTTTCTTGTTAGATGGTGGAGACTTTGCTGTTATCTTGTTGATCACATCTATGACGATCCTCTGACACCCATCCTGCCATTTTATTCCACATAACAGAATCTCTTGTGAAGGTCCCTTGACCTTACTCGCTTTTATTGCAAAACCACCTTTCAGCAGGATTTGAGTTATTTTCCTCCCATTCTCAAAAACTTGTTCTGCTGTACCACACCACACGATAATATCAATGTATTGCACGTGTTCTGGAGCTTGCCCCTGTTCCAGTGCAGTCTGGATCAGTCCATGGCAGGTGGTAGGGCTGTGTTTCCACCCCTGGGGCAGTCAGTTCCAAGTGCACTGGACACCCCTCCAAGTAAAAGTGAACTGTGGCCTACGCTCTGCTGCCAAAGGAATTGAGAAAAACACATTTGCAATGTCAGCTGTAGCATACCACTTAGCTGTCTTTGATTCCAGTTCATACTAAAGTTCTAGCATGTCTGGTATGGTAGCGCTCAATGGTGGTGTGACTTTCATGCAGGCCTCAATAGTCTACTGTTAGTCTCCACTCTCCGTTAGAATTCCACACTAGTCATATGGGGCCAATAAAGGGTGAGCAGGTCCTACTGATCACTCCTTGGCTCTCCAGTCTATGGATCAGCTTATGGATGGGAATCAGGGAGTCTCAGTTTGTGCGATATTGATGCCAGTGCACTGTTGTGGTTGCGATTGGCACTTGTTGCTCTTCAACCTTCAGCAACCCCACAACAGAAGGATCCTCTGAGAGACCAGGCAAGGTGGACAGCTGATCAATTTCCTGTGCCTCCAAGCAGCCCATTGGCACCATTTTGGGTCTTTGAAGTACCCTCTCCTGTGGTAGTCTATGCTAAGGATGCATGGAGCCTCTGGACCAGTCACAATGGGGTGTTTTTGCCACTTCCTCCCAGTCAGGCTGATTTCAGCCTCCAGTGCAGTCAACTCTTGGGATCCTCCTGTCGCTCCAGAAATATAAATGGGTTCCACCCCTTGACAGCTTGATGGCATCAGGGTACACTGTGCACCAGTATCTACTAGAGCCTTATAGTTCTGTGGGTCCAATGTGCTAGGCCATCTGATCCACACAGTCCACTAAGTCAAATTGTCCCTCTGTTCCACCTGGCTGGAGGTAGGGCCTCTCTAATAGTGATCAGAAGATTTTTCTCTTATTAGTCATCTTTATCACAGGAGCTGGAGTAAAACAAGCTCTTCCACTCCATCTGTGAAACTGCTTACCAGAAACTTGAGCCACAGCTTTCACATGATGATCATCCTTGACCTTTGTTCTTCTCTTCAATTCCTGCACCTGTTCCTCCAGAGCTGAGGTAGGTTTCTCTCAGCTGTAGCTAGAGAATGTTCTCTATGAAGACATCTGCATGAAATATCTCACATTTAATTTGTTCAAAGGCTTGTTGTTGCTCAGGGCCCCATTTGAAATCTTTTTTTCTTCTGGGTCACATGATAGAGAGGGCTTACACTCAAACTATAATTTGGGATGTGCATTCTCCAGAACTCCACAACACCCAAGAAAGCTTGTGTTTCTTTCTTATTAGTTGGTGGAAACATTGCTGTTATCTTGTTGATCACATCTGTGGGGATCTGGCTATGTCCATCTTGCCATTTTATTCCCCAAAATTGAATCTCCTGTGCAGGAACCTTGACCCTAAACTCTTTTATGGCAAAACCAGCTTTCAGCAAGGTTTGGATTATTTCCCTCCCTTTCTCAAAAAGTTCTCGCACTGTATTGCCCCACACAATAACATCATCAATGTATTGCAGGTGTTCTGGAGCTTGTCCCTGTTCCCGTGCAGTCTGGATCACTCCATGGCAAACAGTAGGCTTGTTTCCACCCCTGGGGCATTTGGTTTCAAGTGTACTGGATGCCCCCCCCAGTAAAAACCAACTGTGGCCTGCACTCTGTTGCCAAAGGAATTGAGAAAAATGCATTGGGAATATCAATTATGTCATGCCACTTAGCTCCCTTTGACTCCTGTTCATATTGACATTCTAGCATGTCCAATACAGCAGCACTCAATGGTGGTGTGACTTCATTCAGGCCACGATAGTCTACTGTTAGTCTCAACTCTCCATTAGACTTTGGGACATGGGTTGTGTATATTTCAAGGGGCTGACTGGCACGGGTGATACAGTTGTGGGGGTCTATTACAGACCTCCTGATCAGGACGAAGGAGTTGATGAGGCTTTCTACAGGCAACTGGAAGTAGCCTCGCGACTACATGCCTTAGTCATCGTGGGGGACTTTAATTACCCCGATATTTGCTGGAAGACTCACACAGCCAGTCATTCACAGTCTAGGAGGTTCCTCGAGTGCATTGATGATAATTTCTTAATGCAAATGGTGGACGTACCAACTAGGGGAGCAGCGCTGCTAGATTTAGTACTCGCCAACAAGGAGGGTTTGGTCGAAGTGGTGACGGTCAATGGCAGCCTTGGCTGCAGTGACCATGAGATGGTGGAGTTTAGGATCCTGTGTGGGAGGAATAGAATACCTAGCAAAGCCACAGTTCTGGATTTCCGAAGGGCCAACTTTGGCCTCTTCAGTCAACTGCTAAGGGAAGTCTCATGGGAAAGTGTACTAGGCGGTAAAGGGGCTCAAGATAGTTGGTTAGCATTCAAGGACCGCTTCTTCCAAGCTCAGGATCGGAGCGTCCCAATGAGTAGGAAGTCAAGTAAGGGATCTAGGAGACCGGCGTGGTTAAACAAGGAGCTGCTGGGCAAACTCAAGTGGAAAAGGAGAATCTATGGATTATGGAAGGAGGGGCTGGCCGCTTGGGAGGAATATAGGACAGTTGTTAGAGGATGTAGGGAGGCAATTAGGACAGCTAAGGCCTCCTTGGAACTCAATCTTGCTAGTCGGGTTAAAGACAATAGAAAGGGCTTCTTCAAATACATAGCAAATAAAACTAAAACAAGAGGCAATATAGGCCCACTGCTGAACGAAGTGGGTACCCTGGAGACAGAGGATATAAAGAAGGCAGAGGTGCTGAATGCCTTCTTTGCCTCTGTCTTTACTCCTGCAGACTCTCCCCGAGGGCCCCGGATTTCTATAGCCCCAGAAGGAGTCAGGACAAAGGAGGAGTTTGCTTTGGTAGATGAGGATTGGGTTAGGGATCAGCTATGCAAACTGGACATCTGTAAATCGATGGGTCCGGATGGAATGCACCCACGGGTGCTGAGGGAGCTGGCGGAGGTCATTGCTAGGCCACTTTCCATCATCTTTGGTAAGTCGTGGGAAATGGGCGAGGTGCCTGAGGATTGGCGGATGGCAAAGGTCACACCAATCTATAAGAAGGGCAAGAAGGAGGACCCGGGTAATTATAGACCGGTCAGCCTTACCTCCATCCCTGGAAAGATGATGGAACAACTTATTCTTGACTCCATCACTAGGCATATCAAGGATGAGGGGGTCATTAAGAACAGCCAACATGGTTTTATGAGGGGGAAGTCATGTATGACCAACC